>NC_069504.1:610208901-610578616 GCF_027579735.1 Bombina bombina | reverse complement strand
GCTAACGCTGCTTTTTTTCCAGCGCACTCTTAAGACAACGCTGGTATTTAGAGTTGGCTGCGTTAGGCTCAGAAAAGGGAGCGTTGAGCATAATTTACCTTCCCTTCAACCCTCAATACCAGCGTTGCCTACGGTAGCGGTAAGCTGGAAAAACATGCTCGTGCACGATATCCCCATAGGATACAATGGGGCTGAGCTGGCTGGAAAAAAAACTAACACCTGCAAAAAAGCAGCGTTCAGCTCCTAGCGCAGCCCCGTTGTTTCCTATGGGGAAACACTCTCTAAGTCTGCACCTAACACCCTAACATGAACCCTGAGTATAAACACCCCTAACCTTACACTTATTAACCCCTAATCTGCCGCCCCTGCTATCGCTGACACCTGCTTTATATTATTATCCCCTAATCTCCGGACCCCGCCGCAACCTACATTATCCATATGAACCCCTAATCTGCTGCCCCTAACATCGCCGACACCTATATTATATTTATTACCCCCTAATCTGCCCCCCCCCATGTCGCCGACACCTACCTACACTTATTAACCCCTAATCTGCCGATCGGACCTCACCACCACTATAATAAATGTATTAACCCCTAAACCGCCACACTCCCGCCTCGCAAACACTATAATAAATTTTATTAACCCCTTATCTGCCCTCCCTAACATCGCCGCCAACCTCAAATACGCTGGAATTCCGCAGCGTATTTGTGGCGAGGCTGATTCGCCTTAGTTATCAAAGGCTCGAGACCGGCAAAAGTAGAATTTTGTGACGTAAACTTCGATCCGCCGGACTCAGTCCGACACAGATCGATTCTTACGTCACTCCAGATGTTCCGCACACAAGTGCGGCACATTCTCACTACTTTTGCTAGTTATCAAAAAACTAGCAGGTACGCTCGGCACTTTTACGGCCCAGCGTACCTGGTTTTCAAAGCGCCAGCCTGGAGGCGGCGGATCCCATAGGAATCAATGGGAGTCTGACCATAGCGAAAAGTACAAGTTCGCTGCTGACAGACATCCCATTGATTCCTATGGGAGCTGTCTACACCTAACACCCTAACATGTACCCCGAGTCTAAACACCGCTAATCTGAGCCCCCCTACACCGCCGCAACTAAATAAAGTTATTACCCCCTAAACCGCCGCTCCCGGAGCCCACCGCAACTATAATAAATGTATTAACCCCTAAACCGCCGCTCCCTGAACCCGCCGCAACCTATATTAAATGTATTAACCCCTATCCTGCCCCCCCTACACCGTCGCCACCTATAATAAATTTATTAACCCCTATCCTGCCCCCCACTACGCCGCCGCCACTGTAATAAAATTATTAACCCCTAAACCTAAGTCTAACCCTAACCCTAACGCCCCCCTAACTTAAATAATTAATTAAATAAATCTAAATAAATTAACTCTTATTAACTAAATGAATCCTATTTAAAACTAAATACTTACCTTTAAAATAAACCCTAATATAGCTACAATATAATTAATAATTATATTATAGCTATCTTAGGATTTATATTTATTTTACAGGTAACTTTGTATTTATTTTAGCTAGTTAGAATAGTTATTAAATAGTTATTAACTATTTAATAACTACCTAGCTAAAAGAAATACAAAATTACCTGTAAAATAAATCCTAACCTAAGTTACAATTAAACCTAATACTACACTATCATTAAATTAACTAAATAAACTACCTACAAATAACTACAATTAAATACAATTACATAAACTAACTAAAGTACAAAAAATAAAAAAAGCTAAGTTACAAAAAATAAAAAAATAAGTTACAAACACGTTAAAAATATTACAACAATTTTAAGCTACTTACACCTAATCTAAGCCCCCTAATAAAATAACAAACCCCCCAAAATAAGAAAAATCCCTACCCTATTCTAAATTAAATAAATTTCAAAGCTCTTTTACCTTACCAGCCCTTAAAAGGGCCATTTGTGGGGGCATGCCCCAAAAAGTTCAGCTCTTTTGCCTGTAAAAGAAAAATACAACCCCCCCCCAACATTAAAACCCACCACCCACATACCCCTAATCTAACCCAAACCCCCCTTACAAAAACCTAACACTAATCCCCTGAAGATCATCCTACCTTGAGTCGTCTTCACTCAGCCGAGCCACCGATGGAACTGAAGAGGACATCCGGAGCGGAAGAAGTTAATCCTCCAAGCGGCGCTGAAGAAATCTTCCATCCGATGAAGTCATCATCCAGGCGGCGCTGAAGAAGTCTTTGATCCGGCCGATGTCATCTTCCAAGAGGCGCTGAAGATGTCTTCTATCCGGGTGAAGTCATCTTCCAAGCCGGGTCTTGAATCTTCCTTCCGCCGACGCGGAACCACCTTCTTCACCGACGGACTACGACGAATGACGGCTCCTTTAAGGGACGTCATCCAAGATGGCGTCCCCTCAATTCCGATTGGCTGATAGGATTCTATCAGCCAATCGGAATTAAGGTAGGAAAATCTGATTGGCTGATGGAATCAGCCAATCAGATTCAAGTTCAATCCGATTGGCTGATCCAATCAGCCAATCAGATTGAGCTCGCATTCTATTGGCTGATCGGAACAGCCAATAGAATGCGAGCTCAATCTGATTGGCTGATTCCATCAGCCAATCAGATTTTTCCTACCTTAATTCCGATTGGCTGATAGAATCCTATCAGCCAATCGGAATTGAGGGGACGCCATCTTGGATGACGTCCCTTAAAGGAGCCGTCATTCGTCGTAGTCCGTCGGTGAAGAAGGTGGTTCCGCGTCGGCGGAAGGAAGATTCAAGACCCGGCTTGGAAGATGACTTCGCCTGGATAGAAGACATCTTCAGCGCCTCTTGGAAGATGACATCGGCCGGATCAAAGACTTCTTCAGCGCCGCCTGGATGATGACTTCATCGGATGGAAGATTTCTTCAGCGCTGCTTGGAGGATTAACTTCTTCCGCTCCGGATGTCCTCTTCAGTTCCATCGGTGGCTCGGCTGAGTGAAGATGACTCAAGGTAGGATGATCTTCAGGGGATTAGTGTTAGGTTTTTGTAAGGGGGGTTTGGGTTAGATTACGGGTATGTGGGTGGTGGGTTTTAATGTTGGGGGGGGGTTGTATTTTTCTTTTACAGGCAAAAGAGCTGAACTTTTTGGGGCATGCCCCCACAAATGGCCCTTTTAAGGGCTGGTAAGGTAAAAGAGCTTTGAAATTTATTTAATTTAGAATAGGGTAGGGATTTTTCTTATTTTGGGGGGTTTGTTATTTTATTAGGGGGCTTAGATTAGGTGTAAGTAGCTTAAAATTGTTGTAATATTTTTAACGTGTTTGTAACTTATTTTTTTATTTTTTGTAACTTAGATTTTTTTATTTTTTGTACTTTAGTTAGTTTATGTAATTGTATTTAATTGTAGTTATTTGTAGGTAGTTTATTTAGTTAATTTAATGATAGTGTAGTATTAGGTTTAATTGTAACTTAGGTTAGGATTTATTTTACAGGTAATTTTGTATTTCTTTTAGCTAGGTAGTTATTAAATAGTTAATAACTATTTAATAACTATTCTAACTAGCTAAAATAAATACAAAGTTACCTGTAAAATAAATATAAATCCTAAGATAGCTATAATATAATTATTAATTATATTGTAGCTATCTTAGGGTTTATTTTACAGGTAAGTATTTATTTTTAAATAGTAATAATTTATTAAAGTATAGTGTAGTGTTAGGTGTAATTGTAACTTAGGTTAGGATTTATTTCACAGGTACATTTCTCTTTATTTTAGCTAGGTAAGCTATTAAATAGTTAATAACTATTTAATAGTTATTGTACATGGTTAAAATAAATTGAAAGTTACCTGTCAAATAAATATAAATCCTAAGATAGCTAGAATATAATTCTTATTTATATTGTAGCTATATTAGGGTTTATTTTAAAGGTAAGTATTTAGTTTTAAATAGGATTCATTTAGTTAATAAGAGTTAATTTATTTAGATTTATTTAATTAATATTTAAGTTAGGGGGGCGTTAGGGTTAGACTTAGGTTTAGGGGTTAATAATTTTATTACAGTGGCGGCGGAGTAGTGGGGGGCAGGATAGGGGTTAATACATTTATTATAGGTGGCGACGGTGTAGGGGGGGCAGGATAGGGGTTAATAGGTTTAATATAGGTTGCGGCGGGTTCATGGAGCGGCGGTTTAGGGGTTAAACTATTTATTTAGTTGCGGAGAGGTGCGGGATCAGCAGGATAGGGGTTAATAATTTTATAATAGAGGGCGACGGTGTAGGGGGGGCAGGATAGGGGTTAATAGGTTTAATATAGGTTGCGGCGGGTTCATGGAGCGGCGGTTTAGGGGTTAAACTATTTATTTAGTTGCGGAGAGGTGCGGGATCAGCAGGATAGGGGTTAATAATTTTATAATAGAGGGCGACAGTGTAGGGGGGGCAGGATAGGGGTTACTAGGTATACTGTAGGTGGCAGCGGTGTCCGGGAGCGGCGGTTTAGGGGTTAATACATTTATAAGAGTTGCAGCGGGGTCTAGGAGCGGTGGTTTAGGGGTTAGTAACTTTATTTAGTTGCGGGGGGCTCCGGGGGCGCCGGTATAGGGGGTAGAACAGTGCAGTTTAGTGTGAGTGCTTAGTGACAGGATAGCAATAAAGCTGGGAAAAAGCCGAAGGGCAGCGAGATCGGATGAGTGATAACTGTCACAGTCCGCTGCTCATCGCCCCGCGGCTTTTTGACAGCTTTATTTGATAACTTAGGCGAACGTATTCAAGGTCCGCGGCGGCGAAGGTAGGCGAGCTTAGGCGGGCGTATTGGGCCGGCGAAGCCAGAAAAGTAGACGGCTTGATAACTACCCCCCTTAGTCTGAACTTCAAATGAGTAGTAGATTTTTTTATAACAAATTTCAAAGTTATGCATATTTCCACTCCCCTTGTACCATGTGATAGCAATCAGCCAATTACAAATGCAGATACGTATAGTCTGTGAATTCTTGCACATGCTCAGTAGGATCTGGTGACTCAAAAATTGTAAATATAAAAGACTCTGCACATTTTTTTAATGGAAGTAAATTGGAAAGTTGTTTAAAATTACATGCTGTATCTGAATCATGAAAATTTAATTTAACCTGAGTGTCCCTTTAAAAGGGCTTTTTGCGGGGCATTGCCCCAAAGTAATCAGCTCTTTTACCTGTAAAAAAAAATACAACCCCCCCAACATTAAAACTCACCACCCACATACCCCTACTCTAACCCACCCAAACCCCCCTTAAAAAAACCTAACGCTAACCCCCTGAAGAACTCCCTACCTTGAGTCGTCTTCACCCAACTGGGCCGAAATCTTCATCCAAGGTGCGCAGAGGAGGTCCTTCATCCGGTAGGAGTCTTCATCCAGACGGCCTCTTCGATCTTCATCCATCCGGAGTGGAGCCATCTTCCAAGGAGCCGACGCGGAGCCATCCTCTTCATCCGGAGTCTTCTAACACAATGACGTTACCTTTAAGTGACGTCATCCGAGATGGCATCCCTTCAATTCCGATTGGCTGATAGGATTCTATCAGCCAATCGGAATTAAGGTAGGAAAAATCTGATTGGCTGATGCAATCAGCCAATCAGATTGAAGTTAAATCCGATTGACTGATGCAATCAGCCAATCATATTGAGCTTGCATTCTATTGGCTGATTGGAACAGCCAATAGAATGTGAGCTCAATACGATTGGCTGATTGGATCAGCCAATCGGATTGAACTTCAATCTGATTGGCTGATTGCATCAGCCAATCAGATTTTTCCTACCTTAATTGTTCCAAGACTCCAAATACCAGCGTTAGGCAAATCCCATAGAGTCACGGAAATAAAGTGAGTGGTAGACCCTTTCCTGACTGACTCTAAATACCAGCGGGCGGTAAAAAGCAGTGTTAGGACCCCTTAACGCTGCTTTTGACGGCTAACGCCAAACTTTAAATCTAGCCGTAAGTATGTTTGTATCCTGTGTAATTTAGGCAAAGTGCTAGCTGAGCAGGTAGTAAGTATCACAAAACATGTATGTAATAAAATACAGTATAGTCACAACAACCATTGAGCGTATAGGTTGCACTGGGCCATGCTAACTCTTTTATGGTAAATATGATAATGATATGATAATATTAGGTTGCATTCTGTTATGTGCTGGTGTTGGGGAGCGCAAACTTGTTTTCTCACTATAGTACTGGAAAAGGGAAAACCGACACAAGAATGCAGTAGAATAATAACAGTGTTTATTATGAACTTATTACGATAGCACAAATCAGTATTTAGCTTATAAATGTATTACAGTACATTAACACAAGGCAATCATTAACTATAAACATATGAATTATCTTTGGATTAAAGAGACAGTATACACCAATTTTAATTTAACTGCATGTAATAGACACTACTATGAAGAATAAGATGCACAGATACTGGTATAAAAATCCAGTATAAAACCTTTTAAAAACTTACTTAGAAGCTCCCAATTCAGCACTGTTGATGAGGTTAGTCTGGAACACCAACTCCCCCTCCCCTGCATATGAAAAACATAATTTATATAAGTATTTACCTGATAAATTCATTTCTTTCATATTGGCAAGAGTCCATGAGCAAGTGACGTATGGGATATACAATCCTACCAGGAGGGTAGCCAAGAAGTGGGGTGATAAAGAAAGGAGCAAAAAGCATAAACAAAGGAATTGGAGTAATTGTGCTTTATACAAAAAAATCATAACCACAATAAAAAGGGTGGGCCTCATGGACTCTTGCCAATATGAAATAAATGAATTTATCAGGTAAATTCTTACATAAATTACTTTTTCTTTCATGTAATTGGCAAGAGTCCATGAGCTAGTGGCGTATGGGATAGCAATATCCAAGATGTGGAACTCCACGCAAGAGTCACTAGAGAGGGAGGGATAAAAATAAAGACAGCCAATTCCGCTGCAAAAATTAATACACAACCCAAATCATAAGTTTTAATCAAATAATGGAAAAGAAAAAAACTGAAATTATAAGCAGAAGAATCAAACTGAAACAGCTGCCTGAAGAACTTTTCTACCAAAAACTGCTTCTGAAGAAGAAAAAACATAAAATGGTAGAATTTAGTAAATGTATGCAAAGAAGACCAAGTTGCTGCTTTGCAAATCTGATCAACTGAAGCTTCATTCTTAAAAGCCCAGGAAGTGGAAACTGACCTAGTAGAATGAGCTGTAATCCTCTGAGGTGGGGATTTACCCGACTCCAAATAAGCGCAATGAATCAAAAGCTTTAACCAAGATGCCAAAGAAATGGCAGAAGCCTTCTGACCTTTCCTAGAATCAGAAAAGATAACAAATAGACTAGAAGTCTTCCTGAAAACTTTAGTAGCTTCAACATAATATTTCAAAGCTCTCACCACATCCAAAGAATGTAAAGATCTTTCCAAAGAATTCTTAGGATGGGGACACAAAGAAGGGACAACCATTTCCCTACTTATGTTGTTGAAATTCACAACTTTAAGTAAGAATTTAAATGAAGTCCGCAAAACTGCCTTATCCTGATGAAAAATCAGAAAAGGAGACTCACAAGAAAGAGCAGATAATTCAGAAACTCTTCTAGCAGAAGAGATGGCCAAAAGAAACAACACTTTCCAAGAAAGCAATTTAATGTCCAAAGGATGCATAGGCTCAAACGGAGGAGCCTGTAAAGCCTTCAAAACCAAATTAAGACTCCAAGGAGGAGAGATTGATTTAATGACAGGCTTGATACGAACCAAAGCCTGTACAAAACAATGAATATCAGGGAGTTTAGCAATTTTTCTGTGGAATGAAACAGAAAGAGCAGAGATTTGTCCTTTCAAGGAACTTGCAGACAAACCCTTATCCAAACCATCCTGAAGAAACTGTAAAATTCTAGGAATTCTAAAAGAATACCAAGAGAATTTATGAGAAGAACACCATGAAATGTAAATCTTCCAAACTCGATAATAAATCTTTCTTGAAACAGATTTACGAGCCTGCAACATAGTATTAATCACTGAGTCAGAGAAACCTCTATGACTAAGCACTAAGCGTTCAATTTCCATACCTTCAAATTTAATGATTTGAGATCCTGATGGAAAAACGGAGCTTGAGATAGAAAGTCTGTCCTTAGTGGAAGTGGCCATGGTTGGCACCTGGACATCCAAACAAGATCCGCATACCAAAACCTGTGAGCCCATGCTGGAGCCACCAGAAGCACAAACGATTGCTCCATAATGATCTTGGAAATCACTCTTGGAAGAGGAACTCGAGGCGGAAATATATAGGCAGGTTGATAACTCCAGGGAAGTGTCAATGCATCCACTGCTTCCGCCTGAGGATCCCTGGACCTGGACAGGTACCTGGGAAGTTTCTTGTTTAGACTGATGCCATCAGATCTATTTCTGGAAGCCCCCACATCTGAACAATTTTAAAAAACACATCTGGGTGAAGAGACCACTCTCCCGGATGTAAAATTTGATGACTGAGATAATCCACTTTCCAATTGTGTATACCTGGGATATGGACCGCAGAAATTAGACAGGAGCTGGATTCTGCCCAAACAAGTATCATGAGACCTAAAACCTCCATGCACAAAAATGGCATAACAAATGAAATTATTAGCATGTTGAATTAATTTAACAATGTTATACACATTATGATCTGATACTTGTTGCGCTAAAGTTTCCAACCAAAAAGTTGAGGCAGCTGCAACATCAGCCAAAGAAATAGCAGGCCTAAGAAGATGGCCTGAACATAAATAAGCTTTCCTTAGATAAGATTCAAGCCTCCTATCTAAAGGATCTCTAAAAGAAGTACTATCTTCCGTAGGAATAGTAGTATGTTTAGCAAGAGTAGAGATGGTCCCATCAACTTCGGGGATCTTTTCCCAAAACTCCAATCTATCAGTAGGCAAAGGATACAATTTTTTAAACCTTGAAGAAGGAGTAAAAGAAGTACCCAGTCTATTCCATTCCTTAGAAATCATATCTGAAATATCATCAGGAACTGGAAAAACCTCTGGAATAACTACATGAGGTTTATAAACTGAATTTAAACGTTTACTAGTTTTAGTATCAAGAGGACTAGTCTCCTCCATATCAACACTTCTTTTAATAAAGAACGAATATACTCCATTTTAAATAAATAAGAGGATTTGTCAGTGTCAATATCTGAGGCAGTATCCTCTGAATCAGACAGATCCTCATCAGAGATAGATAAATCAGTATGTTGTTGGTTATTAGAAAATTCATCAACTCTATGAGAAGTTTTAAAAGACCTTTTACGTTTATTAGAAGGCAGAATGGCAGACAAAGCCTTCTGTATGGAATCAGAAATAAATTCTCTTAAATTTACAGGAATATCCTGAGCATTAGATGTTGAAGGACCAGCAACTACTAATGGAAACATTCTCTGCATGTAAAAGTTTATCATGACAACTATTACAAACCACAGCTGGAGGAACAGTTACCACAAGTTTACAACAAATGCACTTTGGTAGAACCAATATCAGGCAGCAGGATTCCAGTAGTAGATTCTGAGACAGGATTAGATTGAGACATCTTGCAGTATGTAAAAGAAAAAATAACATATAAAGCAAAATTATCAATTTCCTTATATGACAGTTTCAGGAATGGGAAAAAAGGCAAACAGAATATGGCTCTGACATAGAAAAAAAGACCAGAGGCAAAAGGAATGAGGTCTTAAATAATGAAAAAATGTTTGGCGCCAAGTATGACGCACCACAAACTGAAAAACATGTTTTGGCGCCAAAAACATCCGGAAAAAACTCGAGCGTCATAGATGATGCAACCTCGTGAAAAGACTCGGCACCAACTAAGACGCCAGAAATGACGAATTTGCGTCAACAAACGTAATTTTTGCCCCAAAAAAGTCTTGCGCCAAGAATGACGCAATAAATTATAACATTTTGCGCTCTTGCAAGCCTAATAAAGCCCACAATTTAGAAAGAGTCAATTTGAAAACCTCAGGTAAGAATTTTTTTTTTTATTTTTTTTTATATAAAGCATTTCCCAGATATGAAACTGACAGTCTGCAAAAAGGAAATATACTGATAAACCTGAATCATGGCAAATATAAGTACAAACATATATTTAGAACTTTATATATAAAGTACCAAACCATAGCTGAGAGTGTCTTAAAGGGACAGTTCATCCAAAAACTTTCTCCCCTTTAAATTATTCCCAATGATCCTTTTTTACCTGCTAGAGTGTATTAAATTGGTTGCAAGTAGCTCCTTTACTCATATTTCAGCATTTGAAATAGCTGATTTAGCTTGTGGTTTCCCAACCTATACTGAAAGTTTTGATACTTGCGTATATGCTATTGACAAGCCTAAGTAAACACAGCCAGCAGAAGAGATTACACCCTCAGTGGGGGCATGATAGTTAAGTAATAATATGATAATTTTCCATTGTTCTCTCTTTGTATTGAGCTTTGGTGTTCCAGACAAATATAAGATAAGGAAGCAAGTCTGTGTACATGAAAGTGATAACATAATGAGATATGATATTACCTGAAGCTCAACCCATTGTAATAGGCTGTGGTTTCAAAGCACAAAACCAGCTACTTCAGATACACAAATAAACCCGAAAATGCAATTTCTCAAATATTTTATACTCTGCAGTTAGTATAACAAGTTATTTAAAATACATTTATGGAAAAACAATTTTACAGTGTACTGTCCCTTTAAGTAAATGAGACATACTTACCAAAAGACACCCATCCACATATAGCAGATAGCCAAACCAGTACTGAAACAAAAATCAGTAGAGGTAATGGTATATAAGAGTATATCGTCAATCTGAAAAGGGAGGTAGGAGATGAATCTCTACGACCGATAATAGAGAACCTATGAAATATATCCCCGTTAGGAAGACCATTGTATTCAATAGGTGATACTCCCTTCACATCCCTCTGACATTCACTGTACTCTGAGAGGAACCGGGCTTCAACATGCTGAGAAGCACATATCAACGTAGAATCTAGCACAAACTTACTTCACCACCTCCATAGGAGGCAAAGTTTGTAAAACTGAATTGTGGGTGTGGTGAGGGGTGTATTTATAGGCATTTTGAGGTTTGGGAAACTTTGCCCCTCCTGGTAGGATTGTATATCCCATACGTCACTAACTCATGGCACTATTATTCTCTTGGAATGTCATACCCTCGTCTTTCTAGATAAGAACATCTGAGCAGAGTAAAAAACAAGAAATGTATTCTTAATAAGGCTTATACTCTTAAAGACATATGTGTGTTAAAGGCATATGTGAAATATATATGCATATTTACTATATATGTATGCATACTGTAAATGTTGTGTGTGGAATTAGTAATAGTCTATCCCCTACATGCACTTATGTTAGCACGGTCAAACAATACTGCTTATCGCATCCCATGCTATCAATAGAGCACCACTTGTAATCTGGCATATAAAGGACCAGATTAAAAATGGTGCACTAATTAATTTTTTTCTTGCACGCTAACTGCGCTCAGAGTAAACTTGTAACGTGGGCCTTAAAGCATGTATCACAAGAGAGTAAAAGTCTGATGTGTACTAACTTCAGGTCTTCAGAAATCTTCAGATACAGTGATTCCCTAATAGGGAAAATGCAGAAATTACAGAAATCACCACTAGACAGCCTGCTTTGTTCTTGTTAGAACTCTTCAGTAGTAGATAGATTTCTGATTGCTGATTAGGTAAAGCTCATTTCAGGGTTAAATCAAAATGAATTAAAATTATGGTGGAGATAAAAGTCTGAGATTAAAATCCTCCATGGGGTATATTTATTATAGTGCGAGTGGACATGATACAATGTAGCGTATCATGTCCGCTGCACATCGATAAATGCCGACAGCATACGCTGTCAGCATTTATCATTGCACCAGCAGTTCTTGTAAACTGCTGGAGCAATGTCGCTCCCTGCAGATTCGCCGATAGCAGGGGGTGTCAATCAACCGAATCATATTCAATCTGGTTGATTTCTGTTCCCAGTCTCAGAGCATGCGGACGAGTTATGGAGCAGCGGCCTTTAGACCGCTGCTTCATAACTTCTGTTTCCGGTGAGCCTGAAGGCTCTCCGCAAACAAGGGGCATCAAGCTCCATACGGAGCTTAATAGATTGGCCCCCATGTCTCAAAAGTAATATGTTGCATAGGAAATTAGCACATCTAGGCAAGTATCCCCACTTGCTTTCACCCAGTAAAACTCCATATACACTGTTACCAATGCACAAAAGGATTCTGGGTAAGTTATGCAAAATAGATATCCAACATCTCAAATATCCAACATCTGAGTATAAACCATTTTTTTTTTTAGATGTTGGATATCTAATTTGCATATCTTACCCAGAATCCTCTTGTGCATTGGTAACAGTGTATATAGAGTTTTACTAGGTGAAAGCAAGCGGGGATACTTGCCTAGATGTGCTAATTTCCAATGCAACCATTTTTATTGATTTACTTTTGAGACATGGAGGATTTTAATCTCAGACTTTTAACTCCACCATAATTTTAATGAATTTTGATTTAACCCTGAAATGAACTTCACCTAAGCAGCAATCAGGAATCTAACTTCTGCTTAATAGTTCTAGCAAGAATGAAACAGGCTGTCTAGTGGAGATTTCTGTAAGTGCTGCATTTTCCCTATTAGGAAATCGCTGTGTGTTAACACAGTATGAAGCAAAAAAAATTTAGATTTTTGCAAAAATGTATATGGAGATTTTACCGGGTGAAAGCAAGCAGGGATACTTGCCTAGATGTGCTAATTTCCTATGCAACAATATTTATATATATATATATATATATATATATATATATATATATATATATATATATATATATATGTATATATATATATATATATATAATGAATATATATTAAAAAAATATCTATCAAAAAAATATTAAAATTGATTCAAAATTATTTTTCATGTTCAAATGTATTTGAGTTGAAAGTTTTCCAAAGTGAATATACATATGTGTGTATACTGTATATGTATATACATGTGTTTATGGGTAAATCATAGTTTTATGGAAAAAAACACAAAAAACGCAGTCTTACTGCTTTACGCTGTCTTCATGAAATAAGTAAAACATTGAAAGAAAAAGAATATACATTATGCAAACTGATATGTTTTATGCCACAACAAAATTTTGTTAACTCTATATATTTGATCAATTTCCAACTATTTTTTCTTACTTTTGTGCTCCAGTTTTTTAGCACAGCCCTTAGGGGCCGATTTATCAATGTCTGTCCGACATGATACGCTGTAGGGAGTGAGGCGGTTTAGGGGTTAATATGTTTATTATAGTGGCGGCGACATTGCGGGCAACAGATTAGGGGTTAATAAGTATAGGTAGGTGGCAGCGACATTGGGGGCGGCAGATTAGGGGTTAATAAATATAATGTAGGTGGCAGTGATGTTGGGGTTAGCAGATTAGGGGTTCATAAATATAATGTAGATGGCGGCGGTGTCCGGAGCGGCAGATTAGGGGTTAAAATTTTTATTTTAGTATTTGCGATGCAGGAGGGCCTCGGTTTAGGGGTTAATAGGTAGTTTATGGGTGTTAGTGTACTTTTTAGCACTTTAGTTATGAGTTTTATGCTACAGTGTTGTACCATAAAACTCTCAACTACTGACTTTTAAATGCGTTAGGACTCTTGACAGGAGAGGGTGTACCACTCACTTTTTGGCCTCCCAGGACAGACTCGTAATACCGGCGCTATGAAAGTCCCATAGAAAAAAGACTTTACGAAGTTTACGTTAGTAGTTTTGCGGTAAGGCCAAAAAAGTGTGCGGTGCCCCTAAACCATCAAGACTCGTAATACCAGCAGGCATAAAAAAGCAGCGTTAGGACCTCTTAACGCTGCTTTTTTACCCTAACGCACAACTCGTAATCTAGCCGTTTATTATTCTACAATTAGTGCTAAAGCACTAATTTACATATCTACCTTTAGTAAATTAATTCTGCATACATAGGCCCCAATGTACTATACAGGCAACTAGCAAATAATTTTGCTGCTCAATACTTTTTTGCGTGTCAACCTTTTAGGTGGCGAGTACAGAACAAAACAATTAGAGGTACAAGACAGGCGCCTATCAGTGATCACTAGCTGTATCAAACCTATCTAGTTACTTACATTATTGATATTTTTTTATTTATTTGATATAGCCTGTTATTTAAGAAAAAATTAATACAAATCGGAATTAAAAGATTTTCTATTATTATTTTTTAAAGTTAGGTTAAATATAAATTGAACTGACAAAAATGTTGTATCACAATGATAAAATTTAAAAAAGTGTGTCAATATTGTAATGCTGCAAAGTAACCTCATTGAGCCCAAAAAATGTAATTATTTAAGACACGTACAGTACTTCAACACAAGTTGGCTGTAATAAATTACTATACATAAGGGATATAAGATACAATGAAACGTACACTAGATAAACAATATATAAAAATTATGGTGTCTATTTGCGACTAATAATTAATTTTTGCTCTCATGTTGCTGTCACGGTCATCTGTTAATCCGTTTATGACCTCAGGGCCTAGCCGCTGGACCAGCTTCTGTTTGTAATCGGTTAAGTCTGTGGCATATGCTGGTCCACCACTGGTAGAATGGGCAGAATTTTTTTCTTTGGCCAATTTGGCTTTGCAAAACATTTTATGTTGTAAGCTTTTTTTATTTGTCCAACGTTCCTTTTAGTCTGGGCACTAATGGCGTCAATTATTCTTTGCCAGGTCATCTTCCTACATGCAAAATTTGTTTGTCTTACACAACAACTAAAGAGGTAGTCATAAGACTCTATAATCATATCAACTAGAACCACGTTCTGCTGGTGAGAAAAGTGGTGTTTTTTTTTATTTAAGGTTGTGATTCAGCTCCAGATGAAGACATGATCAATAAGTATAGATATAAATAAATCTTGCTGCAACCGAACTTTGTAAAAAAGTAGATATAGGTATTTGCCCAAAAGTTGTCATTTTCATATAAGCTGACTTCTCTTCCTGCAACTATTTTGACGTCTGAGACACTTTGCAAGTCATGTGGGAACAATTGACTTTAGACTTCTCCATCTCCAGCTATAATAGTACATTAGATTAATCGCGGCGAGTGAGACGTCAAAGTTATTATTTACCCGCAACTGCTTGTGATGGATTAGAAGCAAGGTTTTCCAAGGTATTTTTTAGTACATAGGGGTAATAGAAATCATTTAGATCACTGCAAGTTAAAGTACGTTTATCCGCATGTCAACTTGCGAGGAAATTGATGCTTTAATACATGGAGCCCATAATTTACATCTTTACTGCCAATGCACAACAAAACATAGGTTAATACGGCAACGCAAAAATTACCTAAATTTAAAACTGAAACAAGCACTACCCTACTTACTCTATACCTCCTCACCCAACACAACGTCATCCAGCAGCATTGTTCACCAAAATATCAGTAACAATGTATAACTGTAGCTTTTTATCAGATGCAGTTTTATAGGAAGAAAACAATGATAGGAATAGTAAAATGGTTAGAGAGAGTTATATAGGAGGAGAGAGCAAAAAGAATAGTAAAGATAATGTGAGGAGAAAATTAAGGGTAAGTTATGTGTGAGCAAGATAAGGAGTAGGTTACTGAAAGGGGAGCAAACAAACAAAATACAAGTAAAAAAATTTAAAATAAATCATATGCACAAAAATATAATTGATATGAAAAAGAGTTCAGATAGCTGTGATTGTGTTATTTATCTTTTAAACGAGACAAGCACAACATTTAAACACTGAAGAAATAAGTAAAACCAGCCATGATATACCATGCAAAAGATGCCAAAACAGAGAATCTAAAAATCCTGCAAGAATCTGCTTATACATGTTTTATTTTCTGATGGGCTCAGATGCCTTTCTGAAATTGTTGAAGTGATAACTATGTTCTTGAATAGACTGGGATGGGTCCATATTTGAAAACCCTGTGAAAAGCCTTGAAAAGCAATTCCCTCATCACTACTGATTTTGATGTCGGGTTAGCGTCGTGATAAATCGGCCCCTAAGCCTGATCAAGTACATATTTATCACTAAGGGCCCAATTATCTAAAGGTCTCTTGGCTTGTGAGATTCTCTAAGAAATCTCCCCAGTACTATGAAGTCGCTGGTGGATGTAATTCTGTAAAAGCCATGCTTGTAAGTAAGCAAACCAGAGGCATTACGACTGAGCTCACAAAAAAAACCACAATTTAAAATTTGAATAAAACAAATAAATGCAATATTTTAATAAAAACACATAGTAAAAATTGTATTGGTTTAATTTGTACCAAAAATGTTTTGGCAAAATTTTAGATAAAAATTAAAGGGACAGTAAAGTCTAAATTAAACTTTTATGACTCAGATAGGGCATGTAATTTTAAACAACTTTCCAATTTACTTTTATCATCAAATTTGATTTGTGATCTTGGTATTCTTAGTTGAAAGCTAAACCTAGGTAGGCTCTTATGCAAATTTTTGAGCCCTTGAAGGCAACCTCTTATCTGAATGCATTTGTAAGTTTTCCAAAGCTAGAGGGTGTTAGTTCATGTGTGACATGTAGATAACATTGTGCTCACGCCTGTGGAGTCATTTAAGAATCAGCACTAATTGCCTGAAATGCAAGTCTGTCAAAAGCACTGAGATAAGGGGGCCGTCTGCAGAAGCTTAGATACAAGGTAATCACAGAGGTAAAAAGTATATTGATATAACAGTGTTGGTTTTGGCAAACTGGGGAATGGGTAATCAAGGGATTATCTATCTTTTTACACAATAATATTGTTGGTGTTTACCGTTCCTTTTAAAATTGAAATTAAAGGGACAGTCCAACCGAAAATGTTTACATAATCCCTTGATTACCCATTCCCCAGTTTTGCAGAACCAACAATTTTTACCTATGTGATTACCTAGATCTAAGCCTTTGCAGATTGCTCCCTTTATTCAGTGCTATTTACAAACCTGCATTTTAGCCAATTAGTGCTGCTTCATAAATAACTCCACTGGATTGAGCACAATGTTATTTACAGTATATGGCACACATCAACTAGCACTGTCTAGCTGTGAAAGGTAATAAAATGCACTGAGATAAAAGGCGGCCTGCAGAAATTTAGAGGTTTAAAGGTTATAAAGTATATTAATATAACAATGTGCAAAGCTGGTGTATGGGTAATAAAGGTGTTATCTTTCTTTTTAAACTGTAAAAAAATCAAGTAAACTCTCCCTTTAAGTAGTAAAAAAAACATTTAACACACGTAGAAACTATACTAACGCTACACTGCACATGTAAAAAAGCTGTGAAATTCATACATTTAATTTGAAACTGTTTTGTATTCAAGATTTTAAAAAGGTTTCCCCTTCTTTGCTAGTCAGCTGAATAAAGTTTTTTTTAAGGGAGTAGCTGAAAGTTCTATGCCAGGTCGGGAGTATTAGGTAAACATTTTCCCCTCTTCAGATCAAACCAAAAGGTGGCAAGATTGTGTCAAAATACACAAAACATTTGTTATCATAATATAACACATGCATATTAAAAGAAAGACAATTGTTACTCTCTACTACTCTCTGCCAGCTTAAAGGAAAGTAAAGTCATAATTATACATTCATGATTTACACAGAGCATACAATTTTAAACAACTTTCTATTTTACTTCTATTATTTAATTTGCTTCCTTCTCTGAAAGATTTATCTATGTAAGTTCAGGTGCAGCAAAGAACCTAGGTTCTAGCTGCTGATTGGTGGTGCCTTATATATACAGATTGTCCTTGGCTCACCCATGTGTTCAGTTAGCACCCGGTAGTGCATTGCTGCTGCTTCAACAAATGATACCAATAGAATAAAACAAATTTTATAATAGAATTAAATTGGAAAGTTGTTTAAAATTGTAAGTTCTACCTAAATCATGAAAGAACATTTTTGGGTTTCATGTCACTTTCACTCTCCACTGCAGTTTCCCTTTACAGCAAATTGCATTACTTTTATGAGCCTCATCTTGTAACTTTTATGTTCTCCTTTTTTTAGATAATTCCCTGCATGTGTAAGCAAGGTTTTTCATGTTTGTTCTGGCAAATGTTAGTCGGCCCTTGACTGTGAAATAAGTACAATAAAGAATTCTTAATCCATCCTTTAATATCAGTTTTAAGGACTTGCCAATCTGGTTACTAAGCCTCTATGTCATTGATGGCAAACTTTGGCACGCTAGATGTTTCAGAACTACTTTCCCCATGATGCTCGACTGGGCTTCACAGTGCCTGAGCATCATGGGAAAAGTAGTTCTGAAACATCTAGAGTGACAAGGTTCGACAGCACTGCTCTAGATTAATGCCCTATCTATTGTTTGATGCTGTAACAAACACCTCACCCACTACATAACTTTATCAAACAAATAACACACTGACAACAGAGAGTTGGGTAAAGACTACATAGGTCAAATGTATTAACAATTTCTACATCAATACATTTTTAAACTTAAAGGTAACCTCAGATGGCAGCAACTGCACCCTAATAATAAGATTCCTGCTAAGCTGGTTGGGCCCTGGCTTGCTTAGGCAGATCCTAGCTACCATGCAGTAAAAGACAGGGGCATCAACTTGAGCAATTCGGCCTATTGCCCACCAGGGCATGCACCCATGGATGTTGCTTCATCCCTAATGGCAATCACTCATACCTCTGTCATAACCATGGTCCAGACTAACTGCCCAACTAGGATGTTAGACTCCCAGTTCAACTCTTAAGGACTCCAGACCGTCAAGTCCTACAGCATGATTATCTGAGGGGAGTGCACAAATTACTATTTCGGGCTTGCCACCTCTAGGTCGCTTAACCCTGTGGGAGCCAAACTGCTAAGCAAACAAAGGCCTAGATTTGGAGTTTGGCGTTAGCCGTGAAAACCAGCGTTAGAGGCTCCTAACGCTGGTTTTAGGCTACCTCCGGTATTTGGAGTCACTCAAAAAAGGGTCTAACGCTCACTTTTCAGCCGCGACTTTTCCATACCGCAGATCCCCTTACGTCAATTGCGTATCCTATCTTTTCAATGGGATCTTTCTAACTCCGGTATTTAGAGTCGTGGCTGAAGTGAGCGTTAGAATTCTAACGACAAAAACTCCAGCCGCAGAAAAAAGTCAGTAGTTAAGAGCTTTTTGGGCTAACGCCGGTTCATAAAGCTCTTAACTACTGTACTCTAAAGTACACTAACACCCATAAACTACCTATGTACCCCTAAACTGAGGCCCCCCCACATCGCCGCCACTCGATTACATTTTTTTAACCCCTAATCTGCCGACCGCCACCTACGTTATACTTATGTACCCCTAATCTGCTGCCCCTAACACCGCCAACCCCTGTATTATATTTATTAACCCCTAATCTGCCCCCCACAACATCGCCACCAGCTACCTACAATAATTAACCCCTAATCTGCCGACCGCAAAGCGCCGCCACCTACATTATAGCTATGTACCCCTAATCTGCTGCCCCTAACACCGCCGACCCCTATATTATATTTATTAACCCCTAATCTGCCCCCCACAACGTCGCCTCCACCTGCCTACACTTATTAACCCCTAATCTGCCGAGCGGACCGCACCGCTACTATAATAAAGTTATTAACCCCTAATCCGCCTCACTAACCCTATAATAAATAGTATTAACCCCTAAAGTGCCCTCCCTAACATCGCCAACACCTAACTTCAATTATTAACCCCTAATCTGCCGACCGGAGCTCACCGCTATTCTAATAAATGTATTAACCCCTAAAGCTAAGTCTAACCCTAACACTAACACCCCCCTAAATTAAATATAATTTTAATCTAATGAAATTAATTAACTCTTATTAAATAAATTATTCCTATTTAAAGCTAAATACTTACCTGTAAAATAAATCCTTATATAGCTACAATATAAATTATAATTACATTGTAGCTATTTTAGGATTAATATTTATTTTACAGGCAACTTTGTAATTATTTTAACCAGGTACAATAGTTATTAAATAGTTAAGAACTATTTAATAGCTAAAATAGTTAAAATAATTACAAATTTACCTGTAAAATAAATCCTAACCTAAGTTACAATTAAACCTAACACTACACTATCAATAAATTAATTAAATAAAATACTTATAATTATCTACAATTAAACCTACCACTACACTATCAATAAATAAATTAAATACAATACCTACAAATAACTACAATGAAATAAACTAACTAAAGTACAAAAAATAAAAAAGAACTAAGTTACAAAAAATAAAAAAATATTTACAAACATAAGAAAAATATTACAACAATTTTAAACTAATTACACCTACTCTAAGCCCCCTAATAAAATAACAAAGACCCCCAAAATAACAAAATGCCCTACCCTATTCTAAATTACTACATTTCAAAGCTCTTTTACCTTACCAGCCCTGAACAGGGCCCTTTGCGGGGCATGCCCCAAGAAGTTCAGCTCTTTTGCCTGTAAAAAAAAACATACAATACCCCCCCCCCAACATTACAACCCACCACCCACATACCCCTAATCTAACCCAAACCCCCCTTAAATAAACCTAACACTAAGCCCCTGAAGATCATCCTACCTTGTCTTCACCCTACCAGGTTCACCGATCCGTCCTGAAGAGCTCCTCCGATGTCCTGATCCAAGCCCAAGCGGGGGGCTGAAGAGGTCCATGATCCGGCTGAAGTCTTCATCCAAGCGGGAGCTGAAGAGGTCCATGATCCGGCTGAAGTCTTCATCCAAGCGGGAGCTGAAGAGGTCCATGATCCGGATGAAGTCTTCATCCAAGCGGGAGCTGAAGAGGTCCATGATCCGGATGAAGTCTTCTATCAACAGCATCTTCAATCTTCTTTCTTCCGGATCCATCTTGCAGACCTCTGACGCGGAACATCCTCTTCTCCCGACGCCTTCTAGCCGAATGACAGTTCCTTTGAGGGACGTCATCCAAGATGGCGTCCCTCGAATTCCAATTGGCTGATAGGATTCTATCAGCCAATCGGAATTAAGGTAGGAATATTCTGATTGGATGATGGAATCAGCCAATCAGAATCAAGATCAATCCGATTGGCTGATCCAATCAGCCAATCAGATTGAGCTCGCATTCTATTGGCTGATCGGAACAGCCAATAGAATGCAAGCTCAATCTGATTGGCTGATCGAATCAGCCAATCGGATTGAACTTGATTCTGATTGGCTGATTCCATCAGCCAATCAGAATATTCCTACCTTAATTTTTTTAGACTTCATCCGGATCATGGACCTCTTCAGCTCCCGCTTGGATGAAGACTTCATCCGGATCATGGACCTCTTCAGCTCCCGCTTGGATGAAGACTTCATCTGGATCATGGACCTTTTCAGCTCCCGCTTGGATGAAGACTTCAGCCGGATCATGGACCTCTTCAGCCCCCCGCTTGGGCTTGGATCAGGACATCGGAGGAGCTCTTCAGGACGGATCGGTGAACCTGGTAGGGTGAAGACAAGGTAGGAAGATCTTCAGGGGCTTAGTGTTAGGTTTATTTAAGGGGGGTTTGGGTTAGATTAGGGGTATGTGGGTGGTGGGTTGTAATGTTGGGGGGGGGTATTGTATGTTTTTTTTTACAGGCAAAAGAGCTGAACTTCTTGGGGCATGCCCCGCAAAGGGCCCTGTTCAGGGCTGGTAAGGTAAAAGAGCTTTGAAATGTAGTAATTTAGAATAGGGTAGGGCATTTTGTTATTTTGGGGGTCTTTGTTATTTTATTAGGGGGCTTAGAGTAGGTGTAATTAGTTTAAAATTGTTGTAATATTTTTCTTATGTTTGTAAATATTTTTTTATTTTTTGTAAATACTTTTTTATTTTTTGTAACTTAGTTCTTTTTTATTTTTTGTACTTTAGATAGTTTATTTCATTGTAGTTATTTGTAGGTATTGTATTTAATTAATGTATTGATAGTGTAGTGTTAGGTTTAATTGTAGGTAATTGTAGGTAGTTTATTTAATTAATTTAATGATAGTATAGTGTTAGGTTTAATTGTAACTTAGGTTAGGATTTATTTTACAGGTAATTTTGTTATTATTTTAACTAGGTAACTATTAAATAGTTCTTAACTATTTAATAGCTATTGTACCTGGTTAAAATAATTACAAAGTTGCCTGTAAAATAAATATTAATCCTAAAATAGCTACAATGTAATTATAATTTATATTGTAGCTATATTAGGGATTATTTTACAGGTAAGTATTTAGCTTTAAATAGGAATAATTTATTTAATAAGAGTTAATTAATTTCGTTAGATTAAAATTATATTTAATTTAGGGGGGTGTTAGTGTTAGGGTTAGACTTAGTTTTAGGGGTTAATACATTTATTAGAATAGCGGTGAGCTCCGGTCGGCAGATTAGGGGTTAATAATTGAAGTTAGGTGTTGGCGATGTTAGGGAGGGCAGATTAGGGGTTAATACTATTTATTATAGGGTTAGTGAGGTGGATTAGGGGTTAATAACTTTATTATAATAGCGGTGCGGTCCGCTCGGCAGATTAGGGGTTAATAAGTGTAGGTAGGTGGAGGCGACGTTGTGGGGAGCAGATTAGGGGTTAATAAATATAATATAGGGGTCGGCGCTGTTTGGGGCAGCAGATTAGGGGTACATAAGGATAATGTAAGTAGCAGCGGTTTACGGAGCGGCAGATTAGGGGTTAAAAATAATATGCAAGTGTCAGCGATAGCGGGGGCAGCAGATTAGGGGTTAATAAGTGTAAGGTTAGGGGTGTTTAGACTCGGGGTTCATGTTAGAGTGTTAGGTGCAGACGTAGGAAGTGTTTCCCCATAGCAAACAATGGGGCTGCGTTAGGAGCTGAACGCGGCTTTTTTGCAGGTGTTAGGTTTTTTTTCAGCTCAAACAGCCCCATTGTTTCCTATGGGGGAATCGTGCACGAGCACGTTTTTGAGGCTGGCCGCTTGCGTAAGCAACTCTGGTATCGAGAGTTGAAGCTGCGTTAAATATGCTCTACGCTCCTTTTTTGGAGCCTAACGCAGCCTTTCTGTGGACTCTCAATACCAGAGTTATTTTTATGGTGCGGCCAGAAAAAAGCCGGCGTTAGCTACGCGGGTCGTTACCGACAAAACTCTAAATCTAGGCCTTAGTAATTTCCGTTTGCCAACCAACAAATAGGGAGGGAGGGCAAATGTCCTTGGTCCAGGAAGCAGAAAGAGGTCAGGGCTTACGTGACTCTTCATTATATACTGGTGAGTAGGCCACCCTCACACACTTGCAACAAAGTTGCTACACAGCAACCTCCACTCATTAAGAACCTAAATCATTAATTTAATTTCAGTTTAGAGCCTTACATTTCCATTGCAGTGTTTATAAAGGAAATTATTGTTTGAAATGTTATGTGGAAACCCTATTCTCTTTGTATATTTTCAGAATCTTTGTGATAAACGTGGGCATTATTATATGTCTTTGGGGGAACAATTAGAGCTTGAATAAACTTTATTGCCCAAGACACCTCTTATAGCTGGCACTGGTAATTTGATATTGTTTTATACTTCAATTTTAAATAGGTATTTGGTTTAAGCACTCACTTTTTTTGTCCAAAGTCAATTGCATTTTACTGCAAACCAACGTATAATGCATATTATTTTTGTTTTTTTACAGAAAGTCATCATACTTGTGTACCCTGCACTTCATTTTATACTAAATGACAAGCCTACATACCTGTATATCCTGAACTGCTGTAAGGGTCACATCTACATTTATACTATCCTGTACATATGCTAAAATATTATTTCTGCTTACCTGAATACTTTTTAATTAAATGTTTTTGCTGTCTAGCCTGTCACTTCTGCATGCAGCAATCCTGAGTCTCCTGCTGAGCTATTCAAGTATCTTGTATCTGGCAAGTAATACCTAGGTTTCCTGGTGACTCTCTGGTGTCAAGCATCAGATTCTGAGTTTTCAGCCTTCCTGCAGTTGCAGTTCTGAACTTTGGTCTGTGTAGCTTCTCATTAATTAGCAGTGGCTACAGTATATTTCCACCATCATTTATTCCAGCTTCTGTATGTGGGGCAGATTTAAAGCTCACATCAGAATTCATTAGTTGTATTGTTTGTGAACCCTACAGCAATCCTTAGACTTAGGATGTATTATCTTGAAGCAGATTTTTTTAGGGGATGGTTTTGCCCTTGTGGGGTTTGCACAAAACTGTTAAAGTGTTGCCCAGCATTAGACCAGCCACTTCTAGTTCTCTATTTAGACTCTTATGTTCAAGAGTCCTTTAAATGAAAGCCAATAATAACTTGTCATGGATGTGTATAGGAGAATTGATTTGGGATTATCCTTAATTTTAGGGCTATATAAGACCTTTAAGTGAAATGTATGGTGATGCAGTTTGAGCTCCATGTACCTTATACTTATTTTTTGTATATATATTTTTTGTTTTCTGCATTTTTCAGGAATGGTGGTTGGTTACTTATCCATTTTATTTTAGGCAGCCCGCTTCAGGTTACCACAATCTGACTGTGACTGGACTTTACAATTTCCTGGGTTGACATATATGTAGCATTACAGCCAGTGTGGTACAGATAGCATCATCCATGCTATTGACTGCTATCATTATAATCACATTATTAAATGGTGTTGTGTCATTAAATTACCGCTAATGGGCTACAGAATTAGGAGTAGAATTTATTGTGAGGCTTATTGGGAGATTTAGAAAGCCAATGGGTGCAGGACCATAGCATTTATGGTGGATCTGTTTATTGGATATCCATTCTTTCTGTCTGCATAGATTTTGTGGTGGCTAAAGCTTCCTCCTGTGGAGGGGTATTACAGAATTTATGTTGAAGCATCAGAGTTTGAGGAAGATGACTATTAACCATTTGAGTGCTAAGCACTTTTCCACCTGGGTGCTAAGCTGTTTTAAGTTTTTTTTTATTTTTTTAAATATTTATTTTTAAACTTTTTTATTTTTATTTTTCAGATCCCCAAGACTTACACTGTTGGAAAGGTTAGGCGATTACCTTTCCAATGGTGGGTCTTGGGGTCTGTAGCTGCTTAGATGCCTGAGATACAGGCTTCTAAGCAGCATGCACCCTGCTCCTATACTTAACATTGTAAATTTTAAATAAAGTTGCACGGTGACGTCATCACGTCATTACGTCATTGCGCATGATGTCACCGCACATAACGTGAAGCCCCGGTGATGCCTGTCACTATGCAGGCTTGATTGCCAGGGTAGGAGTGAGTGGGATCCCCCAGATCTCTCTCAAGAAGGGAGAGTGCTAGTGACGACTCTAAGCCTTCGTTAGCACCAGAGTAGGAAACTCAAGGGGTTAAAGCAGGTGGATCAGCAGCTGAATGACTGTATGAAGAAGCCTCGGGGATTTCTGGTTGCAATGTTTTGATTGATCTGTTATGTCTGTGCATCCCTAATATTATATTATGGCACAGACCTTTAGCATTGATTTCTACATGAAGGAGGGGACAAAGTGCAGTTGCAAATTAAAATTGTAGTTAAAAAGTTATTACATTTTCTTCCAAATTTCCCATCATTCATACATATGAGTTACCATTATTGTAATATTTAGGTACAAGTTTATCAAGAATGGAAGTCTTAGAAAGTTGCACCTTTAAGATTTTTTTTTTATTATCTTTTACCTTGGTTCAAAACAATGTTTTATTTTGTTGTTTAAATATTGTGATACTTGTATTTCTGTGCATTCACACAAATCTGATTTCAGTAACTATTTGCTAATACTTGAGTGTGTTATTTTACAGCTGGTTTTCAGCACTGCTGGTAGGTGACTGTGATGTATAACTTGCAAGCGGCCCTGCTGTTTGTTACTGGCAATTAAATTCACTGGTTCCTTTCTTCCATTCAAAGCAGGGTCTTTATGCTGTAAACCCAGCTCTTCTAATACTCCCCACTTGTGCTGTGCAGAAAAGCCTCAGACTGACAGATTATCGCAAGGCAGTTAAGCATGTAATTGCTCAAATGAGTTAAAATCCCTTCAAATATCTGTCTTTGTACCTCATCACACCACTTCACGGACTCAAATATTTGAGAACTGATGAAGATAAAACTAAAAGGATCTTCATTAGCTACCAACCACCGTGACAAGCTTCTTTCAGCTGTAGGCTGGCAAAATTTGGAACTTATTATCTACTTAAGAACTGTAGGAAAGCAGGAAAAATTCTTCTGCAGTTAAAGGGAGGCAAAAGTGGAAGCTTAGAGGTACAAAACACAATCATCTGATGTTTTCTAGCCCTAAAATTAAATTGTAATGTTGGCACTTGGCGAGCTTTGTTTATAGCTCAGTCAGTGATGAGGGAGGCTCTGCTTTATTCATTATCATCTTTCTAGCTCCTTAGCATTTATCCCAACAGGAAGATTTACTTTGTGATGAAAGTAAGGAACAGTCTTGTAATAATCATTTCTATATAAAACATAGGTTCAAGCATGCAAATGCCTTTGTTGGACCTACATGGGATAATAAATAGGTAAGTATAAATGATATTTGGACTGTGATATATAAAACATGGTTTTTTCATGACTCATGTAAACATATTTTGTTTATCCAAGTCTCCATGGCTACAATAATCTGAGGGCTAGATCATTTTAAGATGAACAGCTTCTTGCTTCAATACTAAATTCATTGAGAGATTTTTTGTTTTTAAGTTTTCATTTCATAGATCCATGTCTAATTTCAATACCCTTTGCTAGCTAGAAGGCTATATATGTAAGGTAAATATGTAGAAAGATACATTAAATCTTAATTTTTAATTTAAAAGGACGTTAAACACCCATGCACTGGCCTCTAATTGTGAATGCCGCCATTTACACTGCAGGTATCGGATGGAGAGTTACTGCACATGTGCAGACACATCAGCACTGGAATGTAGTGAAAGGTAGATTTCAAAATGGTGACACCCATGGCTATAACTTGTATTTAGTCTCCCTTAAAGATTAATAATGATGCTTAAATGGAGATGGTCATTAAACATGCTGAGATTGTTTAATTATATGTAGTTAAAAAAACTTTGCATTATATTTCTGATTATTTATATAGCTCCCTTTACCTGTAGTTTAATTCTGAAAAAGATCTGTAAAAATGTAAAACTAATTTTCTTACCAAAATTGTTATTGTGTTGCAGTCTAGAGACACACCCCCTTGAACAGCCTATTTAGTGTTGTAACCAATTAGGGACAGATATACATAACCTTCTGCACCAATCAAGCAGTCATTGTACAACTAGTGGACCCATCCAGTTTGTATTTTACTGGCAATAGGCTCACATCAAAGTAAAAAATAAAGAATAAATATAAAACTAAAGCCCTCTTATAGTGAAACTTCTAATATATGTGTTAAAATCTAATTGTATAATTTGAACTGAGTCCTAGCATGTTTGCCATATAATTATTATGCTAATTAGCATGACCTATAAACTTTTTCTAGAAAAATGACACCCATATGTATAGCTAATGTAGCTTTCTGCATTCCATCGATTGCACCCCAATCTTTCTAGAGGAAAAGCTACCGTTTTTAGATTTTTATTTTAAAAGGAAAAGCAGACAAAATAAACCCCAAACCACAAAGACAAAGAAAATAACACTAACTAGTCAGCTGCGAACAGACAAACATAAAGGCAAAACTTGTTAGATGTCCACCTCCCCAAGCATCTGATACTCTCCTCGGATAATGGCCAATATGCAATGAATCCCAGCCCAATTGAACTGTCGCCCCAATTAGAAACCTTGCAAAATTGAAAATGCGTTGATGGCGCTCCATCAATATAAACAAAAAACTGACTGGCCACTGTGGGCCATTTATCCAAAAACTCCCTCAACAACTGAACTGAAGAAACCACCTCATCATCCCCATAACTGTTGGTAATCCAAATCCCTTTTGGTCTGTTTTGGATAAACAACAGCACAGCACCATCACCCATCTTTACATGTACAATCTGTACCCCTGACTCAACTACATTCTTAGAAGGTACCATCACTTCAATCACTCACAATGTGCAGAAAAAAGCCATTGTAAAAGTTGCTCTGAACAGTGCAACATTATATTCTGGGGAATAAACCACCAGCAAAACCTGCATCACCACCAACCACTGTAGTGTAAGGAGTTCCCTCACATCCATATAAAGTGGTTCTGACATAACTCAAACTTTCATAACTTGCCTAACTAAAAATGAACTGAGGTAATCAGGACAGCCAAATAACATATTAAAGATTGACAAAGCTGCTAACCTACCTTGAATGGCCACTTTTCTTAAACAGCAACTGTTCAGAAACACTAGCCATTTGAACCAAAAATCGTGAGAAGCATCATACACATCAAAATATTTCCACTGGCAAAAGTCCTCCCATTCCTGCCAATGCCTATTTTATGGATGCCATGTTCCAGGCTATTAAGAAGATAGCGCTCCAGGGGACACCAACTGCCAAAGAAGAGAAGGACAAGGGCAGCTATTAGGCTAAGCATGAGGAGATAGTCTTCTAAACTCCCCCAATAAAAACTGGATAAAGTACACATTATAAGACCCTCGGCACATGCCACACTATAAATTGTATATTAAGTGCAAAAATAAATGACGCAGGTAAGCTACCACTTTTGCAGAAGTTGCTGACAAGTTATTAATCATAGCAACTATATTGGCATTGTCACACCAATAAAACTATAAACTAGTTGCACAAGCATTCACCCGACAACTCTACTACCACCATGATATGGAATAGCTCTAAATGTATTAAGTTTCATGTTTTAGTGATCTAAGAGCAATCCAGATAGGCCCCATATCAATGAGACCCAGCCACATCTGTCATTAGATGCAAGGTCTGGTTAGAAATATACAAATTCTATTAAATCCTACTAAAAGGTTTATCCACACCATCAAGCCATCAACCATTTTCTAAGACATACAAAATCTTCCATGTTGATCAGGATTCTCTCTCAGTGGCATCTCAAGACATCTATTAGAACCTGCCACATGGGGGTGGTACAGCCAGTAAAATGAAGGTGCCTAGAAAAGTCTGATGATCTTTTATCAGCATCCATGGAGAAGAAATAGCAGCTCTCACCATAGCCAGTATGTTCAGTGCCTTATCTGATGGTAATATACACTGCATAGCAAGAGAGCCAATTTCTATGTCCAGAAATGTCAAACAGGTACATAGCCCATGCGTCTTATCCTCAGCAAGAGGTACACCAAACGTTTGCCTCAGATGACGCATTACTGTCATCAAGTTATCACATTCAGAACAACCCTGGGCACCTACAAATATGAAATCTTCCGAAAAATGTACTAATTGACCAGAACCCGCAACAGTTCCCACTGCCCAGTGCAAAAATGAGCAAAAGCCTCAAAATATGAACAGAGGTCACTGAACAATCCATAGGCAACTATATTCAAAATACAACCCTTCAAACTTACATCTCATCAGATGAAAAGAAAATGAGTGAATAGGCACTAATGTAGATTATGGGGCCGAATTATCAAGCTCCGAATGGAGACTGATGCCCCTGTTTCCATGCGAATCTTCAGGCTCACCGGATACAGAAGTTATGAAGCAGTGGTCTAAAGACCGCTGCTCCATAATTTGTCTGCCTGCTCTAAGGCAGTGGACAGAAATCAACCCGACCAACTACGATCGGGTTGACTGACACCCTCTGCTAGTGGCCGATTGGTTGCAAATCTGCAGGGGGCGGAATTGCATAAGCAGTTCACAAGAACTGCTTGTGCAATGATAAATGCCGACAGCGTACGTTGTCTGCATTTATCGATGTGCGGCGGACATGATACACTACATGTCATGTCTGCTCGCTTTATGATAAAATTGTCCCCTATGACTCAATATCAAAGCACTCCTTCCAGCCTCCCTGACCAACTGCAATGATATGATATAATAATCAAAAAATATTGATAATGTACAGTGCTATTATCCATGGTCAATGGCACTACTGACCTACCCTTAGGATAAGAGAGGTGCTGTATAAGGTGAAACTTCCCATGTTTATTTTTTGGCATCACCCAAAGCAGAGAGATCACCAAATCAGGAAGTGTTGGCATCAAGAACGGGCTTGCCATGCACTCTAACCACATTTCCTTTGCTATATTCTCTCCGACTACCTCTAGGAACTGCTGCACTGACTTCTGATTTTGAAGGGGAACCAAAAAACCTCTCCCCAAAGGTTAAGTCCAACCAGCAACAGACACTCAGAGGTGTGCCTGCCCCATTCTTCAAGAGACTCCCTTATATGTAGCCTTGTCCCTCTTTTATGACCAGATGATTCCATCATGTGCACCACGACAGTATCTACACACATGACGAAAGAAAAAATTAGTTCCTTGCACTCATGCGCGGACCTTGTATTGGACTTGGAAGTTCCAGCCCTGATTCCAGGAGGAGGAAAGGTTATCCCCCCAACACATCTGTAACCACAAATGCATATCAATTGTCCTGAAGGACAATATGGGTTTCCCTGCCATTTTCCTCCTGAAACCCATATCATATTCCATCCAAGTCCCTCACAAAACCTCCTGTGAATTCTGTCAATATTGTCCATATATTTAAGGACAGGTATTACCTGTAATCCGAATTTGTCAATTAAACAGGAGGCCAGGCCCCAGAAGCATCTCTGTCACTCCTCAAATGTGTCTGGGTGACACACCCTCTTAAAACTGGTACCACCCTCAGCCTACTCTTTTACATACTTGCCCTCCTGAATCATCCTAGCTACCTTTGATTTAAGGTGTGCGTGCAGAGAATGCCCCAAACAAGGGTATGTATCCCTCTGGATTGCTACCCTTCTCTCAGCTGCAGACCCAGTAGGACCCTGCTCTGCAGACCCTGCTACCAAGAGACCACTGCAAGTTAGCACCTGCACTGACTTGAACTGCTGTCACAGAAGCTCCCACCTTGAATCCCTCATTAGCTGCCTTTAGCCTTTTTATCCAGCTAAATATTCTATGCTACCCCTTGCAAACTAAACTCAAAAAAACCCTCACTATCAGAACCTATGTCACTAGAAGAAGAAGAAATACATGTGTATATAACAAAAAGGCATGACTCACCAAAGTCCAAGCTATCCTAGTGGCCACACCAGCTGTTTCAAACTGCTGCATCCAAAATGGGAAGAACCGTTGATCAAATGGCATCACGCTACAACTTCCATCCTATAATCTGGATAAACCAGCAAAGACAAAGAAGAAGATATGGGAGCAGCAAGGGAAGAAAGCACTTGCCCTCTGTTTACCACTTACCAGCACTAGCACTGCTGACTCCAGCCACACTCATGTCCAAGCTACCTAATGACTGCAACAAGTCCAGCTGCACACCACTTTGATTCTCACTCCCACTGACCATTGCCACTAGCTGCTCATGTGCCACATTGGCTTCCCTCCCACTGGTCACTGCCAGGCTGGGGCTTATAACTCATTCCCCATGCACACCAGAAAACGTAGAAGCATCCTGCCATTAACCCCTCTTGGCTTTTCTGTTCATTCCCCTCTTGGACTTTCTTGGAAAAGAAAGCAATATAGGACCCATTCCCTCTAAGTCTCCATCCTCACGCTGTGATGAATATCACTGCATATCCCCCACCCTCAGTAACATGCTCGTAAAGGTCTAACCCACCTCCAAAATCACCATGAGGTACCCTGGAGAAACCCTCTAACGAGTCAGCCTCAGAATTAGGAGGCAATGGTGGCTGGGCCAGGAGGGGGAACGTGACTGGGAGGGAGTGAACATGAGTGTTGTTGAGTAATGGGGAGGGTAAAATAAAAGCAGCATCAAGAGTGGGAGGCACAAAGTCTGCATCCTTAACAGCTGTCTTGCAGAGGCTTTGGCACCATACCGGTAACACACAGGAGGGGCAGACGATCAATGAAATTGATACATTGCAGAAGATCTTTAGCTCACAAGGCTAACATCCCTTTGCAGGCTTTTTTATAGACACTGCAAATCCCTCCCCTCCTTTGCAAAATTGTATACACGTATATCCACTCCTTCTCTTACTCAAGGCCTTAAAGGGATATTAAACTGCTGTGCACAACAACAAAAGAGTTGTAACTATTTACTATGTTACTGCATTTCATCCTGTTCCTGCAGCTCTTTGCAAATCAGTTCTCCTGTTTTAATAATTTAAAGGTGCCAGATACTGAAGCTCCACCTCTTCATACTGGGCACCGCCATCTTGGAACTAAGGTATTCTCACAGTCTGTGACAGAATCAGTGCACATTCACAGGTCAGTAATATTGCTCATTTTTTATAGCTGTATAATTTGCTTGGAGTTAGTGTTCATGATACACCATGTGAGTTTTACATTTATACATTGTTTACACAGTTTTACAGTTACACAAAATATATTTTAAAAAGCACTCAGCAATAATATAGAGCAATGCAGCCACTGCAAAATGTACAGCTCCTGCTTCGTATCATGCACCCTAACCTGAAGCACACTACAGTTGTCAAAAAGTTGACAACCTAATTAATATGTAAATACACAAATGCTTCAGTCACAGTATGAGAGAATACCTGTGCTCCAAGATGGCAGCTCCCAGTATAAAGAGAGGAAACTTTCCCATCTGACATCATTTCAGGGGTTAAAATAGGAACACACCTTTAAAGAGAGCTGCAGCATCAGGAGGGAAAGCAATATGCATATTGAGTAGTAACCATTTTAGAGTAGTTGTGCCCAGCCGTTTAATGTCCCTTTAACCCCTAGAAACGTTTCAGGTTATTTACCCTGAACTATATTACATATATTATAACATTCATTCAAATAGGCTGCATTTTTTTTTAATTTAAAATGAAAATAATTTAGAAAATGTAGAAATGGGTAATAACATAGTATCAGTTCCACCAGGGAAATTCAGATGATTGGTTTCAGAGAACAAAAAAGAGTATTAGAGTTAAAGGGGTAGGAAAGTCAAAATTAAACTTGCATGATTCAGATAGAGCATGTCATTTTAAGACACTTTTAAATTCACTTCTGTTGTCAAATGTGCTTCGTTCTCTTAGTATCCATTGTTAAGAAATTAATACACACATATCATACACTAGTGGGAGCTGCTGCTAATTGGTGTTTTCACACATTTGTCTCTTGTGATTGGCTAAATAGATATGTTCAGCTTCCTGTCAGTAGTGCAATGCTGTCACTTCAGCACTGGATAATAAGAGAATGAAGAAAATTTGATAATAGATTTAAATTGGAAAGTTGTTTAAAATTGTATGTTCTATCTGAATCATAAAAGAACATTTTGGGGTTTACTATCCCTTAAAATAGAATGGGATATTGGCATTAGTTAGTGTCACAACCCTGATTAAGAATAAATAGTTAATATGTCTTTAATTGTAATTAATAAAGCATGGTTTTATGTGTTTTCTTCTTTAGCAAGCTTCTAAATAAAGCTCAAGGGGTCAATTTATTAATGTGCGAGCGGACATGATACAAAGTAGCGTATTATGTCCGTTGCACATCGATAAATGCAGACAGCATAAGCTGTCGGCATTTATCATTGAACCAGCAGTTCTTGTGAAATGCTGGTGCAATGCTGCCCCCTGCAGATTCACGTCCAGTCGCCACTAGCAGGGGGTGTCAATAGACCTGAAGGTTCGCCAGAAACACGGGGCATCAAGCTCTTTACGGAGCTTGATAAATTGACCCCCAAGTCTCTATGTTTTCTCTGGAATCGTAGACTTGCATATTTATTAAGATACATGTTCATAAAGAAATGTAAGACTATGAGATACAAGGCCTGTGTATGATTCCCATTGCTAGCTGAGTAATGAACTTTTAACCTGCTACAGAAATTAATCACACTTGATCTCACGAGTAAAAATGTTTTAATATAAAGCAATACTCTCTATTGTGATTTAACAAACTATATTTTAATTGCAATTGATTTCCACCAAAAAGAAAAAAAATAGTTAATTAGGGTATGCTATTGGAAATAGTGACAAGGGGAATAGTTTATAAAAACTGCAGATAAGAGTAGGTAATGACATATCTTAAAATGACTGAGCAATGTAATTTTTAATAGCTGAGTGAATTAACATGATTCATATTGGTGCTTCATAACAGTTTAATGAACAGCAGTTTTGAGACATTTTTTATTTAATAATGTACATTACTGTTCACTTTGATGATAATCATTTGTATTAACAATTTCTTCTCCAAAACCATTTAGCACGTATTTATTATAATGTAAGACTTTCAAAAATCAAAATTAAACGGACATGAAATCCAAAAATTTTCTTTCATGATTCAGATAGTGCATGCATTTGGAACCAACTTTCCAATTTACTTCTATTATTCATTTAGTTTCATTCTCCTGGTATCCTTTATTGCTATTTTAGTGCTTACTACAAGAGTTTAATCCACTTGAAGGGGTTAACAGTTGTATACAAGCATTAATACAATAATAAAATGCAGATCAAATCATTTTTCTTTTGCACTTTTAAAAAGTCTTAAAATAATATTAAAGGAATTCTAACCTTACTTAAAGGGACATTAAACTGCTTTGTACTAACCATGCTATTGTTTTTCATCTTGTTCCTGCAGCTGCCTTTAAAGCTATTTTCTTAATATAACTGTTTGCAACTGCTGGTTAGTGAAGTTATGCATCTTCACACTGGGCACCGCCATCTTGGAGTTTGATTTCTCACGCCCTATGACAGAAGCAGTGCAAACTCACAGATCAGTGATATTGTTGTCTTATTGACAAGCCTTATTGTGAAATTCAGTTCAAAGTGTAGATTACAGAGCATGAGCTGTATGTTTTGCAGTGGCTGCATTGCTCTATATTATTCCTAAGGGATTTTTATATATTTGCTACATAACTTGTAAATTGTGTACAAAAAATCCCTGCAAATATGCAAAGCCTCTGCTTTCTGTTGTGCGATCATAACCAAAGTGCAAGGTACAGCTGTCAAAAAGTCAGTAACAACACTGATCTGTGAAAAAACACTGCTTCTGTCACATGATGCAACAATACATGTGATACAAGATGGCAGCACCCAATATAAAGATGAAGAGCTTTACCAATTGCCTTCTGTAATGGATTAATATAAGAGAAAGGTTTTAAGGAGAGATGCAGGAGTTTAATTTCCCTTTAATTACTTTACATAAAAAAATGTTTAAAGCAAAGTATTCTCTGGCTGCTCAAAACTCACGAGTGGCATGCAATCCTGGGCTCCCACTGATGACGTCAGACGCCACGCACAGAACCGACAGCATGTAACAGGCGCTTAGGCAGGGTAAAATACCGGACTTGAGGCAGTGAACCAACTGCTAGAGTCAATGTAGAAAAAAGGAGTATCTGTTAGCACAGCAGTAGTTAGAAGAAAAAATGTTGTTTATTCCAACAAAATACAGGTTAAGGTACAAGACATGGACAAAACCACAGACACGTTTCATGCCCTCTAGTGTATGAATTATGTAGAATGTTAAGGTTTTTATCTCTTTTTTGTTATTAATTATATGTACAACACAAGGAGTTAATGGGTTAATTACCGGTTACTCCTTTATAAGGAGAGACTTGGGGGCCTATTTATGAAAGGTCTGTTGGACCTGATCCGACAGTGCGGATCAGGTCAGACAGACCTCGCTAAATGCGGAGAGCAATACGCTCTCTGTATTCAGCATTGCACCCTGCAGATTCGCGGCCAATGGGCCGCCAGCAGGGGGGTGTCAATCAACCCGATTGTATTCGATCGGGTTAAATTGCGGCGTTGTCTGTCCGCCTGCTCAGAGCAGGCGGACAGGTTATGGAGCAGCGGTCGTCTGAAGACTCGCCAGATACACGGCCCCTCAAGCTCCGTAAGGAGCTAGATAAATGGGCCTCTAGGTATATTATCTGTTGTCTATGCGTAAGCACCAATAGAGGTCGCGAAATGCATCAGCCTTTTTGTCCATGTCTTGTACCTTCACCTGTATTTTATTGGAAGAAACAAAAAAAAATTCTAACTACTGCTGTGCTATCTGATACTCCTTTTTCCTACATACAAAAATGTTTATACTGAGTATGAAACTAGCAGGAAATGTATATTTAAGCACAGCTGCTCACTGTCTGGCAGTCAAAGTTTGGGAGATCTATCCACTTTCTTGACCAATGTACCCCAGTCAGAGCAAATGACCTGGTTTCTGTGTACTACATTGACTCTGCCCATGTTCAGAATTCCCCCCCCCCCACCCATGCTATGCTCAGACCCCACCTATAACACAGCTGCAGCTTCACTCTTTCAGCTATGGCCCTATCCACAAAAACAAACAGTGACCATTGCCAAATAGTCCCCTCACCACCCTTTTATGAAAAGTCTACAGGAAATCTTAGGAGATGTGAATATGGATTTAATTGATTAAATTATATTATAATGAAAGTATAGTCTTCAGTTATGGGACATTGCCTACAGCTAGAACAGGCACATCCCAGGTAAATCCAGATAATCTAATATGGTGGATAATAACTATACGCATGTGAGACTGACCTCCCATACACAAAAGCTGTTTGGTTTTTCCCACTGCTCTTTGTATTATCTCACTAGGAAAATACATGAGACTCAATTTATAAAGCTGTGAATGTAGCTTCAAAGCCTTCTGTGACAGATCTCCGGCTACCCTGACTGGTTAGCTCCACCAACAGATCCTTCCAGCACCTGGAACCAGCCGTTATGTAGCGGAGACAGCGATCTTATCAAAGCTTCACCCAAATAACTAGACAGACTAGTATTCAGGTAAACAAAGAAGAACATTTTATTAGGGAAAACACACATTTATACACAAACTGATCTTGATAACAAACTTTATCTGAACCTCACCTCTCCCGCCATTCCCACCCCTCCAGACAGGCTGGCGCCTCCATTGTGTCCATTTTTTCCCAGTGTCCAGTGGTACAAGGATGGGGTATTCGGAGTGATCCCGGGGGAGCGGCAGCCCTTCCAGGGTGTCATTGGAAAGCCCCTGGCCCCCAGCTACTTCAGTCCAAAGGTCGGAGTTATGTCTGATCCAACAAATACCGGGCAGGCCATTGTAAAAGGGGTAATGAGGGGGGTCTGAAACCCCCAGTTTTGGAGAGAGCTCACCCCTGTACATCACCCCACCTCTGGTCCTACCCCAGAGGTAGTAATTCCCCAAAGAGCGGAGCTCTGGGACAAAGGACCGCTGGAGCGACCTGGGATGAAGGGGGCCGGGGATCTGAGCTTATTTGGCCGGCCAGCGGTTCCATGGGGCCGGCCAGCCAAAGGGCGGTCTGTTAAATAGGGCTCGGAAACCCCAGTTCCCAATAGAGCTCATCTGCGGTAATTGGCCCACCTCTTGCCCTCCCCACGGGGTACCAATCCCCTAGAGAGCAGAGCTCTGGGGCAAGGGACCTTCGAAGCGGCCGGCGGTAAAGTGTCCCGGAGGATGCTAGGTGCGGCGGGCAGTCGGTAGATCCAGGTGATGGGTCGGTCAGAGACCAGCTCTTTCAAGATAAGATTCACATGACAAAACAAGGGAAACAAGAGCTCTGGGAGATCATGGTTGCTCTGAGGAGCCGAAAACCACTGAGATATAGGAGGGGGTAGGTGGCAGGGGGGTAGAAGCTTAACCCCTGCAGCCCAGCATCCGTAACAGCTCCTCCCTTCCAGTTTGGCAGACCTGGCTAGATCCACACATGGGTCAGCCTGGGGCTGTCCGAGGATCTATGCCACTTCAGTTTGTCGGAAAAGTCCATCAGCATTTCCATTGCTTTTTCCCGGCCTGTAATGAATGTCAAAGTTAAAAAGCTGCAGGGCTAAACTCCATTGCAACAATCTTCCATTGTCCCCAGAAACTCTGTTAAGCTAGATGAGGGGGTTGTGATCTGTGAGGACGGAGAAAGGGCTCCCATACAGGTAGGGCTGTAACTTCTTCAGGGCTCATACCAGAGCCAGACATTCCTTCTCCACCATTGCCTAGCCTAACTCTGGGCAACAGTTTCCAGCTGATGTAGGCTACGGGGTGGTCTTGTCCTTCTCCGTCTATCTGGCTTAAGACTGCTCCCAACCCGAAAATGGAGGCATCTGTATGGACATCAAAGCATTGAGCTGGGTTAGGAGCAGCCAGTACTGGGGCAGAGACCAAGGCAGACTTGAGGCTCTGGAAGGCATTCTCACATTGAGGGGACCACAGGACTTGTTGGGGTAGACTTTTATGGGTTAGGTTGGTCAGAAGTTTGGCCAGGGCACTGAAGTTGTGGACAAACCTTCGGTAGTATCCGGCGGTCCCTAGGAAGGCTAGCACTTGGGTCTTGGTTCTGGGGGTGGGCCAGTTTGCCACTGTCTCAACCTTAGCAGGCTCCGTCCGCTGTTTTCCACAGCCCACTCGGTGGCGCAGGTACTGGACCACCGAGCGTCCTATGGTGCATTTGTCGAGCTTCAGGGTTAACCCGGAAGCTCTGAGGCGATCTAGAATGACACCTAGTTGGACCAACTGGTCCTCCCAGGTGTTGCTATAGATGGCAATGTCATCCAGGTATGCACAGGCATAGTCCTGGAGGCCATCTAGCCGGTGATCTACCATGTGTTGGAAGTTGACTGGAGTGTTCTTCATCCAAAACGACATGACCTTAAACTGGTAGAGGCCAAAGGGGGTGATGAAGGCGGACTTGTAGACCGAGTCAGGGGCTAAGGGAATCTGCCAGTACCCCTTACAGAGGTCAAGGGTGGTCAGGAAGTTGCCCCGGGTGATTCTGACCAACAGGTCATTGACCTGGGGCATGGGGCAGACGTCAGTGGTGGTTCTGTCATTGAGTTTGAGGTAGTCAATGCAGTACCGGGTAGTTCAATTTTCTTGGGCACCAGCACCACAGGGGAAGCCTAAGGACTGTTGGACAGTTCAACAACACCTAGATCCAACATTCCCCGGAGCTCCTGGTGCATACTGTCCCGAACTGCCCCATATTGTCCCTATGAGGCAACCATAGATCCTCGTTGCATAGAGAATCATATTGGTAGCAGCCGAGGGTGTGTTCATTTGAATATCCATAGCGGAGTAATTTTGAGCGGTCAGTGGCAAAGTGTTTTACCGGTTAACAGCTTTGGACTATCTATACTGAAATCGTACAACTCTTAGACTCCAGATAGAACCTCTTGTGGATTCACGTATCGGATTGAATCCAGACTGTGGGATATTTGACCTTTGGAATCTTCAGTCGATGTGCTCTTTTAATCTTTTATCTTGTGAGTTTGTAATATCATGTATGCGGTGTTATTAAACTAGGAATCAAAGATAAAAAAGATAATCAGTGCGCCAACGGTCAAAAGACTAATGTGTATATAACAAAAATATTATTATCTGAACTAAGTGGCTGTCAAAGAATACTTAATATAAGAAATAAAAATAAGTTGTAGAAACTTCAATAACGATTAGGTTATAAATGGCAATGAAAAATAAAGTAAGAGTCATATGGTGGACAAAGTTGTTGTAGTATATGGATGAGGCAGTCTCAAACAAAAAATCCTATTATATTCGATAGTGATATGGATAATATCCAAATCTCAGGTGGCAAGCAGCTTCTTCAAACGATTCCTGTTGGTGACCCAGAGCGAGTAACTAGATAGATAGTGAGATAAAAGAAGTCGCCAACATAGTGCAGAAATCAATGGGGTAGGACACGCAATACATGTAAGTCAATAATACTCACAGGATTTCAGACACTTGATAAGTGTCACAAGAGCCTCCTGGACCCTCAGAGTCGTCCAGCTAACTCCCACTCCAGTGTGGTAGGATGAATCCGCTCGTTTATCCCGGCTGTAATGGCTCCGATATTGGTCTCAGCTCCAGACTGTGTTGCAAACTGACAAACCTGTGGCCAGCTCAGGATGCAGAAATGCGGTCAGTGTTCACCGGTAAAGAGTCAAATAGCAAGACAACTCAACAGTGAGTGATGTTGTGGTAAAATCAGGTATACCAGTTTGGAATAAAAGTTTGTGGCTAAAATCTTAATAAAATAAATAAGACTTTATTAGGCACAACATTTCTCGGTCTGTACGTGACCGTTTCCTCAGGTGCAAAAGTGTATAATAAAATCACAAACAGCCACGAACTTATACATCTCTATACGGCGTCTTCTAATACACACCGCGCATGTACGTAGGTGTGTCCGAACAATGGGAGTTTCGTTTCAGTCAATTGGCCAATGAGGTGCTTGTAATAAAACACACCTCTCTATTTCGTATATCATAGGTGTATACAAATAACCAATGCGGTGCTTACAATAAACCGCACCTCTCTATTAAGTACTCCCGGTTAAGATGTTGTTTGCAGTGTAGTCTAGAGCCAAAATCGGCCCAAATTAACTATGGTTAGAGTGTCCAATAAGATATATTGAAACTACCTGATCGTACATACCTACTGTTCAGGTATTAACACTGTAGCCCTTGGACCCCATTAACGGGGTCTATATATCAGCCATAAGCTGTTTATAAGCACGTCGTTGCAACGGGTGTCAGTTCTATATTGACATTTAGTAATTGAGGCTATATAGGGTTTATAATTTTAATAATATTTTTAATACTATTAACATGGTAGTCCATTTGCACCCCTCATAGAGGACGTAACTTGCATTTTTAACCAATAATATATAGTATAAATATATATTATTTTTTATTAGCATTGTTATCGTATATGATGTTTAAGTGATATGCAAAGCTATACACTCACATGAGATGTAATGAATTCCGATGGCTTTTAGATGCAGCCATATTATGGTTTTCACGGTTTTATAGTTTTATATTTATTTTTATTTTTATGTATACAGGTAGCCCTCAGTTTACGCCGGGGTTAGGTTCCAGAAGGAATGGTTGTAAATCGAAACCGTTGTAAATTGAAACCCAGTTTATAATGTAAGTCAATGGGAAGTGAGGGAGTTAGGTTCCAGGCCCCTCTCAAAATTGTCATAAGTAACACCTAATACATTATTTTTAAAGCTTTGAAATGAAGACTTTAAATGCTAAACAGCATTATAAACCTAATAAAATAATCACACAACACAGAATATATAATTAAACTAAGTTAAATTAACAAAAACATTTGCTAAACAGCATTATAAACCTAATAACATAATCACACAACACAGACTTCACTTGCATTTTTCTGCGAACAGTTCTTTCTATGCATTCCAATATGGACTGATTTATAAACAGGAAGATCTTGTCCCTTTAAAATCTGCTAGATTGCTCAGGTCTGGTTACACTGATTAATTTTCGCTTGCTTGGCTTTGCTGCAACACAAGCGAACAGTTCCACCTACTGGCTATTATAATAAATGCACTGCTTCTCAATGCTTTTCAATAGCAGTCACATGACTGGAAAAAAAGGTTGTTATTCTGAAACGGTGTAAATTGAACCGTTGTAAAACGAGGGCCACCTGTATTTTCATTTTTACCAATTTGCATTATATGTTATGCTTTCACAAAGGAATTGGTTTTTCAAGTAATGGTTTATATTCATTTTGCTATATAGCCTAATACAACAGTAGGTATGTCCGATCAGGTAGTTTCAATATATCTTATTGGACACTCTAACCATAGTTAATTTGGGCCGATTTTGGCTCTAGACTACACTGCAAACAACATCTTAACCGGGAGTACTTAATAGAGAGGTGCGGTTTATTGTAAGCACCGCATTGGTTATTTGTATACACCTATGATATACGAAATAGAGAGGTGTGTTTTATTACAAGCACCTCATTGGCCAAGTGACTGAAACAAAACTCCCATTGTTCGGACACACCTACGTACATGCGCGGTGTGTATTAGAAGACGCCGTATAGAGATGTATAAGTTCGTGGCTGTTTGTGATTTTATTATACACTTTTGCACCTGAGGAAACGGTCACGTACAGACCGAGAAACGTTGTGCCTAATAAAGTCTTATTTATTTTATTAAGATTTTAGCCACAAACTTTTATTCCAAACTGGTATACCTGATTTTACCACAACATCACCCACTGTTGAGTTGTCTTGCTATTTGACTCTTTACCGGTGAACACTGACCGCATTTCTGCATCCTGAGCTGGCCACAGGTTTGTCAGTTTGCAACACAGTCTGGAGCTGAGACCAATATCGGAGCCATTACAGCCGGGATAAACGAGCGGATTCATCCTACCACATTGGAGTGGGAGTTAGCTGGACGACTCTGAGGGTCCAGGAGGCTCTTGTGACACTTATCAAGTGTCTGAAATCCTGTGAGTATTATTGACTTACATGTATTGCGTGTCCTACCCCATTGATTTCTGCACTATGTTGGCGCCTTCTTTTATCTCACTATCTATCTTATTAAATTAGGACCCTACACTTGAATCTTGTCCGCGCTTCTCTACTTTTTTGTATAGATTTTCATTTTTTGGGTACATCGGATTCACCCTTACTAAGAGGAGCTGCAGAACTGCATAGATTTATTTATCTGTCAAATTGAAGTGAGTATTTGACATTTGCAAACAACGTTTTAGTGCCATATTTGTGGGTATATTTATGCACTTTTTACATTGAACTTGGTATTTATAAAATATTCTTTTGAATGCATAATTAAACCAGCTGATTAGTGTATTTCTGTATATATTTTAGCTCTTACAGTGCTATTTTTTGTACTTTATTATACATCCTTTTCTGCCCCTGGGACCCGATAAGCGGCTTGTTGCAAGGGGGCCTGTCCCGTGGTGAACCCGGGGACATAAGAGAACATCTCTCATCGGTCTGACCTGCCCTCTCTGTTCTGCCCCTAATCTTTCGTCTAGGGTTATGTCAGCTACTCCTTGGGGAGTCTCATTGGGTCCGGGGAGCTCTGGCTTAGGGAGGCTCTTAGAGCCTTCCACAGCCGGAGCACAGATAGCGGCCACATTCTGAGTCCTTTCTAAGTATGCCTTTAGCCTGTTCACATGAAAGGTCCGACAGACCAGGTCGTCTGAACATTTGGCTACCAGGTAGGTGGTGTCATTTAGCTGTTCCACCACCCGGTATGGTCCTTGCTAGGAAGCCTATAGTTTATCCATTTTGACAGGCTTCAAAACAAGTACCTTCTGCCCTACTGCTAAGGTTCGAGTATGAGCACTTCTGTCGTACCACCGTTTCTGCCTGCGCTAAGCAACCTGCAGGTTCTCCCGCACCTGGACGGTGAGGTCCTTCAGTCGGTGTCGGAGTTGGAGGAAGTACTCCACAATGGAGTGTCCTTTCTCCCTTGTGACTCCTTCCCAGCGGCTCCTAACTAGGTCCAAGGGCCCCCGTATCTTCCTGCCATATACTAGTTCAAAGGGGGAGAACCCTGTGGATTCCTGGGGCACCTCTCTATATGCAAAGAGGAGGGGTGCGGCAGGAATCTTTCCAAGTCCTTGTGAGTGGGCGAGAATGTCCGAAGCAACTGCTTTGAGGTCCTGTTAAACCTCTCACATATACCATTGGTCTTGGGGTGGTATCTAGTGCTGTGCAGGGTTCTTTATCCCGCATAGTTTCCATATTTGTTGGATAATCTCTGCAGTGAACTGGGCTCCCTGATTGGAGATTACTTCCCGAGGGAAGCCCACCCTGGTGAATATCTGGAACATAGCATCTGCCACTGTCTCCGCCTGGATATTAGCCAGAGGGATTGCCTCTGGGTATCAGGTGGCATAGTCCAACACGGTAAGGATGTACTTCTTTCCTGAGGGACTGGGTCGGGCTAAGAGAACCACTATGTCTACAGCAACCCTACTAAAGGGTTCGTCAATAATGGGGAGGGGATGAAGGGGGGCCTTAGTGTGGTCCCTGTCTTCCCTACTTTCTGGCATACCTCACACGTGCTACAGTATTCTTTAATTTTGGCAGTTATTCCACACCCGAAGAAGGTCTGGGTTATGCGGTGATTGGTCCTGGCCTTTCCTAGATGTCCCGCTATCATGACCTATTTGCAGCAGGTCATATCATGGGATATCATGACCTATTTGCAGCAGGTCAGACCGAAACCGTTTCTGTACAACTAGCTGCTATTTGGACACTGTCCCTTTTCTCCACCTGGAGATCCAGTATAGGATCCTCGCTGACACTGAAAACGTTCAGCTCCAGGGCCCTGAGGGTCGACACCTACTCGGTCGTAGTATGGGGCTAAGGTCAGTCGCTCCGGGTTTCCTGGACGATGTTGAAAGAGGACGCCCAGGGATTTCGGTCACGGAATGGAAGGAATTGGGGCTGGAGGTCGGAGTAAAGGGGAAGTCGGGTCAGGCTGTCGGGGACAGGTAGGAGTCAGAGCGGGCTGTCTTACCTGGGTCCCCGGGTGAGGCGTAGCAGTCGGACACCTGGCTTGCTGGTGGGTAGTCACTGGGCAAATTTCCAGGGGTGTATCCCCCACAAAGACTGATACTAGATGACAGAGGTTGTTTCCTAGTAGAAGTTCAGCACGTAGTTGGTGCATGATGCTCACCTACACATCACAGAAGCCTGTGCCCAAGTTCAGGTGTACGTGGGATTTGGGGACCTGTAGGCTGGCACCTCCTGCCACCCGAATGGTCAGGGTCCTCCCTGTTTGGCCAGAGGTGGGGGCCAAGTGTGTTTGGATCAAGGTGATTGTAGCACCAGTGTCTCTTAATCTCTGGGTGTCCTGACCATTGACCCAGACGTCTTGTCGATGGTGGTGGCGGTTATCCATAGTGGCAGTATGTACTGCATGTATCACCCCAACCTCTTTATCTGCCCACCCGGTAGGGTTCTCTGCATACGCGCAGTGAGCAGTGGCTTGGTAGGTGCTGATGGGACCCCTCGCCCACTGGGCAGGTGGGGCATTTCTTGGCTGTGGTGTGGAGGGAGTTCTGGCTGCTTGTGAAGGGTAGTTGTACTGGACGTGGCCGATCTGTCTGCACAAAAAGCATTTTCTTGACATACCGAACCCCAAGAGTATATGGCACAGGTGAATCAGTGTGTCCATTCTGTGAAAGGCTGTCCCACTTCTCTCTTAAACTCCCGGAATTTCAGTGTGCCTCCGGTGTGAGGCCATACCAGGCCAGGATGTGCTTCTTGACCTTATCAAAGTCCCTTTGGTCCCCAGGAGGGATGGTGTGGAAAGCATCCAGGGCTCAGCTGGACAACTTGCCCAGCAGAATGGAAACCCAGTTGGTCCTGGCAACCTTTTGCAGCTCACACTGGGTTTCAAAAACTTGTAAAAAAAAACGTTGATGTCCTCTTCTTCCTTGAAGACTCGGAAAGCCCCATATGGTAACTTTGGGGGACATGGAACCTGCTTGGGAGAGACCGGCAGGGCTCCACCCATGGACTGGTGGATTTTGGTTAGCTTGAGCTGGGTGACCTCTGATACTATTTTGCTGATGACCTCCTCGGATGGTCTGGTATCATACAGCGCTATTTGCCACTCGATCTCCCATTGGATATCGGACATGGAAGTCCCCGGGGTGAACGCTGTGCTGGGCCAACCACTGCGTCGGTTGCTAGGGGACCCTCCAGGCAACTCATCAGACCGATCACCCTCCATTAGCTAAGTTATAATGGCTTCTTTGGTTTTGTTGCCAGCAATTTTCCCTCTAGCCTCCAACAAGGCCTTCAGCTCAACCTTCCAGAGTGCAAAGTACAGCTCCATCCGAAGGTGTCTTCAGGTGGTGGTTTGGAGGTTCCAGGTAGATGAAAATATTCCATTGCTGCCACCAATGTGACAGATCTCTGACTACCCCAACTGGGTAGCTCCACCAACGGATCCTTCCAGCACCTGGAACCAGCCATTATGTAGCAGAGACAGTGATCTTAGCAAAACCCCACCCAAATAACTAGACAGGCTAGTATTCAGGTGAACAAAGAAGAACATTTTATTAGGGAAAACACACAACATTTATACACAAACTGATCTTGATAATAAGCCTTATCTGACCCTCAAATCTACCGCCATTCCTGCCCCTCCAGATAGGCTGGTGCATCCATTGTGTCTGTTGTTTCCCAGTGTCCAGCGGGACAAGCATGGGGTATTCGTGGTGATCCCCGGGGGAGCGTCGGCCCTTCTAGAGTGTCGTTAGAAAGCTCCATGGCTGTGGGTCGGAGTTATAGCTAATCCAGCGTATACTGGGCAGGTCATTGTAAAAGGAGGTAATAAGGGGGGGTCTGAAACCCCCGGTTTCGGAGAGAGCCCACCCCTGTAAATCACCCCACCTCTGGTCCTTCCCCAGAGGTAGTAATTCCCCAAAGAATGGAGATCTGGGACAAAGGACCGCTGGAGTGACTTGGGATGAAGGGGGCCGGGCATTCGAGCTTATGCGGCTGGCCGGCAGTTCAATGGGACCGGCCAGCCGAAGGTCGGTCTGTTAAATAGGACTCGGAAAACTCAGTTCCTAATGGAGCTCATCTGCAGTAATTGGCCCACCTCTTGCCCTACTCACGGGGTACCAATCCCCAAGAGAGCGGAGCTCTTGGGCAAGGGACCTTCGAAGCAGCCAGAGGTAAATTGTCCCAAAGGGTGCTGGGTGCAGCAGCCGGCCGGTAGATCCAGGGGGTTGGTCAGAGACCAGCTCTTTCAAGACCAGATTCACATGACAAAACAAGGGAAACAAGAACTCTGGGAGATTGCGGTTGCTCTGAGGAGCCCAAAACTGCTGAGATATAGAAGGAGGTAGGTGGGGTAGAAGCTTAACCCCTGCAGCCCGGCATCCGTGACACCTTCCTTACTTCTCTGCCCCCCCTGACTAATCTGAACGGCAATTAACAACCCATGCTCTTGCACAGCTGGTTGTGCCTAGGAACTTTGTCTACCTGCACCTTCTCAGATGCACTCATGAGCTTTTGAGTTTATTTTCCCTTCTGTTTGCTGCATTTGAATAGGCCCATTTTGGTTTTTTTTTTGCATACTATATATGTACTGAAACCTCAACTCCATAGCTTTTTAGTGCTGGCTACTTGGTGAAAGCATGTGACTGAGGTTACTATTTTTATTCTACATTTTTGGAATTCTTTTAGTCTGTGACTTTTTGTGAATGTGAAGATTAACTTGCTTGTAGTTATGTCACTCACTCACTAACTCCAAGATGAAGTGGGGGTAACTATTGGTTGTTAGAGTGGTGTCTCAGTGGTGCTACTGAAATGTCACAACACATACTTGATGGGCAGTGGCACACTGCAGAAGTGCTTATAGGTAACTTCTAGTGGCTAAAATGATAGCACCATCGATTTTAGGTTTCATAGGAACTAGCATTGTCACAGTCTGAATTTTTTTTTTTTTTTTTGCAAAATACACATTTGCTAGTGTTCGAGAGCTTTACTCCTAGTGTCTTTTCCCCAAAATGCTAACTAACTAGGTTGCTGAAGAACACAACAAAACATTTTGTACCCCCTTAAAACTGTTTTAATAATAAGTGACTTTTGCATAATATCAGAAGCTGTAGCTTTTCTAAAAATAACTTTCATCAATGAATGACTTTCTAAGAAAATGCAAGAAACAGAAAATATAAAAACACATCAGTTAAATGTAATAGAACACTTTAAAGTATTAGGCTAAAACTGATAACAAGAAAAATAGGAATACTGAAAAAAATGTATGCAGTCTATATATGTTCTTATTATAATACATGAAAAACGTATTTTGCAATGTATTTGCTTTTGTGTAAAGTGGCTTTCTCTGAGGTACAAGGGATCCAACTCAGAAATTGAAATCAAATTATCTGACAACCTAATAAAATGTGGGTAAATTTTTCTCAGCCTAATGAAACAGAGTATTGAATACAGACATGTAAATTACACTGTGGAATAGCTGTATCTTCTTCATTTACCAAGTGCCCCAGTACACTGCTGTTTTATTTGGCATTAATAGCCAATCTCTTTATGCATAGCGTAACTGAATAAATTATCACTCTATATGATATAAGCAAACAGTTCAATAATGCATTTGTGAATAAAGCTTTCAAAACCTAGCTTCTCTTTCCTCTTACTTAATGCCTGTTCATGAATGTTTTTATATAATCTCAGTGACAGACACTATTTATTGGATCCTCATGCCAGGGTATTAATCTTTGCTTTATTAGGATTTTTTTAAAACCAGAGAACATTTTATATGCTGCTGTAGATATATAATGGCTTTATAAAAGAAAATAATTTGTGCATAGGAAATATTCCATACAAACATTAGCACTGTCCCCTTCTTAGGAGATATTCTACCCATGTGCAATCTGTTTTATAACTCAGGTATTCTCCATGTGTAAGGCTGAACAAGCCAAAGACATTACCCGATTGTTGTAAATATAGATCTACAATATTCAAGAACAATAAAATGGAAGATACCATTATTTCTATTAATAACTGTATCAAATTTCCAGGGTCTCATTTTTTTAAAAAAAAATTTAATATTGGTATTCCACTAAAAAAATAATAAACATTAAATGATGAAAATAAAATAATAAAGCATGCATACATTACTTGTATATCTGAATTATGTTAGTACAACAATTGTGTATGCAACAGGCTAACAAGTAGAGCAATGTTTAATAAAGTATACCAGAAGATAGGATGATATAAACTTCCCAATTTCACAATGAATGGAACAGCATATTTCTCATTAGACAAGACCCTTCGGAACCTTGTATGAAGCCTTACTTGGATCTCCTCTATGTAACAGAAAAAAACCTCATGAACAAAACAAAAGGTAAGTCGTTTTGTAAAGACAAAAGATAGGCTGTATCTGAGAACATTTTTAAATGTCTTTTAGATTACACATTTTATTCACATTTCTCTTTACATAGTTTGAATAGTAACCTTTGATGCAAGTATTGTTTAGGGTCTTCATTGTGTTGAACCCTAAGCCTGCTCCATAGGTTTCCGTTCAATAGTTCATGGTTGTAGTTTATGGGAGTTTTGATCCTTTGTTGTTTGTTCCTGATTAAACTTTAATTTGTTAAATGATACAAGACCTTTAAAGTACTTTCCTGCAGGGGTATCCAAAGTCTGTGTATGGGGAGACCCTGAAACAAGCAGAGTTGAGTTTCTGTGTTGTGTTTTGAAGCAGAGATGACTGATGGGCAGCATCAGGGTGAGACTGATGTTTGCTCAGAACTCAGATAGTGGTTCTGTTAGAGTTGAACACTTTGGCTGATAACCCTATCTTCCAGTCACTGACAGAGGGTAGGGTAATCTGAGTTGTTTTGTAGCTGATCTGGAACAAGCCTGCTAAATCTGTTGTTGCTTTAAGGAAAGGGAAGCCTGGGTTTATTCAAATTGCAGGAACTATTTTATGCCACCATCCTCCAACTTTGTACTCCCCCACTTGAGGAAATATTTTAAAAGACGTATTGGCTGATTTAACCACTGTATATTGAAGTAAATATGCTTTATTTATCCCTATCTCCCATTATTGCATGTCATTTATATCCCTTAAAAGGAAACCATTGCTGTACCCCTAATTGTTGATTTCAACTTGAGATTTCCGTTTCTTCAAAGATATACTCTTTAGATCTCTACACCCAAAATGTGTTACTCTTTTGTACCTTTTGATGTTGTCCTTTATGAATAGATATGTATTCCCTTATATTACCTAAATGCATGATTAGTTAGATGTCTTCAGAGATAATACTATTTCAGGTTCCATCAAACCTGTATTAGAAATCTTAATATTTATTTTCTCCCTATGTTTAGAAATGTCTTACCCATGATCTTTTTATCTGCCCCTTTAATATCTTATCCTTATAAAGACTAGGTGCTATTCATTTGCAGACCAGACTATATTATATTTGCTAGTCTTGTCCCACATCTATACTTATTAGAAGAAAGAGTTTATAGTTTTTTCATTAACCTTTACCAGCAATATTGAAATCCTGTAAAAGTTACAAGCTTTATTTTCTTGTTTGTAATCGGAGAGCCACAGTGTTGATAATCTTTCTTATTCATATACATATACAGTACATCAAAAAGGCATCAGCATAGTTAATGTCAAACACTACATGTAACGTCACAGGAACTAAATACTGCGAAAGTCAAGGTGCAGACATGAATAGCACCAAAAGGGTTTATAAACATAATAAGTGCGGGAAGACGCCAAGGCTTTTTCAGAGTAACGATACCCAAGATATGGAGCTTTCTGTCTTGGGAAGTAATGCCAGCAGTGTTAGGGCTAGATTACACGTGGAGCATTATTTAGCACTCCCACTCGAGCATAAGTTTAGCTAGATAAAAGTTTTTTGTGTACGTTGGGTAGTGAATACTTTGGCAACCTTATGCAAATTGATCAGATTATTATATGAGGAGGGCAGGAAATGGATCCTCTTTAGTTAGTGGATAAGAAGCATGCTTCTTGCACCCTCCCTTTGCTTAATTTTTTGCCTGGTTCAAAGGTGTACCATAGCAGTTTGTATTTTAAGGAAAGACACTGGGAATAAAGCTGTAGAATACTAGTATATGTAGTTTTGGATATTTTGCAACAAACAAGATTTTTTTTTCAGGCTGTGACAATGCTAGTGGCTATGAAACCTAAAATCAAGGGTGCTATCCTTTTGGCCACTAGAAGTTACCTATACGCACTGCTGCAGCATACCACTGTCAATCAAGTATGTGTTGTGATATTTTGGTAGCACCTCCCACCACTGGGACACCACTCTAACAAGAGTTACCCCCACTTTATATTAGTGAGTGAGTGACATAACCCCAAGCAAGTTAATCTTCACATTCACAAAAAGTCACAGACCAAAGGGATTCCAAAAATGTAGAATGCAAATAGTAACCTCAGTCACATGCCAGCACAAAAAAGCTACTAAGTTGATATTTCAAACCATAAATAGCATGCAAAAAAGATAATACTTGGTATATTTTAATACAGCAAACAGAAGGGAGAATAAACTCAAAAGCTACCTCATGGGCACATCTAACAATATGCAGGTTCCCAGGCACAACCAACTGCGCAAGAGCATGGGTATCGTATATGCTTAACCCACAAGAAGAATTGCTAACCTCAATCCGTGTTATTGAAACATATAAAATATAAAAAAATATTAATACAAATTAAAAAATAATGTTATACATACTTTAAAAAAATTCTAAATAATCCATAAAATATATCTATATATATTTTCTTACAGTACATATAATACTTTTTAAACATTATTATTATTTATTTTTATGTTTTATATTTAATATTTCAATAACGCGCATTGAAGTTAAAAATTCTTCATTTTGTTTCTAATTTACTCCTATTATCAAATTTTCTTTGTTCTCTTGGTATCTTTATTTGAAAAGTAGAAATGTAAGCTTAGGAGATGGCCTATTTTTGGTTTAGTACCTGGGTAGTGCTTGTTGATTGGTGGCTAAATGTAGGTACCAATTAGCAAGCGTTACCCAGGGTACTGAACCAAAAAAAGGCCGGCTCCTACGCTTACTTTTCTGATTTTTCAAATAAAGATACCAAGTGAACGAAAACAATTTGATAATAGGAGTAAATTAGAACGTTGCCTAAAATTGCATGCTCTATCTGAATCATGTAAGAAAAAAAATTGGGTTTCATATCCCTTGATAGCCCTTTGCATCCCTTTTTGTCAAACACCTTATACCATATATCTTTGAGCCCTTATAACTTTTTTTAAATATTTTTTTTTTATCAGTTACTGTTTATATGAATGTAACTGTACGTTTAAGTGTATTTATGTTGTGTTTAATGCAACTTTATTTTCTTCCCCTACCCTTTACACAACCTCTCAAATGCTAACCTGACAAGAGTAAATCACGATTACCCTAAAGCAAACGAGTTTACTTTCAACTTGTAATACACAAACTACTTCTGACTCGAACAAAAATCAGAAAAAAGATGATATTGTTTGTGCACAAACAATAGCGCTCCACTAGCCGTTAGTAGGCAACTTATTTTTTTTCTAAAATCAGTATCAATAGTACTTTCCTAATGCCAGCTTTCAAAAGATATTCCAATATCAAGGATCACAGGAGATCTGTGAATGTTAAACTTGATTTGACTAATATTTTATCCATGCCTAAAAAGAAAGGTTATAAAGATAATTGTCAGCTAAAGATGCATGAGATATGTGACTGAGTCCTAATAAAGTTAAATAGCAACATTAAACCCGGTTACCTATAGTAACACAGGGTGACTACAAAGATGCTTAGGTAAGCCTGGTAACAAAATACCAATATAAAATGTTAGCGTCAAGTAAGCAACATGGTTAAAAACCACAGCAAAGATTTTGGGGGAGATTTAAAGGGACACTGAATCCAATTTTTTTCTTTTGTGATTCAGATAGAGCATGCAATTTTAAGCAAATTTCTAATTTACTCCTATTATCAAATTTTCTTCATTCTCTTGGTATCTTTATTTGAAAAACAATAATGTAAGGTTAGATGCCGGGCCATTTTTGGTGAACTACCTGGGTTGTTCTTGCTGATTGGTGGATAAATTCACCCACCAATAAACAAGTACTGTCCGTTGTGCTGAACCAACATTTGTCTGGCTCCTTAGCTTAGATGCCTTCTTTATTAAATAAAGATAGCAAGAGAACAAAGAAAATTGATAATAGGAGTAAATTAGAAAGTTGCTTACAATTGCATGCTCTATCTGAATCACAAAAGAAAAAAATTGGGTTCAGTGTCCCTTTAATAAGCATCAGATGCTGCTTTCTCTGCACAAAGTTTCCAGCTCACCGGAAACAGAAGTTAAGAAGCAGGGGTCGTAAGACCACTGCTCCTTAACTTGTCCGCAAGCTTTTAGGCGGACTGCAATTATCCCAATCATATACGATTGGGATAATTGACACCCCCTGCTGGCAGACGATTGGCCGCGAATGTGCAGGGAGCAACATTGCACAAGAATTGCACAAGAAATGCTTGTGCAATGTTAAATGCCAATAGTGTATGCTGTCGGCATTTAGCGATGTCGGGCGGACATGGTTAGCTATAGCGAATAATGTCCACCCAACATTTGGTGAATTGACCCCTTTGTCTTTCTATGAGTTAGTACAGGTATTTTACCAGATCTCAATGAATCCTGTCTACACATATAAACTACAAACATCTAAAAAATATTCTTAGATCTTAAGGGGTTAATAAATAATCTAACATATTTAAAATTACTTCTAATGTTACAATATAACTGAATTAAAACAATTAATTATCTCTTTAATATTATAGAATCTGCTGTGCAGCTTTGCAGGTATAATATAGATTAGTTCAGCATCCATTGGGAACAGAAAATTGTTGCTTAAAATTTACATCTGTTTAAAAAAATAAAGATAAAAAAAATAATATTTTTAGTCACAATAATGGACTTAGCTTTCTTTTCTGTCATATGATCTGTTTCAAGCCTGATAATTGAGTCTGAATTCCCTAGTCTGTATTACTCTGTATATATTCCCCACCTGGCTAAGGACACAGACAGAGCCAGATAAATACCCAGTAGACGTACAGACAGAGAAACTGCTGTAATTGCTTTAATAATGACTCTCACACATCAAAGGAAGGCAAATAATGGTATTTAACAATGTTTCTATTCTTTGGCTGAAATGTAATTTTAGAGTTATTGTCAGCCAGTATAGTGGACTTACAACAAGTACAACTGTCATATTCCTCTCCTATTAATGAGCTTCCCACTAGAGGTCTCAGATAGAAATGGCAAAGTCAGTCTGTTTTTTTCTGATGGCCTGATATTCTCTTAAAGAACAATGACTTGATTAACATTGTTGTGTACATCTGTTTTTTTCCTAGAACCTGTCAGTAAGTGAGTTTGAGAATTCAATTACAGTAATAGAAGTATAAATGTGTTCTCTGTAAATGGGATATATAGCTTAACGCTCAAAACTTTCAATAAAAGTGCAACTAAAATGTCTCTTCATGCTGCAGGAAGTCAGCCACCATACTTCCCTGTGAACCTGCAAACATGGAAGTCATCATCTTGTCATTGCTTGCTTGGACACAAAATTTCCAATGGAGAGGGGGAACCATGTAGATTTTGTTTTAGGATGGAAGTGATTTATCCAAGACTCATCCATAATGATAAACTGACAGGAATACTATAAATTATTTTCACAAGTTCTTGTGAACTTGTCTTTTGCTGTTTCTTCAAGTCAGGAGTCAACATTCACGGTACCGATTATGATGACAATTTTCTTATGGCCAAAGCATTTACCTAAATAGAATTAATGTACCATATGACACCCCTGTGACCTCAGCTATTTTGGGTATTGTCACTTTTTATTCACCCATCGCCATGTCATTAATTTTCTTTACAGTTTTCTAAGAGGCAACTATTCTTAGGCAACCGGAGCATAGTGCATCTCTATATGACTCTTCTCATGTTCATTGTTGGTTGTGCAAAGCTGGGGAATGGGTAGTAAAGACGTTATCTATCTACAATTCTTTTAAACACTAATTATTCCATTGAGATATTGCTGAACTGTAACAATTGCAGGATCCAATTAATCTTTTAGCTCCCTAAGAAAAATACTTAAGAAGCTCTGAATTCAGTCATGTTAAAAGTATGCTATGGGACACAGTCAGGTATGCTGCCATCTAGTTTTGCTAAGAGCTTTGAAAACAGCAGAGAAATATAATGTAACATTGTATTATTATTATTATTATTATTATAGATCATGCTAGAATGGAAGCTTATTGCAGTCAAGATGACCATAAGGTAGTTAAGTAGATTATTGATGTGAGGTTAATGCGTAACATCGATATCACCCTTGGAACCGCTTTTACAAAGTCATTTAAGCATACAAACATTTTTCATTCACGTTAGGAGCATATCATTTTAAATATTTGACAATTTACAACTTAAAGAAATGTAAATAGTTGCTCATAATCAATATTTGAGAAATAAAAAAGTATCAAACTGATATAATTTATTATAATAGGTTCCTCTTCAAATTTCCAGAAAAAAAACATTCTTTGCTTACTGGAATCACCAGTAAACTCTGAAATTTGCTTTGGAAATCTACAGTACGTTTTCTGATTATTCTACTAATCATTTTCTTCATATATCTGCATGCTCAATTTCTAATTGCTAATGAGGCGACAAGGTTATTGGATGTACAAGCACTTATTTAAAGCATACATGGAAGTGAAATAGGGTTCATAGAGGTCTCCAGACATTGTCAATCAGATAATGAAAATTATTGAGTAAAGACACTTGGGAAAGTAGACAGAATGAATGAAAATGACCAGTAAGAAACCTTATAGGGAAAATGACAGATCTGTCCATATCAGGACCTACATGACACAATCACCTAGTCACAACTATAGACAGAATGTTAAAATTTCTCAAAGTTACAGTGATAGTGTAGACATTAAATCCTTAAACAATTGTCCCTAGATACAAAACTGCCCTCAGATTAAATTACAAATCTGTGTTCTATTAACACATGAATGGATACATACTTGTATAATTTCCAATAATTGATTGTTTCTTAAAATTCAGATTCTAGTCATTGATTAACATTCTCAAATCGAAAATTTTAGCAGATATAACATATTTATAATCTATTAAATGCCATATTATCTACCAAACCATAGTGGGTCTAGCGTATGCACTATCAATTCTCATGGCAATTGCGAAAATTACAATGTTTTGTGTAAAATTATTAGAAAAGGGTAGAAAATAAACAGTAAAAGTATATTGCAAAGCTGTTTTACTATTTATGATTAAGGCCTAGATTACAAGAGGAGTGCTATCAATAGCATGGGGCACACTATCCATTTTGTGACCCTACACTAAGAATAGTGCACATTTCTAATTATAAGTCAGTAGCAAAAATGATTTACCAGAGAATGTTAATGCAGGTGACGTTTTTTAGCACTTTACTTTCAATAGATAGCACAGGGTATTATATCCATACTCAAATTACAAGTGGTGAGATATGTGCTGAACTTGAGCACATTACATGATAGCGCTGAAAATGTAGCTCACCTGAAGTAAAGTCTTTAAGGTTAGAATATCTGCATAACAATAAATGTATAAAATATTAAAGTATTTCACACACAAACACACATATATACATGCTAAAGGGACATTAAACTGCTGTGCACAACTACAAAAGAGTAGTAACTACTCACCATGTTGCTGCATTTGATCCTGTTCCTGAAGCTCTTTTAAAATAAGTCTTCCTGTTTTAATAGCTTAAAGGTGCCAGATACTAAAGCTTTACCTCCTTATACTGGGTGCTGCCATCCTGTAACTTAGGTATTCTCACAGCCTGTGACAGAAGCAGTGCACACTCACATATCACTAATATTGCCCCATTTTGATAGCTGTTTTAATTGCTTAAAGTTACTGAGCATGTCACATTAAGTGAGTTTTACATTTTTGCATTTTTTGCACAGTTTTATAGTTATACATTTTTTTTTTTTAAAAGCATGATTAAGGGATAACCTCCCGAAACGTTCGTATTTTCTGATTATGTAACTTTTAAATAAATGTTACTTGCTGTCACCACTGCTGCCTGCTTTTTATTTTAAAAGCACTCAGCAATAATGTAGAGCAATGCAGCCACTGCAAAAATGTAAAGCTATTTACACGTATAAACACATACACACATATATACATATATACACACATATATACAGTATACACACCTACACTTATTTAGACATATATGTATAAGTATATACATAATAGCCCTTTCCCGTCAAATACCTTCTCATATACCATATCTCCTTTAACCCTTAAAAACATTTGTATGATTATTTTTTTTACCATATGTGTGTAATCATTCATTTTAATATGTTTATGATGTGTTTTGTGCAACTTTTTTTTAACCCTTACACTTTACACTAGTGGGACTATTTATCAATGTCTGGCAGACATGATACGCTGTAGACATCGCTGAATGATAAATCGACCCCTAAGTCTTCAGGCACGCTAATCCATTGAGCACAAATTTTGTTTGCACTTAAGCACAAACATTTACTTTTAACTTGTAATATGCAAGCTAGTTAGCACAGCTGCAATATTACTTATAACAACTTGCACTATAATTAGAGCACCACTTGTAATCTAGCCCATAGTATAATGTCTCCGACTGCACTGTGCCACTTTATGCCATCACCTTTTCTCTTTTACTGCTCCTTATTGGCTATATCGTTATGACCATCAATTTGTTGCAATATTGGCATAATTTTCAGAAACCTAGTTTGTGCTGACTAATGCTCATTACTGTAACCTTTTTAGAAATATACATCTAAAATCTCTGGAATGAGAAGAATAGCAGATTTTCTATAGAATAACACATCAGCCAAGTCTTAAAGATTTTAAAACAAAATACCATAATTTTGACTGCAATTATTTTTCAATAGCCAAATTCCGCCCAGCAAATGGAGGACCCAGTCTGGTATTTAGTCCACAGACAACGTGGCTAGCCACTGTAATAGATATAGAGGGGTACTTATCAACGTGTCTACTTTACCTGCCTTCGCCGGTCCAATATGCCTGCCTAAGCTCGCCTACCATCGCCGCCGCAGACCTGAATACGTTCGCCTAAGTTATCAAAAAAGCTGTCAAAAAGCCGCGCACCAAGTACGGGGCGATGAGCAGCGGATTGTGAGAGTTATCACTCATCCGATCTCGCTGCTCTTCGGCTTTTTCCCAGCTTTATTGATACCCCTGTCACTAAGCACCCACACTAACTACACTGTTCTACACCCTATACCGGCGCCCCCGGAGCCCCCCGCAACTAAATAAAGTTACTAACCCCTAAACCGCAGCTCCTAGACCCTGCCGCAACTCTTATAAATGTATTAACCCTTAAACCACCGCTCCCGGACACCGCCGCCACCTACATTATACCTAGTAACCCCTATCCTGCCCCCCCTATACCGCTGCCACCTATAATAAATTTATTAACCCCTATCCTGCCGATCCCGGACCTCGCCGCAACTAAATAAATAGTTTAACCCCTAAACCGCCGCTCCCGGACCCCGCCGCAACCTATCTTAAACTTATTAACCCCTAATCTGCCCCCCCCACACCGCCGCCACTGTAATAAAATTATTAACCCCTATCCTGCCCCCCCTACACCGCCGCAACTCTAATAAAATGATTAACCCCTAAACCTAAGTCTAACACTAACCCTAACACCCCCCTAACTTAAATATTAATTAAATAGATCTAAATAAATTTAACTCTTATTAACTAAGTTAATCCTATTTAAAACTAAATACTTACCTTTAAAATAAACCCTAATATAGCTACAATATAAATAATAATTATATTGTAGCTATCTTAGGATTTATTTTTATTTTACAGGTAACTTTGTATTTATTTTAACCAGGTACAATAGCTATTAAATAGTTATTAACTATTTAATAGCTACCTAGTTAAAATAAAGAGAAATTTACCTGTAAAATAAATCCTAACCTAAGTTACAATTACACCTAACACTACACTATACTTAAATAAATTATTCCTATTTAAAACTAAATACTTACCTGTAAAATAAACCCTAAGATAGCTACAATGTAATTAATAATTACATTGTAGCTATTGTAGGATTTATATTTATTTTACAGGTAACTTTGTATTTATTTTAGCTAGTTAGAATAGTTATTAAATAGTTATTAACTATTTAATAACTACCTAGCTAAAAGAAATACAAAATTACCTGTAAAATAAATCCTAACCTAAGTTACAATTAAACCTAACACTAAACTATCATTAAATTAATTTACTATATTACCTACAAATAACTACAATTAAATACAATTAAATAAACTAACTAAAGTACAAAAAGTAAAAAAAGCTAAGTTACAAAAAATAAAAAAAATAAGTTACAAACATTTAACAAATATTACAACAATTTTAAGCTACTTACACCTAATCTAAGCCCCCTAATAAAATAACAAAGCCCCCCCCCCAAAAAAAAATTCCCTACCCTATTCTACATTAAAAAGTAAACAGCTCTTTTGCCTTACCAGCCCTTAAAAGGGCCTTTTGCGGGGCATGCCCCAAATAAAACAGCTCTTTTGCCTGTAAAAGAAAAATACAACCCCCCCAACATTAAAACCCACCACCCACATACCCCTAATCTAACCCAAACCCCCCTTAAATAAACCTAACACTACACCCCTGAAGATCATCCTACCTTGAGTCGTGTTCAGCCAGCCGACCACCGATGGTACCGAAGAGGAGATCCGGAGCTGCAGAAGTCATCATCCAAGGGGCGCTGAAGAAATCTTCCATCCGATGAAGTCATCATCCAGGCGGCGCTGAAGAAATCTTCCATCCGATAAAAGTCTTCATCCAGGAGGCGTCTTCAATCTTCATCCATCCGGAGCGGAGCCATCTTCAGAGGAGCCTACGCGGATCCATCCTCTTCTTCCCGATGACTAAGACGAATGACGGTACCTTTAAGTGACGTCATCCAAGATGGCGTCACTCAAATTCCGATTGGCTGATAGGATTCTATCAGCCAATCGGAATTAAGGTAGAAAAATCTGATTGGCTGACTGAATCAGCCAATCAGATTCAAGTTCAATCCGATCCGATATCGGATTGAACTTGAATCTGATTGGCTGATTCAATCAGCCAATCAGATTTTTCTACCTTAATTCCGATTGGCTGATAGAATCCTATCAGCCAATCGGAATTCGAGTGACGCCATCTTGGATGACGTCACTTAAAGGTACCGTCTTTCGTCTTAGTCGTCGGGAAGAAGAGGATGGATCCGCGTAGGCTCCTCTGAAGATGGCTCCGCTCCGCTCCGGATGGATGAAGATTGAAGACGCCTCCTGGATGAAGACTTCTATCGGATAGAAGATTTCTTCAGCACCGCCTGGATGATGACTTCATCGGATGGAAGATTTCTTCAGCGCCGCCTGGATGATGACTTCTGCCGCTCCGGATCTCCTCTTCGGTTCCATCGGTGGTTGGCTGGCTGAACACGACTCAAGTTAGGTTGATCTTTAGGGGGGTAGTGTTAGGTTTATTTAAGGGGGGTTTGGGTTAGATTAGGGGTATGTGGGTGGTGGGTTTTAATGTTGGGGGGGTTGTATTTTTCTTTTACAAGCAAAAGAGCTGTTTTATTTGGATTGAAAACCAGGTACGCTGGGCCGGAAAAGTGCCGAGCGTACCTGCTAGTTTTTTGATAACTAGCAAAAGTAGTCAGATTGTGCCTCACTTGTGTGCGGAACATCTGGAGTGACGTAAGAATCGATCTGTGTCGGACTGAGTCCGGCGGATCGAAGCTTACGTCACAAAATTCTACTTTTGCCGGTATCTAGGGCTTGATAACTTAGACGAATCAGCCTCGCCTCAAATACGCTGCAGAATTCCAGTGTATTTGAGGTTGACGGCTTGATAACTACCCCTCATAGTATAAAATGCATTGTTTTGCAGTTGTTATCGGATAAAGCCAATTAACAGAAGATATGCAGCAGAGTTAGCCTTGAGAAGGCAGCAGGGTACATTTCAAGTTCCAAGAGTAGGAAATTGCTCTATTTTGAGAGATAAATTACATTAACAGGGGGCAAAAATAAATAATTAAAATATATTACAAAATTGTTTAATTACACATCAATAAACATTTTGGGCTAGATTACAAATGATGCAGTAAATATATTTTTTTACACTAGCGAAAACATCACTAGCGTTAGACTTGTTCTGCTTCACAGGTTCCGCTGGTATTACAAGTTGAAAAAAAAATTATTTTGCGCTAGCAGTAACCTGAAAAGCACAAAAATCCTAAGCGGAGTTTTCGCATATGCTCATGCATGCGTTCCCCCATAGAAATCAATGGAGAAAAAAAAGTTGAAGAAGAACCTAACACCCTACTTGCGCAAATGACCTCACATTTTCACATTCCCCATAGAAATCAAAGGAGAAAAAAACCTAAAACTTTACGATAAGCCCCTAGCCTAATAACCCCTAATCCACCATCCCACTAAATAAAACTATTAACTCCTAAACCACCATCCACCCCCACATTGCAAAGTACCTAAATAAAATTATTAACCCCTAAACCGCCAGCCCCCCCCCCAAAAAAAAAGATTAAATAAATACCCTCTTTATGGACTATAACTTTCATTATTACAAGTTATGACAATGATAAAGGCAGTGGTATCCTCTGTATTACTGAATAATAGCAATAGCAAAATAGTAGTAAGATACAACATGCTTCTTTAAAAAATAAATAGAGACAAATATGTAATAAAAAAGAAATTAAAAGTGAAAAATAAAGACATAAGTGCAGTGGACACTTAAATGAAAAATAGAAATGGAATAAAATTGCTGTAATGCATAACATTGTTAATTTGCTGTGCTTTTTATTTGCTTCATTCCAATTAAATGTAAATGTAAAATTAGCATCATGCAAACATCCTTCCTGGACAGTGCATAGCAGGTTTCTCCGGCTAGCAGATTGTTTCAGTATAAGAAATAGTGGGTTATTCCATTCATGAACTTTCTTTTGATAGGACATAAGCTATGATAGTATGTTATTTTGGAGGCAGATTTTACTGAGCATGTGGAAGATACATTATTTCAGTGGCAGGCTATTATTTAATTGTAATTCTCTTTTAATGATCTTAAATATGGTGTCCAACTAAATATCTAAGAACAACAAAGTAACATGTGGCAACTAGTATTTTAATATTCCTCCAATATACATTAATATTCTCTGCAATTTAAAGTCAGAATTTGTAAGGTTTCATCTACATAAAATGACTAAATAGTTGGCTGTGGGGTGTAGGGGAGCTTTAGATTTCCTAGTGCTTAGAAAAGCATGAAAGCTAAGTACACCACTTCAATCTTGTATTCTTGAACAGGCTTGGTCACCAACATGGAAGCAGGAACAGGACTTAACAATTCTGCAGTCTGGAACAGTCTGTGTCAGCAATTTGGACCCAGGACAAGAAATCTATTAGTACAAACCAGAAAAGCAAATTGTAAAGAGAATTGGGCACAGTGTTATCACTGTTAGGTTGATCTTTAGGGGGGTAGTGTTAGGTTTATTTAAGGGGGGTTTGGGTTAGATTAGGGGTATGTGGGTGGTGGGTTTTAATGTTGGGGGGGTTGTATTTTTCTTTTACAAGCAAAAGAGCTGTTTTATTTGGATTGAAAACCAGGTACGCTGGGCCGGAAAAGTGCCGAGCGTACCTGCTAGTTTTTTGATAACTAGCAAAAGTAGTCAGATTGTGCCTCACTTGTGTGCGGAACATCTAGAGTGACGTAAGAATCGATCTGTGTCGGACTGAGTCCGGCGGATCGAAGCTTACGTCACAAAATTCTACTTTTGCCGGTATCTAGGGCTTGATAACTTAGACGAATCAGCCTCGCCTCAAATACGCTGCAGAATTCCAGTGTATTTGAGGTTGACGGCTTGATAACTACCCCTCATAGTATAAAATGCATTGTTTTGCAGTTGTTATCGGATAAAGCCAATTAACAGAAGATATGCAGCAGAGTTAGCCTTGAGAAGGCAGCAGGGTACATTTCAAGTTCCAAGAGTAGGAAATTGCTCTATTTTGAGAGATAAATTACATTAACAGGGGGCAAAAATAAATAATTAAAATATATTACAAAATTGTTTAATTACACATCAATAAACATTTTGGGCTAGATTACAAATGATGCAGTAAATATATTTTTTTACGCTAGCGAAAACATCACTAGCGTTAGACTTGTTCTGCTTCACAGGTTCCGCTGGTATTACAAGTTGAAAAAAAAATTATTTTGCGCTAGCAGTAACCTGAAAAGCACAAAAATCCTAAGCGGAGTTTTCGCATATGCTCATGCATGCGTTCCCCCATAGAAATCAATGGAGAAAAAAAAGTTGAAGAAGAACCTAACACCCTACTTGCGCAAATGACCTCACATTTTCACATTCCCCATAGAAATCAAAGGAGAAAAAAACCTAAAACTTTACGATAAGCCCCTAGCCTAATAACCCCTAATCCACCATCCCACTAAATAAAACTATTAACTCCTAAACCACCATCCACCCCCACATTGCAAAGTACCTAAATAAAATTATTAACCCCTAAACCGCCAGCCCCCCCCCCCAAAAAAAAGATTAAATAAATACCCTCTTTATGGACTATAACTTTCATTATTACAAGTTATGACAATGATAAAGGCAGTGGTATCCTCTGTATTACTGAATAATAGCAATAGCAAAATAGTAGTAAGATACAACATGCTTCTTTAAAAAATAAATAGAGACAAATATGTAATAAAAAAGAAATTAAAAGTGAAAAATAAAGACATAAGTGCAGTGGACACTTAAATGAAAAATAGAAATGGAATAAAATTGCTGTAATGCATAACATTGTTAATTTGCTGTGCTTTTTATTTGCTTCATTCCAATTAAATGTAAATGTAAAATTAGCATCATGCAAACATCCTTCCTGGACAGTGCATAGCAGGTTTCTCCGGCTAGCAGATTGTTTCAGTATAAGAAATAGTGGGTTATTCCATTCATGAACTTTCTTTTGATAGGACATAAGCTATGATAGTATGTTATTTTGGAGGCAGATTTTACTGAGCATGTGGAAGATACATTATTTCAGTGGCAGGCTATTATTTAATTGTAATTCTCTTTTAATGATCTTAAATATGGTGTCCAACTAAATATCTAAGAACAACAAAGTAACATGTGGCAACTAGTATTTTAATATTCCTCCAATATACATTAATATTCTCTGCAATTTAAAGTCAGAATTTGTAAGGTTTCATCTACTAGTATAAGCACAGCTTGGTAGATAAGGTACTAGAACATGATGCAGAGAAAGAGTTTGTGTGATTAAACCAATGATTATTGCCAGATAGGAAAAGAAACAGACTGAACAGGATAACAATCTTTCAGGGGCATATTTTGGTCTAGGCTGACTAGGCCTGTGCCTGGGGCAACAGGATTTAATGGGGAAAGCAAATGTTGAGGGGTAGTTCTATAACATGATGTGTTCTCACGTTTATGCGGTTTTAATTGTTTATTAATTTTGTTACAAAAATATGAATTCTGGTTATTTAATGTGTGTACATAACCCCTCAAGGCATAAAATGGCTAACATATGAGGCATAAAATGGCTAACATATGAGGCATAAAATGACTAAATAGTTGGCTGTGGGGTGTAGGGGAGCTTTAGATTTCCTAGTGCTTAGAAAAGCATGAAAGCTAAGTACACCACTTCAATCTTGTATTCTTGAACAGGCTTGGTCACCAACATGGAAGCAGGAACAGGACTTAACAATTCTGCAGTCTGGAACAGTCTGTGTCAGCAATTTGGACCCAGGACAAGAAATCTATTAGTACAAACCAGAAAAGCAAATTGTAAAGAGAATTGGGCACAGTGTTATCACAGACTGTACCTTCAATTTTGATAGGACTGAACAGAATCTTAGTGAGATGGGCAAGAACAGTAATATATATATCTATCGGAATAACACAGTCCCCATAGACCGCAATGTAAAGGCACTTTTCAGTGCCGTTTTATTTCTAACACCCCACATCCTCTTACTTTAACCCATAAAAACTGATTCATGCAGTTTTATTTAAAAAAAAAAAAATGCTACTTTGTTTTTGTTTTTTTATTAATAATAGAAGCCTACACTTAAGTTTGGGGGCAATTGGGGCACATTTTGAAAATTAACCAGAGATCTGATCTCTGGTTAATTTTTGGAGTGCTAATTGCTACTGCAAGCTCACGGTATCATTAACCAGCCACTTGTAATGGCTGGTTATTTATCATGCGCCTGTAAATATTGAAGTAGATGGTGCGACTATCTTTGTGAATTTTTGCTATAAAGAATGGTCTATGCAGTGACCTTTTAGCCAGAAGACCCATGATGAAATCTTTACATAAGGACTTGATAAGGTGGAAATTTGTATAGAGGAAGATAAGCTTATGTTTCGCCACCATCAGCAGCCCAAAGTGTTCACAGAATTAGGTCTAAATAACGAGTGGAGCGATAGCACAGTGTACAATATCAAAATCACTGGACCACGCTAAAGTAAGCGCTCAAACTATATAACAAGTCCATGGTAAAACAGATTTACCAAAACACATGTAAAACATATTAAAATAAAGTGTTATTCTCTTATATAAATATTTTATAATAAAAAATATGTGTTTAATATAAAAAAATGTTACAGCGGGGGCGGAGCCAGCCAGAGACCTACATGGCCGCATATGAATAAGGCTCTGTGATGATATCTCTATAGATGGCCTACAACCAGCTTAAGGGGACTTAAATAATCTCTTACAGAGCAGCATTTAACAGCTTTAAGCTCCTACCAACCTCTGAGCTGGTCTAGCAAAAATTACAAATATTAGTGACTGACTTTAACAAGTCGAAGCATCCAGAATAGAAAATACGTGATAGTGCCTGCGGCCTTCCAATGATGGTAGTGATGTAAGCTATAATATACCATCTGCCATAACGCACCCCATCCTACATTGCACTCGACATCTACCTCATATTCCACTATGGAGCTAGTTGCCCTTCTCTTGAGGGACTTGAGCTCTCGCATGGACCAGTACCACGCGACCTGCATTGCCATCTTGAGGACAGCAGTCAGTTCTCCCTCAGCTCCCGAAGTCTTCCATGCTGACAACAGGGATTCTTCACTCACTTGCTGGGATGCTAAAGAGCCCCAGCGTCAACCCTGGACTGAGCCCTGTGCAACGCGTCCATGGGCCACCCACTCGAGAGAGACTGCATGCTCCCAGAATAAGTCACAGCAAGAGCTGTCTATAACAAAGGTCCTGCAGCCTGGTCACAACATACTAATGTACTGGGAGGCATCATGGAAGGATACCAAAACACTAGAATGTGTGAATCTGCATCTCACTCCTGGCAATAATCCAAGCAGCTCCATAGGTACCATCAGATCTGGACATGAGTTTGATTGGGAGGTAAGGGGTGTTTTTATCCTGTATTCCTTGCTTCCCTGTGAAAGTGGTTCCCTGCAAGGCATTAGACATGGAACTCCTTTTAGTTTCCTAACAGTTACTACACCACAATGGAGATGCGTGGCACTGATTAACCCAATAATTATCAACACACAAAGATTTGGCATCGGCTAATTAGGAGGATGAGTTTGCATCTATTATCTGTAGCCATTACTAAGATGTTATATTCTGTATTCATTGCTTATTCCCATTGTTAAACAGGATCAATATTGTCATGGAATAAGCATATAGGCTGCAGATACCTACTCACACTTGGGGCTACCTATGATGGCAGGAATGTTGGATGCAGATGACTCCTCGACTGGTACTGGACAATCACTTTATTTTCAGTTGCTTTTATACAGCAGAGGTTCTTTATTGTATATTATGCCTAGACCCACCAAAATTGGTTAACTTTAGGTTGCACACATTGCAGCTACATGTTTCAATGTCAACTGTGGAACTATCTCATATAAGTAGTAACTTTTTATGATGTGGCACTGATTGTCTTGCCTTTTGTATTTGTATATATTCATTTATCTCACCTTACTTGAAGCCATATTATTGTAGCAATGTTATCACTGTTTATCACTCATATCTGTCTTGTACTATATGGAGATAGAGATTTTTTTTTACTCATGTAATACGGTTACGTTTGGATAGCATGCCATATATAATATGTACCCGTATTTATTATAGATTAACAGCAAGTTTGGTAACCGGAGAGATGATACTTCTCTCTGTCCCTTGGTGGCCATATGACTTTTAGATACCCATATACAAGGTTATGTTAATTAGGTAATTGTGTCATCATTGCTATCCTCCTTTTAGATGTAGCGACGTATAAAGAGTTTCTCTACAAAACATCCATGCAGCCATGCATTACATGCTCCTCCCTTTATCATGGCTGCCATGAGGCCCTTATCTTTTTTAAGAGGGTTTGAGAGAAACTTACTCATTTCTAAATTACACTGATATGTAGCATGTTGCTATGGAATCTCTGACTCTCGCTAGATAGAGGAGCCTTTACATAATTACCTACACCTGAATGCTTACATTAGATTAGTACTTAGCTTTATTCAATGCACTGTACTATCTAGAATCTTCAATAACTTTAGGGCATGTGTTGCCAGCGGCCGGGGCAACATAGCCTATAGCATTGATAGAATGGAATAAGTCAGAGGCTTCATGAGACATATGGATAGTGAGTCACCCTTTACTGCTGCACTATTTCCTAGGTTCCTACATATATATATATATATATATATATATATATATATATATATACAGGGAGTGCAGAATTATTAGGCAAATGAGTATTTTGACCACATCATCCTCTTTATGCATGTTGTCTTACTCCAAGCTGTATAGGCTCGAAAGCCTACTACCAATTAAGCATATTAGGTGATGTGCATCTCTGTAATGAGAAGGGGTGTGGTCTAATGACATCAACACCCTATATCAGGTGTGCATAATTATTAGGCAACTTCCTTTCCTTAGGCAAAATGGGTCAAAAGAAGGACTTGACAGGCTCAGAAAAGTCAAAAATAGTTAGATATCTTGCAGAGGGATGCAGCACTCTTAAAATTGCAAAGCTTCTGAAGCGTGATCATCGAACAATCAAGCGTTTCATTCAAAATAGTCAACAGGGTCCCAAGAAGCGTGTGGAAAAACCAAGGCGCAAAATAACTGCCCATGAACTGAGAAAAGTCAAGCGTGCCGCTGCCAAGATGCCACTTGCCACCAGTTTGGCCATATTTCAGAGCTGCAACATCACTGGAGTGCCCAAAAGCACAAGGTGTGCAATACTCAGAGACATGGCCAAGGTAAGAAAGGCTGAAAGACGACCACCACTGAACAAGACACACAAGCTGAAACGTCAAGACTGGGCCAAGAAATATCTCAAGACTGATTTTTCTAAGATTTTATGGACTGATGAAATGAGAGTGAGTCTTGATGGGCCAGATGGATGGGCCCGTGGCTGGATTGGTAAAGGGCAGAGAGCTCCAGTCCGACTCAGACACCAGCAAGGTGAAGGTGGAGTACTGGTTTGGGCTGGTATCATCAAAGATAAGCTTGTGGGGCCTTTTCGGGTTGAGGATGGAGTCAAGCTCAACTCCCAGTCCTACTGCCAGTTTCTGAAAGACACCTTCTTCAAGCAGTGGTACAGGAAGTAGTCTGCATCCTTCAAGAAAAACATGATTTTCATGCAGGACAATGCTCCATCACACGCGTCCAAGTACTCCACAGCGTGGCTGGCAAGAAAGGGTATAAAAGAAGAAAATCTAATGACATGGCCTCCTTGTTCACCTGATCTGAACCCCATTGAGAACCTGTGGTCCATCATCAAATGTGAGATTTACAAGGAGGGAAAACAGTACACCTCTCTGAACAGTGTCTGGGAGGCTGTGGTTGCTGCTGCACGCAATGTTGATGGTGAACAGATCAAAACACTGACAGAATCCATGGATGGCAGGCTTTTGAGTGTCCTTGCAAAGAAAGGTGGCTATATTGGTCACTGATTTGTTTTTGTTTTGTTTTTGAATGTCAGAAATGTATATTTGTGAATGTTGAGATGTTATATTGGTTTCACTGGTAAAAATAAATAATTGAAATGGGTATATATTTGTTTTTTGTTAAGTTGCCTAATAATTATGCACAGTAATAGTCACCTGCACACACAGATATCCCCCTAAAATAGCTAAAACTAAAAACAAACTAAAAACTACTTCCAAAAATATTCAGCTTTGATATTAATTAGTTTTTTGGGTTCATTGAGAACATGGTTGTTGTTCAATAATAAAATTAATCCTCAAAAATACAACTTGCCTAATAATTCTGCACTCCCTGTATATACATACACAGTATATATGTTTCACTCCCCTTAAGCTCTCGAATACTCTAGGAACCATATTATTACACTTTTTCCTAGGGTCATAACCTCATACCTGTTAAGACAAAATACCTAATTGCCCTTCAAGCTTTTAGTAAACCACCTTGCTGAAATCCTCCCGTATAGTTATGCTGCTTTTAATGCTCCAATAACACATAATAGATAATATACGGCGAGATTACGAGTTTGGCATTAACAGGGGTGCGTTTCTAACGAGGCTTTTTTTTCTAACACTACCATAAGCCAACGCTGGTATTACAGGTTTTTTTAAACCTGGCGTTAGCCGCAAAAAGGTGAGCGTAGAGCAAAATTTAGCTCCACATCTCACCTTAATACCAGCGTTGCTTAGGTCAGCGGTGAGCTGGCTAAACATGCTCGTGGACGATTTCCCCATAGGAAACAATGGGGCTGAGCTGGCTGGAAAAAAACCTAACACCTGCAAAAAAGCAGCGTCCAGCTCCTAACGCAGCCCCATTGTTTCCTATGGGAAAATTAAAAAGATTTCTACACCTAACACCCTAACATGAACCCCGAGTCTAAACACCCCTAATCTTACATTTATTAACCCATAATCTGCTGCCCCGACATCGTCGCCACCTACATTATATAATTAACCCCTAACCTGCCGCTCCAGACACCGCCGCCACCTACATTATCCCAATGAACCCCTAATATACTGCCCCCAACATCGCCGCCACCTACATTATACTTAGAAACCCCTAATCTGCCACCCCCAACGTTGCCGCCACCTACCTACAGTTATTAAACCCTAATCTTCCGACCCCAACGTTGCCGCTACTATAATAAATTAATTAACCCCTAACCCTAAGTCTAACCCCCCCTAACTTAAATATAATTTAAATTAAACAAAATTAATTTAACATAATTAAATAAATTATTCCTATTTAAAACTAAATACTTACTTAGAAAATAAACCCTAAGCTAGCTACAATATAACTAATAGTTACATTGTAGCTAGCTTAGGGTTTATATTTATTTTACAGGCAACTTTGTATTTATTTTAACTAGGTACAATAGCTATTAAATAGTTATTAACTATTTAATAACTACCTAGCTAAAATAAGTACAAAATTACCTGTAAAATAAATCCTAACCTAAGTTACAATTACACCTAACACTACACTATCATTAAATAAATTACCTAAACTACCTACAATTAATTACAATTAAATTCAATAAACTAAAGTACAAAAAAAATACACTAAATTACAGAAAATAAAAAAAGAATTACAATAATTTTAAACTAATTACACCTAATCTAATCCCCTAATCCATCAGCCAATAGGATTTTTCCTACCTTAATTCCGATTGGCTGATAGAATCCTATCAGCCAATCGGAATTCAAGGGACGCCATCTTGGATGACGTCATTTAAAGGAACCTTCATTCTTCATTAGGACGTCGTTTGAAGAAGATGGCTCCGCTCCGCTCCGGAAGGATGAAGATAGAAGATGCAGCTTGGATGAAGCCTTCTGCCGTCTGGAGGACCTCTTCTGCCCCGATCGGATGAAGATTTCTGCTGTATGGAGGACCACTTGTGCCCGGCTGGGTGAAGACGGCTCAAGGTAGTGAGATCTTCAGGTGGTTAGAGTTAGGTTTTTTTAAGGGGGGATTGAGTGGGTTTTAGAGTAGGAGTGTGTGGGTGGTGGGTTTTAATGTTGGGGGGGTATTGTATTTTTCTTTTACAGGTAAAAGAGCTGATTACTTTGGGGCAATGCCCCCGCAAAAGGCCCTTTTAAGGGCTACTTGTAATTTAGTATAGGGTAGGGAAATTTTATTATTTTGGGGGGCTTTTTTATTTTATTAGGGGGATTAGATTAGGTGCAATTAGTTTAAAATTATTGTAATTCTTTTTTTATTTTCTGTAATTTAGTGGGGTTTTTTTTGTACTTTAGTTTATTGAATTTAATTGTAATTAATTGTAGGTAGTTTAGGTAATTTATTTAATGATAGTGTAGTGTTAGGTGTAATTGTAACTTAGGTTAGGATTTATTTTACAGGTAATTTTGTACTTATTTTAGCTAGGTAGTTATTAAATAGTTAATAACTATTTAATAGCTATTGTACCTAGTTAAAATTAATACAAAGTTGCCTGTAAAATAAATATAAACCCTAAGCTAGCTACAATGTAACTATTAGTTATATTGTAGCTAGCTTAGGGTTTATTTTATAGGTAAGTATTTAGTTTTAAATAGGATTAATTTATTTAATTATTTTAAATTAATTTCGTTTAATTTAAATTATATTTAAGTTGGGGGGGTTAGACATAGGGTTAGACTTAGTTTTAGGGGTTAATAAATTTATTATAGTAGCAGCGACGTTGGGGTCGGAAGATTAGGGGTAAATAATTGTAGGTAGGTGTTGGCGACGTTGTGGGGGGCAGATTAGGGGTTAATAAAATTTAACTAGTGTTTGTGAAGCGGGAGTGCGGCAGTTTAGGGGTTAATACATTTATTAAAGTGGCAGCGATGTCAGGTCGGCAGATTATGGGTTAATAATTGTAGGTAGGTGGCGGCGAAGTTGGGGTCGGCAGATTAGGGGTTTATAAGTATAATGTAGGTGTCGGTGATGTTAGGGGCAACAGATTAGGGGTTCATAGGTATAATGTAGGTTGCGGCGATATCCGGTCGGCAGATTAGGGGTTAATTTTTTTTATTATAGTGTTTGCGATGTGGGGGGGGCCTCGGTTTAGGGGTTAATAGGTAGTTTATGGGTGTTAGTGTACTTTTGAGCACTTTAGTTAAGAGTTTTATGTTCCGGCGTTAGCCCATAAAACTCTTAACTACTGACTTTTAAATGCGGTAGAAGTCTTGACAGGAGAGGGTCTACCGCTCACTTCAAGACTCGTAATACCGGTGTTAGGCAAATCCCATTAAAAAGATAGGATACTCAATTGACGTAAGGGGATTTGCGGTAGCCTCGAGTCGCGGAAGAAAAGTGAGCGGTGAGCCTCTACCTGTCAGACTCGTAATACCAGCGTTAGGTAAAAAGCAGCGTTGGGACCTCTCAACGCTGCTTTTTAAGGCTAGCGCAAAACTCGTAATCTCGGTGATAGATTGCTAACTGAGTTGTACTTCAACATAAGACCCGTTCACATGGTATTTATTGGCTCCATTTGATCTAACCTGTCAGAAATTCATGACTAAGATAATCTAGTAGATAATGCTCATATTACATCTCATTTTGGCATGCAGGGTTGGCTTATGTGGCGTAGCGGTGCAGTAAAATTCCCTCATCATAGTTAGTGTCATTCACAGATTCCGCTACGGCAGGGTCAATGTTTATTGTACTCATATTTATTAACCATACTCATGATGGGGCACTCTCCCATATTTGAAAGGTTAGACATCTGTAACTTTTTATACCTGTGTTCAATGTTTATAGAGCCTTCTGCATGTATACTGAGCCTCTATTAATTTGTCTTTGCTTCTGCAAGTTCCACTATAGTAATCTTGAGAGGAATTCACTCTACAGCTGGGACTCTTACAGTTGCCTTATCTTATAGAGTTAAAATAACATAGCTAGAACCTTTTTGAGTCTTCCACATCAAATATGGTTTCTTTATATAAAATTATTTGTTGGCTAGCTCATTTTTAAATGTATGTTAAGAGTATTGCATAATATTGAGGTTTACGCTGTTATGTTTGAATAAGACAGTAACCTCAAGCTAAGCTCCCAGATACTATGGTTTGATATTATATGAAGTACCACCTCATGGAACCTATTTTCCAATGACCAGCTAACCTACTACAGTATGACCTGTGTGACAAGGTTGATATTACCACACACATCTCATATACCTTCAAGCCACAGCTTCTTATATATTTGTTTCTATCTATGGACATCCCCTTTAAAATTTTATGACATATTACCTCGATTTAGCTCTTACAATATTCACTACTATGCCCCCCCTCAAACTTCACTCCCCCCCTTTACTAAAAGCGGATTTTGCCTGCTGACTTACCCTAATTATCTCCCAGACCAGATTGCTACACATTCACACCTGTAGGTGCGCGCATCATCTACTTAAGTCTTCTATTTAAATATTAGTGTATATATTGAATATATCTGTACTTTATGACTTTTATTGCAATATTTAAGTGTTTTTAAGAGATATATATACTCTCTTTTTTAGCATTGTATGATTTCTAAATACCTAGCTTTCTAGCGCCACGTCTTTTTTGTATTTTATCTACTTAAGTCTTCGCCTCCTACTTACTAGATCTGATTCCCTAATTAGACTTTTAAATTCCTATATGTCACATGTGCCACTTTGAGGCTCTTCAAATCAAGACATCTACACTATATAATGATTTATAATGTTATGTAGAATTTGATTCATAGAAAAAAGAGGTTCCAAATATGTATATACAGTTTACCTGTTTTTGTTACGCCTATAGCTCTCTCCTAAGACAACATTGAATTACGTAAGAAAATTTGTTATATGCTACTGTCACTTTTCAATGACTTATGAGAGTCAGTATTTATCTTATGTAAACTGACTATTGGTTGTCATTTTGTGTACCAACCTCAATAAAAAATGTTTCTCAAAAAAAAAAGTTACAGTGACACAATGCAAACCTTCAACCAAGCACACTGAGATACAAACAAGGGCAACCTAGGCCCTATACCTACAAAAAAACAGAAATGGACTACACTCTCAAACCGAGCTGGGTACACATCCCATGACTATTCAAAACTCACTGCCCTGGGTGCTCAACAGCACTCACAGACAGCTAACAGACTCAGACACAGATAGCTGCTTTGTGCTTGCACAATAGTGCCAGATATTCGATGTGTAGTAATTATATATATATATATATATATATATATATATATATATATATATACAGAGAGAAGTGCACTCACAGGAACGAACAACTGGCTCAATACCATTGTTAGCCTGTTCTATGGCGATTTACCACCTGGGTGCAGCTTTTTAGCCCAGTAATGCTTTTCACAGAGAAGAAATTTCCTGTAGTATATCAGTCTGATCCCGCCTATTACGGTCAGTCCAGCGATGAAATACCAGGCAATTCCTCTCTGAACAAGGAACACAGCAACCCCAGACGATCGTTTCGGCCTTCATTGGGCCTCGTCAGTGAGGTGTAGCTATATTCCTCTAAGCACACTGAGCAAGGAGTCCACGTCTGGTTGCCCCTTTTTCCCATAGGGAGACTAAATACATACAGAGAGAAGTGCACTCACAGGAACGAACAACTGGCTCAATACCATTGTTAGCCTGTTCTATGGCGATTTACCACCTGGGTGCAGCTTTTTAGCCCAGTAATGCTTTTCACAGAGAAGAAATTTCCTGTAGTATATCAGTCTGATCCCGCCTATTACGGTCAGTCCAGCGCCGAAATACCAGGCAATTCCTCTCTGAACAAGGAACACAGCAACCCCAGACGATCGTTTCGGCCTTCATTGGGCCTCGTCAGTGAGGTGTAGCTATATTCCTCTAAGCACACTGAGCAAGGAGTCCACGTCTGGTTGCCCCTTTTTCCCATAGGGAGACTAAATACATACAGAGAGAAGTGCACTCACAGGAACGAACAACTGGCTCAATACCATTGTTAGCCTGTTCTATGGCGATTTACCACCTGGGTGCAGCTTTTTAGCCCAGTAATGCTTTTCACAGAGAAGAAATTTCCTGTAGTATATCAGTCTGATCCCGCCTATTACGGTCAGTCCAGCGCCGAAATACCAGGCAATTCCTCTCTGAACAAGGAACACAGCAACCCCAGACGATCGTTTCGGCCTTCATTGGGCCTCGTCAGTGAGGTGTAGCTATATTCCTCTAAGCACACTGAGCAAGGAGTCCACGTCTGGTTGCCCCTTTTTCCCATAGGGAGACTAAATACATACAGAGAGACGTGCACTCACAGGAACGAACAACTGGCTCAATACCATTGTTAGCCTGTTCTATGGCGATTTACCACCTGGGTGCAGCTTTTTAGCCCAGTAATGCTTTTCACAGAGAAGAAATTTCCTGTAGTATATCAGTCTGATCCCGCCTATTACGGTCAGTCCAGCGCCAAAATACCAGGCAATTCCTCTCTGAACAAGGAACACAGCAACCCCAGACGATCGTTTCGGCCTTCATTGGGCCTCGTCAGTGAGGTGTAGCTATATTCCTCTAAGCACACTGAGCAAGGAGTCCACGTCTGGTTGCCCCTTTTTCCCATAGGGAGACTAAATACATACAGAGAGAAGTGCACTCACAGGAACGAACAACTGGCTCAATACCATTGTTAGCCTGTTCTATGGCGATTTACCACCTGGGTGCAGCTTTTTAGCCCAGTAATGCTTTTCACAGAGAAGAAATTTCCTGTAGTATATCAGTCTGATCCCGCCTATTACGGTCAGTCCAGCGCCGAAATACCAGGCAATTCCTCTCTGAACAAGGAACACAGCAACCCCAGACGATCGTTTCGGCCTTCATTGGGCCTCGTCAGTGAGGTGTAGCTATATTCCTCTAAGCACACTGAGCAAGGAGTCCACGTCTGGTTGCCCCTTTTTCCCATAGGGAGACTAAATACATACAGAGAGAAGTGCACTCACAGGAACGAACAACTGGCTCAATACCATTGTTAGCCTGTTCTATGGCGATTTACCACCTGGGTGCAGCTTTTTAGCCCAGTAATGCTTTTCACAGAGAAGAAATTTCCTGTAGTATATCAGTCTGATCCCGCCTATTACGGTCAGTCCAGCGCCGAAATACCAGGCAATTCCTCTCTGAACAAGGAACACAGCAACCCCAGACGATCGTTTCGGCCTTCATTGGGCCTCGTCAGTGAGGTGTAGCTATATTCCTCTAAGCACACTGAGCAAGGAGTCCACGTCTGGTTGCCCCTTTTTCCCATAGGGAGACTAAATACATACAGAGAGAAGTGCACTCACAGGAACGAACAACTGGCTCAATACCATTGTAAGCCTGTTCTATGGCGATTTACCACCTGGGTGCAGCTTTTTAGCCCAGTAATGCTTTTCACAGAGAAGAAATTTCCTGTAGTATATCAGTCTGATCCCGCCTATTACGGTCAGTCCAGCGCCAAAATACCAGGCAATTCCTCTCTGAACAAGGAACACAGCAACCCCAGACGATCGTTTCGGCCTTCATTGGGCCTCGTCAGTGAGGTGTAGCTATATTCCTCTAAGCACACTGAGCAAGGAGTCCACGTCTGGTTGCCCCTTTTTCCCATAGGGAGACTAAATACATACAGAGAGAAGTGCACTCACAGGAACGAACAACTGGCTCAATACCATTGTTAGCCTGTTCTATGGCGATTTACCACCTGGGTGCAGCTTTTTAGCCCAGTAATGCTTTTCACAGAGAAGAAATTTCCTGTAGTATATCAGTCTGATCCCGCCTATTACGGTCAGTCCAGCGCCGAAATACCAGGCAATTCCTCTCTGAACAAGGAACACAGCAACCCCAGACGATCGTTTCGGCCTTCATTGGGCCTCGTCAGTGAGGTGTAGCTATATTCCTCTAAGCACACTGAGCAAGGAGTCCACGTCTGGTTGCCCCTTTTTCCCATAGGGAGACTAAATACATACAGAGAGAAGTGCACTCACAGGAACGAACAACTGGCTCAATACCATTGTTAGCCTGTTCTATGGCGATTTACCACCTGGGTGCAGCTTTTTAGCCCAGTAATGCTTTTCACAGAGAAGAAATTTCCTGTAGTATATCAGTCTGATCCCGCCTATTACGGTCAGTCCAGCGCCGAAATACCAGGCAATTCCTCTCTGAACAAGGAACACAGCAACCCCAGACGATCGTTTCGGCCTTCATTGGGCCTCGTCAGTGAGGTGTAGCTATATTCCTCTAAGCACACTGAGCAAGGAGTCCACGTCTGGTTGCCCCTTTTTCCCATAGGGAGACTAAATACATACAGAGAGAAGTGCACTCACAGGAACGAACAACTGGCTCAATACCATTGTTAGCCTGTTCTATGGCGATTTACCACCTGGGTGCAGCTTTTTAGCCCAGTAATGCTTTTCACAGAGAAGAAATTTCCTGTAGTATATCAGTCTGATCCCGCCTATTACGGTCAGTCCAGCGCCGAAATACCAGGCAATTCCTCTCTGAACAAGGAACACAGCAACCCCAGACGATCGTTTCGGCCTTCATTGGGCCTCGTCAGTGAGGTGTAGCTATATTCCTCTAAGCACACTGAGCAAGGAGTCCACGTCTGGTTGCCCCTTTTTCCCATAGGGAGACTAAATACATACAGAGAGAAGTGCACTCACAGGAACGAACAACTGGCTCAATACCATTGTTAGCCTGTTCTATGGCGATTTACCACCTGGGTGCAGCTTTTTAGCCCAGTAATGCTTTTCACAGAGAAGAAATTTCCTGTAGTATATCAGTCTGATCCCGCCTATTACGGTCAGTCCAGCGCCGAAATACCAGGCAATTCCTCTCTGAACAAGGAACACAGCAACCCCAGACGATCGTTTCGGCCTTCATTGGGCCTCGTCAGTGAGGTGTAGCTATATTCCTCTAAGCACACTGAGCAAGGAGTCCACGTCTGGTTGCCCCTTTTCCCCATAGGGAGACTAAATACATACAGAGAGAAGTGCACTCACAGGAACGAACAACTGGCTCAATACCATTGTTAGCCTGTTCTATGGCGATTTACCACCTGGGTGCAGCTTTTTAGCCCAGTAATGCTTTTCACAGAGAAGAAATTTCCTGTAGTATATCAGTCTGATCCCACCTATTACGGTCAGTCCAGCGCCGAAATACCAGGCAATTCCTCTCTGAACAAGGAACACAGCAACCCCAGACGATCGTTTCGGCCTTCATTGGGCCTCGTCAGTGAGGTGTAGCTATATTCCTCTAAGCACACTGAGCAAGGAGTCCACGTCTGGTTGCCCCTTTTTCCCATAGGGAGACTAAATACATACAGAGAGAAGTGCACTCACAGGAACGAACAACTGGCTCAATACCATTGTTAGCCTGTTCTATGGCGATTTACCACCTGGGTGCAGCTTTTTAGCCCAGTAATGCTTTTCACAGAGAAGAAATTTCCTGTAGTATATCAGTCTGATCCCGCCTATTACGGTCAGTCCAGCGCCGAAATACCAGGCAATTCCTCTCTGAACAAGGAACACAGCAACCCCAGACGATCGTTTCGGCCTTCATTGGGCCTCGTCAGTGAGGTGTAGCTATATTCCTCTAAGCACACTGAGCAAGGAGTCCACGTCTGGTTGCCCCTTTTTCCCATAGGGAGACTAAATACATACAGAGAGAAGTGCACTCACAGGAACGAACAACTGGCTCAATACCATTGTTAGCCTGTTCTATGGCGATTTACCACCTGGGTGCAGCTTTTTAGCCCAGTAATGCTTTTCACAGAGAAGAAATTTCCTGTAGTATATCAGTCTGATCCCGCCTATTACGGTCAGTCCAGCGCCGAAATACCAGGCAATTCCTCTCTGAACAAGGAACACAGCAACCCCAGACGATCGTTTCGGCCTTCATTGGGCCTCGTCAGTGAGGTGTAGCTATATTCCTCTAAGCACACTGAGCAAGGAGTCCACGTCTGGTTGCCCCTTTTTCCCATAGGGAGACTAAATACATACAGAGAGAAGTGCACTCACAGGAACGAACAACTGGCTCAATACCATTGTTAGCCTGTTCTATGGCGATTTACCACCTGGGTGCAGCTTTTTAGCCCAGTAATGCTTTTCACAGAGAAGAAATTTCCTGTAGTATATCAGTCTGATCCCGCCTATTACGGTCAGTCCAGCGCCGAAATACCAGGCAATTCCTCTCTGAACAAGGAACACAGCAACCCCAGACGATCGTTTCGGCCTTCATTGGGCCTCGTCAGTGAGGTGTAGCTATATTCCTCTAAGCACACTGAGCAAGGAGTCCACGTCTGGTTGCCCCTTTTTCCCATAGGGAGACTAAATACATACAGAGAGAAGTGCACTCACAGGAACGAACAACTGGCTCAATACCATTGTTAGCCTGTTCTATGGCGATTTACCACCTGGGTGCAGCTTTTTAGCCCAGTAATGCTTTTCACAGAGAAGAAATTTCCTGTAGTATATCAGTCTGATCCCGCCTATTACGGTCAGTCCAGCGCCGAAATACCAGGCAATTCCTCTCTGAACAAGGAACACAGCAACCCCAGACGATCGTTTCGGCCTTCATTGGGCCTCGTCAGTGAGGTGTAGCTATATTCCTCTAAGCACACTGAGCAAGGAGTCCACGTCTGGTTGCCCCTTTTTCCCATAGGGAGACTAAATACATACAGAGAGAAGTGCACTCACAGGAACGAACAACTGGCTCAATACCATTGTTAGCCTGTTCTATGGCGATTTACCACCTGGGTGCAGCTTTTTAGCCCAGTAATGCTTTTCACAGAGAAGAAATTTCCTGTAGTATATCAGTCTGATCCCGCCTATTACGGTCAGTCCAGCGCCGAAATACCAGGCAATTCCTCTCTGAACAAGGAACACAGCAACCCCAGACGATCGTTTCGGCCTTCATTGGGCCTCGTCAGTGAGGTGTAGCTATATTCCTCTAAGCACACTGAGCAAGGAGTCCACGTCTGGTTGCCCCTTTTTCCCATAGGGAGACTAAATACATACAGAGAGAAGTGCACTCACAGGAACGAACAACTGGCTCAATACCATTGTTAGCCTGTTCTATGGCGATTTACCACCTGGGTGCAGCTTTTTAGCCCAGTAATGCTTTTCACAGAGAAGAAATTTCCTGTAGTATATCAGTCTGATCCCGCCTATTACGGTCAGTCCAGCGCCGAAATACCAGGCAATTCCTCTCTGAACAAGGAACACAGCAACCCCAGACGATCGTTTCGGCCTTCATTGGGCCTCGTCAGTGAGGTGTAGCTATATTCCTCTAAGCACACTGAGCAAGGAGTCCACGTCTGGTTGCCCCTTTTTCCCATAGGGAGACTAAATACATACAGAGAGAAGTGCACTCACAGGAACGAACAACTGGCTCAATACCATTGTTAGCCTGTTCTATGGCGATTTACCACCTGGGTGCAGCTTTTTAGCCCAGTAATGCTTTTCACAGAGAAGAAATTTCCTGTAGTATATCAGTCTGATCCCGCCTATTACGGTCAGTCCAGCGCCAAAATACCAGGCAATTCCTCTCTGAACAAGGAACACAGCAACCCCAGACGATCGTTTCGGCCTTCATTGGGCCTCGTCAGTGAGGTGTAGCTATATTCCTCTAAGCACACTGAGCAAGGAGTCCACGTCTGGTTGCCCCTTTTTCCCATAGGGAGACTAAATACATACAGAGAGAAGTGCACTCACAGGAACGAACAACTGGCTCAATACCATTGTTAGCCTGTTCTATGGCGATTTACCACCTGGGTGCAGCTTTTTAGCCCAGTAATGCTTTTCACAGAGAAGAAATTTCCTGTAGTATATCAGTCTGATCCCGCCTATTACGGTCAGTCCAGCGCCGAAATACCAGGCAATTCCTCTCTGAACAAGGAACACAGCAACCCCAGACGATCGTTTCGGCCTTCATTGGGCCTCGTCAGTGAGGTGTAGCTATATTCCTCTAAGCACACTGAGCAAGGAGTCCACGTCTGGTTGCCCCTTTTTCCCATAGGGAGACTAAATACATACAGAGAGAAGTGCACTCACAGGAACGAACAACTGGCTCAATACCATTGTTAGCCTGTTCTATGGCGATTTACCACCTGGGTGCAGCTTTTTAGCCCAGTAATGCTTTTCACAGAGAAGAAATTTCCTGTAGTATATCAGTCTGATCCCGCCTATTACGGTCAGTCCAGCGCCGAAATACCAGGCAATTCCTCTCTGAACAAGGAACACAGCAACCCCAGACGATCGTTTCGGCCTTCATTGGGCCTCGTCAGTGAGGTGTAGCTATATTCCTCTAAGCACACTGAGCAAGGAGTCCACGTCTGGTTGCCCCTTTTTCCCATAGGGAGACTAAATACATACAGAGAGAAGTGCACTCACAGGAACGAACAACTGGCTCAATACCATTGTTAGCCTGTTCTATGGCGATTTACCACCTGGGTGCAGCTTTTTAGCCCAGTAATGCTTTTCACAGAGAAGAAATTTCCTGTAGTATATCAGTCTGATCCCGCCTATTACGGTCAGTCCAGCGCCGAAATACCAGGCAATTCCTCTCTGAACAAGGAACACAGCAACCCCAGACGATCGTTTCGGCCTTCATTGGGCCTCGTCAGTGAGGTGTAGCTATATTCCTCTAAGCACACTGAGCAAGGAGTCCACGTCTGGTTGCCCCTTTTTCCCATAGGGAGACTAAATACATACAGAGAGAAGTGCACTCACAGGAACGAACAACTGGCTCAATACCATTGTTAGCCTGTTCTATGGCGATTTACCACCTGGGTGCAGCTTTTTAGCCCAGTAATGCTTTTCACAGAGAAGAAATTTCCTGTAGTATATCAGTCTGATCCCGCCTATTACGGTCAGTCCAGCGCCGAAATACCAGGCAATTCCTCTCTGAACAAGGAACACAGCAACCCCAGACGATCGTTTCGGCCTTCATTGGGCCTCGTCAGTGAGGTGTAGCTATATTCCTCTAAGCACACTGAGCAAGGAGTCCACGTCTGGTTGCCCCTTTTTCCCATAGGGAGACTAAATACATACAGAGAGAAGTGCACTCACAGGAACGAACAACTGGCTCAATACCATTGTTAGCCTGTTCTATGGCGATTTACCACCTGGGTGCAGCTTTTTAGCCCAGTAATGCTTTTCACAGAGAAGAAATTTCCTGTAGTATATCAGTCTGATCCCGCCTATTACGGTCAGTCCAGCGCCGAAATACCAGGCAATTCCTCTCTGAACAAGGAACACAGCAACCCCAGACGATCGTTTCGGCCTTCATTGGGCCTCGTCAGTGAGGTGTAGCTATATTCCTCTAAGCACACTGAGCAAGGAGTCCACGTCTGGTTGCCCCTTTTTCCCATAGGGAGACTAAATACATACAGAGAGAAGTGCACTCACAGGAACGAACAACTGGCTCAATACCATTGTTAGCCTGTTCTATGGCGATTTACCACCTGGGTGCAGCTTTTTAGCCCAGTAATGCTTTTCACAGAGAAGAAATTTCCTGTAGTATATCAGTCTGATCCCGCCTATTACGGTCAGTCCAGCGCCGAAATACCAGGCAATTCCTCTCTGAACAAGGAACACAGCAACCCCAGACGATCGTTTCGGCCTTCATTGGGCCTCGTCAGTGAGGTGTAGCTATATTCCTCTAAGCACACTGAGCAAGGAGTCCACGTCTGGTTGCCCCTTTTTCCCATAGGGAGACTAAATACATACAGAGAGAAGTGCACTCACAGGAACGAACAACTGGCTCAATACCATTGTTAGCCTGTTCTATGGCGATTTACCACCTGGGTGCAGCTTTTTAGCCCAGTAATGCTTTTCACAGAGAAGAAATTTCCTGTAGTATATCAGTCTGATCCCGCCTATTACGGTCAGTCCAGCGCCGAAATACCAGGCAATTCCTCTCTGAACAAGGAACACAGCAACCCCAGACGATCGTTTCGGCCTTCATTGGGCCTCGTCAGTGAGGTGTAGCTATATTCCTCTAAGCACACTGAGCAAGGAGTCCACGTCTGGTTGCCCCTTTTTCCCATAGGGAGACTAAATACATACAGAGAGAAGTGCACTCACAGGAACGAACAACTGGCTCAATACCATTGTTAGCCTGTTCTATGGCGATTTACCACCTGGGTGCAGCTTTTTAGCCCAGTAATGCTTTTCACAGAGAAGAAATTTCCTGTAGTATATCAGTCTGATCCCGCCTATTACGGTCAGTCCAGCGCCGAAATACCAGGCAATTCCTCTCTGAACAAGGAACACAGCAACCCCAGACGATCGTTTCGGCCTTCATTGGGCCTCGTCAGTGAGGTGTAGCTATATTCCTCTAAGCACACTGAGCAAGGAGTCCACGTCTGGTTGCCCCTTTTTCCCATAGGGAGACTAAATACATACAGAGAGAAGTGCACTCACAGGAACGAACAACTGGCTCAATACCATTGTTAGCCTGTTCTATGGCGATTTACCACCTGGGTGCAGCTTTTTAGCCCAGTAATGCTTTTCACAGAGAAGAAATTTCCTGTAGTATATCAGTCTGATCCCGCCTATTACGGTCAGTCCAGCGCCGAAATACCAGGCAATTCCTCTCTGAACAAGGAACACAGCAACCCCAGACGATCGTTTCGGCCTTCATTGGGCCTCGTCAGTGAGGTGTAGCTATATTCCTCTAAGCACACTGAGCAAGGAGTCCACGTCTGGTTGCCCCTTTTTCCCATAGGGAGACTAAATACATACAGAGAGAAGTGCACTCACAGGAACGAACAACTGGCTCAATACCATTGTTAGCCTGTTCTATGGCGATTTACCACCTGGGTGCAGCTTTTTAGCCCAGTAATGCTTTTCACAGAGAAGAAATTTCCTGTAGTATATCAGTCTGATCCCGCCTATTACGGTCAGTCCAGCGCCGAAATACCAGGCAATTCCTCTCTGAACAAGGAACACAGCAACCCCAGACGATCGTTTCGGCCTTCATTGGGCCTCGTCAGTGAGGTGTAGCTATATTCCTCTAAGCACACTGAGCAAGGAGTCCACGTCTGGTTGCCCCTTTTTCCCATAGGGAGACTAAATACATACAGAGAGAAGTGCACTCACAGGAACGAACAACTGGCTCAATACCATTGTTAGCCTGTTCTATGGCGATTTACCACCTGGGTGCAGCTTTTTAGCCCAGTAATGCTTTTCACAGAGAAGAAATTTCCTGTAGTATATCAGTCTGATCCCGCCTATTACGGTCAGTCCAGCGCCGAAATACCAGGCAATTCCTCTCTGAACAAGGAACACAGCAACCCCAGACGATCGTTTCGGCCTTCATTGGGCCTCGTCAGTGAGGTGTAGCTATATTCCTCTAAGCACACTGAGCAAGGAGTCCACGTCTGGTTGCCCCTTTTTCCCATAGGGAGACTAAATACATACAGAGAGAAGTGCACTCACAGGAACGAACAACTGGCTCAATACCATTGTTAGCCTGTTCTATGGCGATTTACCACCTGGGTGCAGCTTTTTAGCCCAGTAATGCTTTTCACAGAGAAGAAATTTCCTGTAGTATATCAGTCTGATCCCGCCTATTACGGTCAGTCCAGCGCCGAAATACCAGGCAATTCCTCTCTGAACAAGGAACACAGCAACCCCAGACGATCGTTTCGGCCTTCATTGGGCCTCGTCAGTGAGGTGTAGCTATATTCCTCTAAGCACACTGAGCAAGGAGTCCACGTCTGGTTGCCCCTTTTTCCCATAGGGAGACTAAATACATACAGAGAGAAGTGCACTCACAGGAACGAACAACTGGCTCAATACCATTGTTAGCCTGTTCTATGGCGATTTACCACCTGGGTGCAGCTTTTTAGCCCAGTAATGCTTTTCACAGAGAAGAAATTTCCTGTAGTATATCAGTCTGATCCCGCCTATTACGGTCAGTCCAGCGCCGAAATACCAGGCAATTCCTCTCTGAACAAGGAACACAGCAACCCCAGACGATCGTTTCGGCCTTCATTGGGCCTCGTCAGTGAGGTGTAGCTATATTCCTCTAAGCACACTGAGCAAGGAGTCCACGTCTGGTTGCCCCTTTTTCCCATAGGGAGACTAAATACATACAGAGAGAAGTGCACTCACAGGAACGAACAACTGGCTCAATACCATTGTTAGCCTGTTCTATGGCGATTTACCACCTGGGTGCAGCTTTTTAGCCCAGTAATGCTTTTCACAGAGAAGAAATTTCCTGTAGTATATCAGTCTGATCCTGCCTATTACGGTCAGTCCAGCGCCGAAATACCAGGCAATTCCTCTCTGAACAAGGAACACAGCAACCCCAGACGATCGTTTCGGCCTTCATTGGGCCTCGTCAGTGAGGTGTAGCTATATTCCTCTAAGCACACTGAGCAAGGAGTCCACGTCTGGTTGCCCCTTTTTCCCATAGGGAGACTAAATACATACAGAGAGAAGTGCACTCACAGGAACGAACAACTGGCTCAATACCATTGTTAGCCTGTTCTATGGCGATTTACCACCTGGGTGCAGCTTTTTAGCCCAGTAATGCTTTTCACAGAGAAGAAATTTCCTGTAGTATATCAGTCTGATCCCGCCTATTACGGTCAGTCCAGCGCCGAAATACCAGGCAATTCCTCTCTGAACAAGGAACACAGCAACCCCAGACGATCGTTTCGGCCTTCATTGGGCCTCGTCAGTGAGGTGTAGCTATATTCCTCTAAGCACACTGAGCAAGGAGTCCACGTCTGGTTGCCCCTTTTTCCCATAGGGAGACTAAATACATACAGAGAGAAGTGCACTCACAGAAACGAACAACTGGCTCAATACCATTGTTAGCCTGTTCTATGGCGATTTACCACCTGGGTGCAGCTTTTTAGCCCAGTAATGCTTTTCACAGAGAAGAAATTTCCTGTAGTATATCAGTCTGATCCCGCCTATTACGGTCAGTCCAGCGCCGAAATACCAGGCAATTCCTCTCTGAACAAGGAACACAGCAACCCCAGACGATCGTTTCGACCTTCATTGGGCCTCGTCAGTGAGGTGTAGCTATATTCCTCTAAGCACACTGAGCAAGGAGTCCACGTCTGGTTGCCCCTTTTTTCCCATAGGGAGACTAAATACATACAGAGAGAAGTGCACTCACAGGAACGAACAACTGGCTCAATACCATTGTTAGCCTGTTCTATGGCGATTTACCACCTGGGTGCAGCTTTTTAGCCCAGTAATGCTTTTCACAGAGAAGAAATTTCCTGTAGTATATCAGTCTGATCCCGCCTATTACGGTCAGTCCAGCGCCGAAATACCAGGCAATTCCTCTCTGAACAAGGAACACAGCAACCCCAGACGATCGTTTCGGCCTTCATTGGGCCTCGTCAGTGAGGTGTAGCTATATTCCTCTAAGCACACTGAGCAAGGAGTCCACGTCTGGTTGCCCCTTTTTCCCATAGGGAGACTAAATACATACAGAGAGAAGTGCACTCACAGGAACGAACAACTGGCTCAATACCATTGTTAGCCTGTTCTATGGCGATTTACCACCTGGGTGCAGCTTTTTAGCCCAGTAATGCTTTTCACAGAGAAGAAATTTCCTGTAGTATATCAGTCTGATCCCGCCTATTACGGTCAGTCCAGCGCCGAAATACCAGGCAATTCCTCTCTGAACAAGGAACACAGCAACCCCAGACGATCGTTTCGGCCTTCATTGGGCCTCGTCAGTGAGGTGTAGCTATATTCCTCTAAGCACACTGAGCAAGGAGTCCACGTCTGGTTGCCCCTTTTTCCCATAGGGAGACTAAATACATACAGAGAGAAGTGCACTCACAGGAACGAACAACTGGCTCAATACCATTGTTAGCCTGTTCTATGGCGATTTACCACCTGGGTGCAGCTTTTTAGCCCAGTAATGCTTTTCACAGAGAAGAAATTTCCTGTAGTATATCAGTCTGATCCCGCCTATTACGGTCAGTCCAGCGCCGAAATACCAGGCAATTCCTCTCTGAACAAGGAACACAGCAACCCCAGACGATCGTTTCGGCCTTCATTGGGCCTCGTCAGTGAGGTGTAGCTATATTCCTCTAAGCACACTGAGCAAGGAGTCCACGTCTGGTTGCCCCTTTTTCCCATAGGGAGACTAAATACATACAGAGAGAAGTGCACTCACAGGAACGAACAACTGGCTCAATACCATTGTTAGCCTGTTCTATGGCGATTTACCACCTGGGTGCAGCTTTTTAGCCCAGTAATGCTTTTCACAGAGAAGAAATTTCCTGTAGTATATCAGTCTGATCCCGCCTATTACGGTCAGTCCAGCGCCGAAATACCAGGCAATTCCTCTCTGAACAAGGAACACAGCAACCCCAGACGATCGTTTCGGCCTTCATTGGGCCTCGTCAGTGAGGTGTAGCTATATTCCTCTAAGCACACTGAGCAAGGAGTCCACGTCTGGTTGCCCCTTTTTCCCATAGGGAGACTAAATACATACAGAGAGAAGTGCACTCACAGGAACGAACAACTGGCTCAATACCATTGTTAGCCTGTTCTATGGCGATTTACCACCTGGGTGCAGCTTTTTAGCCCAGTAATGCTTTTCACAGAGAAGAAATTTCCTGTAGTATATCAGTCTGATCCCGCCTATTACGGTCAGTCCAGCGCCGAAATACCAGGCAATTCCTCTCTGAACAAGGAACACAGCAACCCCAGACGATCGTTTCGGCCTTCATTGGGCCTCGTCAGTGAGGTGTAGCTATATTCCTCTAAGCACACTGAGCAAGGAGTCCACGTCTGGTTGCCCCTTTTTCCCATAGGGAGACTAAATACATACAGAGAGAAGTGCACTCACAGGAACGAACAACTGGCTCAATACCATTGTTAGCCTGTTCTATGGCGATTTACCACCTGGGTGCAGCTTTTTAGCCCAGTAATGCTTTTCACAGAGAAGAAATTTCCTGTAGTATATCAGTCTGATCCTGCCTATTACGGTCAGTCCAGCGCCGAAATACCAGGCAATTCCTCTCTGAACAAGGAACACAGCAACCCCAGACGATCGTTTCGGCCTTCATTGGGCCTCGTCAGTGAGGTGTAGCTATATTCCTCTAAGCACACTGAGCAAGGAGTCCACGTCTGGTTGCCCCTTTTTCCCATAGGGAGACTAAATACATACAGAGAGAAGTGCACTCACAGGAACGAACAACTGGCTCAATACCATTGTTAGCCTGTTCTATGGCGATTTACCACCTGGGTGCAGCTTTTTAGCCCAGTAATGCTTTTCACAGAGAAGAAATTTCCTGTAGTATATCAGTCTGATCCCGCCTATTACGGTCAGTCCAGCGCCGAAATACCAGGCAATTCCTCTCTGAACAAGGAACACAGCAACCCCAGACGATCGTTTCGGCCTTCATTGGGCCTCGTCAGTGAGGTGTAGCTATATTCCTCTAAGCACACTGAGCAAGGAGTCCACGTCTGGTTGCCCCTTTTTCCCATAGGGAGACTAAATACATACAGAGAGAAGTGCACTCACAGAAACGAACAACTGGCTCAATACCATTGTTAGCCTGTTCTATGGCGATTTACCACCTGGGTGCAGCTTTTTAGCCCAGTAATGCTTTTCACAGAGAAGAAATTTCCTGTAGTATATCAGTCTGATCCCGCCTATTACGGTCAGTCCAGCGCCGAAATACCAGGCAATTCCTCTCTGAACAAGGAACACAGCAACCCCAGACGATCGTTTCGACCTTCATTGGGCCTCGTCAGTGAGGTGTAGCTATATTCCTCTAAGCACACTGAGCAAGGAGTCCACGTCTGGTTGCCCCTTTTTTCCCATAGGGAGACTAAATACATACAGAGAGAAGTGCACTCACAGGAACGAACAACTGGCTCAATACCATTGTTAGCCTGTTCTATGGCGATTTACCACCTGGGTGCAGCTTTTTAGCCCAGTAATGCTTTTCACAGAGAAGAAATTTCCTGTAGTATATCAGTCTGATCCCGCCTATTACGGTCAGTCCAGCGCCGAAATACCAGGCAATTCCTCTCTGAACAAGGAACACAGCAACCCCAGACGATCGTTTCGGCCTTCATTGGGCCTCGTCAGTGAGGTGTAGCTATATTCCTCTAAGCACACTGAGCAAGGAGTCCACGTCTGGTTGCCCCTTTTTCCCATAGGGAGACTAAATACATACAGAGAGAAGTGCACTCACAGGAACGAACAACTGGCTCAATACCATTGTTAGCCTGTTCTATGGCGATTTACCACCTGGGTGCAGCTTTTTAGCCCAGTAATGCTTTTCACAGAGAAGAAATTTCCTGTAGTATATCAGTCTGATCCCGCCTATTACGGTCAGTCCAGCGCCGAAATACCAGGCAATTCCTCTCTGAACAAGGAACACAGCAACCCCAGACGATCGTTTCGGCCTTCATTGGGCCTCGTCAGTGAGGTGTAGCTATATTCCTCTAAGCACACTGAGCAAGGAGTCCACGTCTGGTTGCCCCTTTTTCCCATAGGGAGACTAAATACATACAGAGAGAAGTGCACTCACAGGAACGAACAACTGGCTCAATACCATTGTTAGCCTGTTCTATGGCGATTTACCACCTGGGTGCAGCTTTTTAGCCCAGTAATGCTTTTCACAGAGAAGAAATTTCCTGTAGTATATCAGTCTGATCCCGCCTATTACGGTCAGTCCAGCGCCGAAATACCAGGCAATTCCTCTCTGAACAAGGAACACAGCAACCCCAGACGATCGTTTCGGGCTTCATTGGGCCTCGTCAGTGAGGTGTAGCTATATTCCTCTAAGCACACTGAGCAAGGAGTCCACGTCTGGTTGCCCCTTTTTCCCATAGGGAGACTAAATACATACAGAGAGAAGTGCACTCACAGGAACGAACAACTGGCTCAATACCATTGTTAGCCTGTTCTATGGCGATTTACCACCTGGGTGCAGCTTATATACCAGTATCAATTTTAGTGCACTCACTGTTACTTTCAACATCCGCCGGGGTGCTGCGTGAAAAACACGTAGCAATAACAATCAACCCCAAAGGTAGGAAGAAGGAATGCTTCACTCTCCGGTCTGTTCAAAAAGAGCTTTATTACATCTTCATATATCAATAATACATCCCAAACGTTTCGATACCGGTTGGTATCTTGTTCACTGGGTGTTGCAAAATGTTTGTGTCCCAAAAACTGAGCCGTTTTTGGGACACAAACATTTTGCAACACCCAGTGAACAAGATACCAACCGGTATCGAAACGTTTGGGATGTATTATTGATATATGAAGATGTAATAAAGCTCTTTTTAAACAGACCGGAGAGTGAAGCGTTCCTTCTTCCTACCTTTGGGGTTGATTGTTATTGATATATATATATATATATATATATATATATATATATATATATATATATATATATATATACAGTTGTGCTCATAAGTTTACATACCCTGGCAGAATTTATGATTTCCTGGCCATTTTTCAGAGAATATGATTGATAACACAAAAACATTTTTCACTCATGGTTAGTGTGTGGCTGAAGCCATTTATTATCAATCAACTGTGTTTACTCTTTTTAAATCATAATGAAAACAGAAACTACCCAAAGGACCCTGATCAAAAGTTTACATACCCTGGTGATTTTAGCCTGATAACATGCACACAAGTTGACACAAAGGGGTTTGAATTGCTATTAAAAGGTAACCATCCTCACCTGTGATCTGTTTGCTTGCAATTATTGTGTGTGTGTATAAAAGGTCAATGAGTTTCTGGACTCCTGACAGACCCTTGCATCTTTCATCCAGTGCTGCACTGACGTTTCTGGATTCTGAGTCATGGGGAAAGCAAAAGAATTGGCAAAGGATCTGCGGGAAAAGGTAGTTGAACTGTATAAAACAGGAAAGGGATATAAAAAGATATACAAGGAATTGAAAATGCCAATCAGCAGTGTTCAAACTCTAATCAAGAAGTGGAAAATGAGGGGATCTGTTGAAACCAAACCACGGTCAGGTAGACCAACTAAAATTTCAGCCACAACTGCCAGGAAAATTGTTCAGGATTGTTCTCTGAAAACATGTGGTGTAGCTGTTTCAAGATGCACAATAAGGAGGCACTTGAAGAAAGATGGGCTACATGGTAGAGTTGCCAGAAGAAAGCCATTACTACGCAAATGCCACAAAGTATCCCGCTTACAATACGCAAACAGCACAGAGTCAAACCTCAAACCTTCTGGCACAAAGTAATTTGTAGTGATGAGACCAAAATTAAGCTTTTTGGCCACAACCTTAAAAGCTACATTTGGAGAGGAGTCAACAAGGCCTGTGATGAAAGGTACACCATTCTTACTGTGAAACACGGAGGTGGGTCGCTGATATTTTGGGGATGTATGAGCTACAATAGCACAGTGAATTTGGTCAGATTTGATGGCAAGATGAATGCAGTATGTTATCAAAAAATACTGGGTGAAAATTTGCATTCATCAGCCCGGAAGCTGCGCATGGGACGTACTTTGACATTACAACATGACAATGATCCTAAACACAAGGCTAATTCGACCTGTCATTGGCTACAGCAGAATAAAGTGAAGGTTCTGGAGTGGCCATCTCAATCTTCTGACCTCAATATCATTGAGCCACTCTGGGGAGATCTCAAACGTGCAGTTCATGCAAGATAGCCCAAGAATTTACAGGAACTGGAGGCTTTTTGCCAGGAAGAATGGGCAGCTTTACTATCTGAGAAGATAAAGAGCCTCTTCCACAAATACTACAAAAGACTTCAAGCTGTCATTGATATTAAAGGGGGCATTACACGGTATTAAGAACTGGGGTATGTAAACTTTTGCGTAGGGTCATTTGGGTAGTTTCTGTTGTCATTATGATTTAAAAGAGTAAACACAGTTGATTGATAATAATTGGCTTCAGCCAAACACTAACCATGAGTGAAATAAAAGTTTTTGTGTTATAATTCATATTTTCTAAAAAATGGCCAAGAAATCATAAATTCTGTATATATATTGATATACATATATATATTTTACAAAAAAAATATACAGTCATATATAGAAATATATATTCAAAATACCCTAGGTACATTTAAAAATGGTTTAGATACATTCTGGCAAGAAACAGAATGCAGGGATATGATTGCTGGTTTTAAATTGGTCACCTTTTTATAGGATTCATTTAAGATCAACTGGAGCTTTTATTGAAGATAAATTAAGATTTGTATAGGTTGAACTTGATGGACTTCTGTCTTTGTTCAACCTCATCCACTATGTTACTATGTGAAAATAAAAAGAAAATTTTCAGTGAATAATATAGATATTTGAAGTATTCCTAATGCACCTTCGGCTTTAGCACTGTTCGCATAGGACACCTTCGGGTTAGCTCTCGAGTGAAAAAAGATAATTATTTTTTAGTGAGCCCCATAGAAGTCTATGGAGAAAGAGAGTCATCACGGTTACATTCTCAAGCCTCCAGATGTTAGTGTGCCTGAGTTTAAAAATGTATCGCTCCACTTGTAATTTAGTCCATAAGTGAATTGATTACAATAATTCCACCACCTTGGAGAAAAAGAGTAAAACATATTTGGGGCATCTTAGTATATTGATGACGTTTGAATCAAGTATGAAATTTTAATTTCTATTTTTTTTTAATTTCATGATATTCAAGAATTCCTTTAATTTAATGGTTTAAAGGTAAATTACTGTAGGCACACCAGTTATGACTAAACAATCACCTGTACTCTGAATTAATAGGATGAGCCAAGCCACCCAAGTGGTTCATTTGGTTTAAAGGGACACTGAACCCAATTTTATACTTTTGTGATTCAGATAGAGCATGACATTTAAGCAAGTTTCTAATTTACTCCTATTAACAAATTTTCTTCATTCTCTTGGTATCTTTATTTGAAATGCAAGAATGTAAGTTTAGATGCCGGCCCATTTTTGGTGAACACCCTGGGTTGTCCTTGCTGATTGGTGGATAAATTCATCCACCAATAAAAAAGTGCTGTCCAGAGTCCTGAACCTAAAAAAAAAGCTTAGATGCCTTCTTTTTCAGATAAAGATACCAAGAGAACGAAGAAAATTTGATAATAGGAGTAAATTAGAAAGTTTCTTAAAATTGCATGCTCTATCTGAATCATGAAAGAAAAAAAATTGGGTTCAGTGTCCCTTTAATGGTCATTATCATTCACCTTTGAATTGGTCCTCCAGGAAGAATGGACACCGTCCTCCATTGCACATTTAAATCTTACAAATAGTTATGTAAGGTAATATGTCTGTATAGAGGGTAATATTATCTATATTCATGTATATACCACATGTTTGCATTTCATTTAAGGTAACTGAAGTAAGGGAGAAAACTGTTTATTTGATATTTCCTTTACAACTCTCTAAAACACTTTTAAAGCTGGTCTAGACCTCTGGAACAAAGTGATTGGGCCAACTACTGAACTACACTAAACATTGTTTAGTTTAGCCTTAGCTTAAAGGGACACTGAAACAAATTTTTTCTTCCATGATTCAGATAGAGCATGCAATTTTAAGCCACTTTCTAATTTATTCCTATTATCAATTTTTCTTTGTTTTCTTGCTATCTTTATTTTAAAAAAGAGGACATCTAAGTTTTTTTTTTTAATTCAGAACTATGGACAGCACTTTTTTATTGGTGGATGAGTTTATCCACCAATCAGCAAGAACAACCCAGGTTGATCACCAAAATGGGCCGGCATATAAACTTACTTTCTTGCATTTCAAATAAAGATACCAAGAGAATGAAGAAAATTTGATAATAGGAGTAAATTAGAAAGTTGCTTAAAATGTCATGCTCTATCTGAATCACGAAAGAAAAAATTTGGGTACAGTGTCCCTTTAAGAAACAGTACATTTAAATACATTTTAAAATACAGCACTATTTTTATTCTTTAAGAAAATGAATGTTCCTTGGCTAAAAATAAATAAATAAAAAAAATTTATGTTTAAGTCTTGCTGTTTTCCACCAATAGAATTAAATAGTCGGTATCATACATTAAGCAAGTGATACTAGAATATCAGTTATGTACTAATCTACATTTTCTGATAGCCTCAGTGTCAGATTAAACAATATTATTTTCTTACACAAGTAAAATAAATCTATCAATACATAAATAAATAAAACCAATATATAATGCAACATTATAAAACAATAGTAAAGCTTAATGATATAAAATGATAATGTGAATCATGCACCCCATAGGAAGTTATGAAGCTGAGATTTTGTGATACTGTACAGGAATGAGAAGTTATTCTGTAGCAATATTTTGGAAATGTTTCCTATTTTCTATGTTGACATAAACAGTCATATCTACCTTACCATTATCTATATACAAATATTTTTTTTCAGTGACAGACACTGTATTGTGTTTATGAGTGTTCACTCTATAAACTTAAATGCAGAAAATAGATTTCTCTAATTTAATACAGCTACTAGAAAATCAAGTTCTTAAGCAAATGCATGGCATTTCTGAATCTTTCAGAAGACTGATTAAGACATATATGGGGTTAATTATTTATTTGAATACAAAAAGATTGCTGAATATGGAAAATGTGGGGATGCAGTTACTTTTTGTTGAATCAGATGTCAAAGGTTACATTGTGTGTCACCCTGTTGTATAGAAGAAGCTATAGGTCAAAGCCTCTAATCAAAATGTCTATGACAAAAATTAAGCACTGCTTGCTTTCAGATAATTAATTTAGAAATTGATGGAAAACTAAAGTACTAGAAATTGGATTTTAGCTACTTTGAATTTTCTGATCAGGTTGTAATGAGAGTTTAACAGAGTTTGTTATGTAAAAGATACATTACTTTTAATGACTTAATTGTTTTAGTTGCTTTAATTATTTACACGGTTTACCTTATATCATTACATAAGACAGTCAGACGTAGATAGATAGATAGATAGATAGATAGATGGATATATAGAGAGATGGATAAATAGATAGATATACAACTTATGCAGATATTTACTTAGCCTGTTACACAAAATTAAAGAAAATATAATTCAGTGTCTAAGAGTCATTTGAGTAAACCACATAGTAAATGAAGAATGCACATTAACTCTTCAAAGGATAAAGATTTAATTAAGGTTATATAGTTTTTAAATTGAAAGTATAAAATGCATAATTTTGTTATTATTTTTTATTATTATTTTATGATATCTTCATTTAGAATTATGATGAACTATTTTTCATATAGGCATGTTATAAAATAGTGATACAATGATACAATCAGATATACAACTTGCTGAGGTTATAGAATGTATCATCTATTTTTATTATTGTCTGACTAAAAAATATATAATCATCATGCAAATCATTACAGCTGTCAACATATCACTTTTTATTGAAATCAATATTCAGTACTAATATTTTTTTACTGATTATTTCATAATATATTGACTAAATAATTTTATCATTCATCCAATTTGAGAAATATATTTCATAGATGCTGTAATAATGCACATAAAAAATTGTTGTTATTTTTCCACCCGGTGTGTCTACAATTCTGATAAAAAACAGAATATCGCCAGAAGAGTTAGTCTAGCAGATCTTAAGAAGAGACCAAAAGACCAGCATTAGATAAAAGATTTTCTGTTGTGAGTTTCTAATTGTCTGGGACTTTTTTATTATAACAAAGAAAAATATCAACACTGTAGTATTCTGCTGTGTAATCAAAAATATTGTGTTACCACCTGTTTTCCGTTAATTATTCTAAGGAGCTCTCTATAAATCATAATGCTGGACAATAAATTAAACTGTCAAATGCAGAGTCAAAGGTTATGCATGGAAAGTTATAGGTCGTTGAGCGTCTGTTAAAGATCACTCATTGTCAAGCACCATTGGGAGACTTTCCATTGGGGATAAAAGAAAAAATCAAAGTACAGAAGAATCAGGGCGAGCCTTTAGCCTGACACACAAAAGGAATCAAATTGACTTGTCATTGCATTGCTTTTCTGACAACCAGTAAGATTGTCTAGCAATTCCACATCTGAAATACTTCTTTTCTCCAGCAAGTCATGTTACCTAGGATTCTGTTGGAATGTCCCATCTATCTCTGTATTTTCAACTGAAAATAGCTCTGACTTGTGTACGTTTGAGACATAATACACCATCATGCAAATGTTTTAGGTATCTGAATGCTTCAGACTTACAGCTCACAAATTAATTTGATCTTAATTGATGTCTTGCTTGCTGTTTGTGAACTGACAAAAGACAATGACATGAATACAGATTCTTATGTCTGTTTCTTGAGCTACTGCAGGTTTACTTCAGCTGTGGAGGAAATAAACAGTCCTTATTTGTGAGACAGTTGTCAGTAAACAATATTACCAGAGGGAGTAAGTGCAAATTAGTAACAATCTCCTAAACAAAGTTCTCACAGACAGTACAGTGCTGGCGGGGGCCAGTATGGCAGTAGCCCAGAGGCAAAACTGCATGCCACACACAAACAATATTTTTTACATGCCTTCTCAGGCAAGCTTGCCAGTGTTCTATACTCCAGACCTAGGATTTTGAAGAATAAAATAATAATAATAAATATAATCCTGATAAATATCTCATAATAGGCTAGATCCCTTTCTAGTAACAACTGGTAGTATGAACAAAAATAACATACATTTTTTTACTACCATTTGTTAAGTTTCAAAAAGAAATGTAACAAAGCCCAAGTGGTTGAGTCAATTTAGCTGATCAAATATGGCATATAGAGCAATATGTGATTTTAAAAAACAAATTTTGGTAGAAAAGTATTTAAAGCATTAACATTTTTTTTTTAAATTTAAGAAAAGTACTTCAGTGAGTGAGTTTTAATCTATGAAGATGTATATACAGTTTAAACATACATGGACCAAAATGTCTTCTGACACTGATCTTTGGAGGGACATCGATCAATCTAGTTCCAGTAAAGAAGAAAACACCTGTAGCTGGGATTCTCAGAAAGGTGGAACTTATGGTTTAAAAGTCAGTTCTGAACCCATGACACACAAAAAAAGAAGAGTGATTTATCAACCTGAACCTAAATAGTTCTCTAAAAATCACCAGCAAGTTCAATTATCATGCCGACTCTGGCATGGGCAGCCCTTAATCAATTCACTTAAAAGGGAGCTGAACCTACAGTAGATGTCCCAGAGAGTAGTGAGCAGCCTCCTATAGAAAGTAACGAAGCTCTCTGGAACTGAGAATTTCTGCAGGGGAGAGTAAATATGAGAGGCAGCACCTGGCATTAAGAGCAACAGCTTAATACATATCAAATTGTGCTTTTTTTTCCAGTATGCATTTGCTTCTAGTTCCTTACATGTATTTTTCAATTAGTATGTCAGTATAATTATTGTACAGCATATTCTGAAACAAACTTGCCAGCTTACATTTGGTGATATAAAGCAATGAGACTTGCAGTCACAACTTCAGCCCACTTTGTAAGGCTGTAAAACACGTTTTTCCAGTAGCCTTTGAATTTTTGTACTCTTTGCTACAAATTTAACTTTGTATTTTCAAACTCCAAATCCAATAAAATATGCCCTGCATTATTTAGCTAAGACTTTTACTGCATAATATAAATTTGTATCTTACTGCAAATTTTTCATAAAATTGAAATAATAAGATGAATTTGTTGAGTGCTTATGTAAGCACACTACTGTAATGTATGGGCCTTTGTTTCACATATGGAAATGATGCTTACTCCACTTAGTGAGATTCACAGCTACTGATGTAAAATTATAAGAGTCTCATCTGTAGTATCCCTTTTTGTCTAGCTTCTGTGAGCATTCACAAGATCCTAAATATTAAAGCAGAGACCGTCAAACTTTTATTCTATTGATATTTTTTTCCTACTGGCATCTTAATATATGTTATTTGGATCCAGTGCACTTATAAACTCTCATCTCACATTGCAAGTGAGGATGTGTTACAATATATTTGTGATATAACACCTCAGTTTCAGAACCCGCTTTCAGAATAGCACAGAGCTCATTATCAGCTCACAACAGACTTAAATGGTACATCATCTATAAAAAATGTTTCCTCCCAAGTCTGTGCAAGGTAGCCTATTCAGATATTAGCAGGTAAGTACAAATGTGGGGCCTCTTTAAGAACCACAGCAGCAAATAGATAGACTGCTTGTCTTGTCTGCTACATTTTTCGTACTTACTCTATGAAAATGTCCTAGAGCTATAGCTCCCACTAATAGGGCCTGGTCTCAGATATTCACGTTTCTAAAATGTTACTATTTACTCAACAAATGTAGTGTCTGGTTTTGGTCACACTATATAGTTGATCAATGTGCCAATCAAGCAAAGAACTGTTGGGTTATTTAATTATTGTATATAAATTAAACATTTTTTTCCATTGGTATTCTCTAACATCAACAAAGAAATTAGGAAATCAAACTATTTCTTTCAAAACTGAATCATTTAAAAACATTATTTCACAACAAAATTCATAAAACATAGTCAGATTAGTTTCCCTGAAAAACAATTTAATTTTCAGCAAATGTATTACTCTACTTAGCAAACAGTTTGGTGTGTAACAAAGTTGAACAATTTAAGGGCACTGCAATGTATATGTATTTTTATATTCCCTGTTGTCATTCTACTCTGTTCATTTAATTTATTCTTGAACTGAATAATGGTTTGCATAAACATGGGGGCGGGGTGTCTCTTAAATATTCAAGCAAGTTTTATTATATAAAAAATGAAAGCAAGACCTCACTGGAAGATCACACCATTAAAAAAAAACCTGTGAGATTATTTTGTTTAAATGGTCTGTCACAGATTGCACCTATATGGGTTAATTAGAGAGATTCACAAAAGCAGATTTGCAGGTAGCACTTGTTCTCCACAATACATCTCTTCTTATTCTCTAGATAGTGTAGCTAGAAGGATGAATGCGTAATGTCTGTTTGATAAGTGTCTTCTCACACCCCGAGGTCTTTTATTGGCAATTTGTGTTTCACAATGAGAAAAAATCAGCTGGAGAGGCTTTTTATTGTTTTGTATAATGGAGAAGGAGTGTGAAAATATTCCAATACTACAGATGGTATCACTCGTTAGCCCTGAACGTATATACTTAGAAGTATTGTTTTAGCCTATGAAACAAAGCCAAAAACGGCCTATTTTTAGAGACAAATTCACAGCTTAGTTGGAATGCAATAATTAAATGGCTTGTCCCTAAAATGAAAGCACTTCTCAGCCTACATTTGATAGCAGTGCGTGGGTTCTTGATGATGCATAAATACATTCTTCGCCATACACTTCACTGATGCTCCTAAAAGTAAATTTAGTGCCAGAAGGCATGGCTACCTTTAGAGCAGGTTTGGATAAAACATTTTAATCTTGTGTCAGGTGAAACTGTAAAATGTAAAATAATTTTATCCCACTTTAGAAAAAGTATTTGTTTCTAAGTAAAAAATAAAGCAATTTGCATTAAACATATGTTTATTATGCTGACCCCTTGTTTAACACTGGGACCTGACTGATGTTAGTAAATGTAAAGACGTTAATATATGCTAGTTCAGTAAGAGTGAAGTACATGACTAACATACCTGCTTTTTACGTTTCTTTTCCTTTTACATTAAACCAAAACATCTACTTTTCACGATTCAGATAGAACATGCATTTTTAAACAACTTGACTGCAATTATCTAATTTGCTTTCTTCTGTTGTTGAAAAGCATACCTAGGTAGTCTCAGGAGCAACAAGACACTACTGGGAGTTAGCTGCTGATTGGTGGCTGCATATACATCCCTCTTTTCATTGTCTCCCAGTTGTGCATTGCTGCTCATTCAACAAATGATACCAAGTGAATGAAGCAAATTTGATAATTGTTTTTCATGTTCCTTTGATGCAATGATCTGATTGTATTAACTCATGGAGACCAATAACACATCACATTGTAACATGTATTTTAATATCCTCAAACAGGTGGCATAGGGGGATATCTATCAAGTTGTCAACTGTTGCATTCGCCTGCATCAATACGTTTGCCTAATATCGCCTAACATCGTGGCCTCGTATCTTCATACGTTCTCCTTAGTTATGAAAAAATCCGGCAAAAAGACACGCACCAAGTACAGGGCGATGAGCATCGGACTGTTGTTAACTAGCAGTCATCGATCTTGCGTCTATTTGTCTTTTTCCCAACTTTATTTATACCCTGTCACTAAACGCCGCCACTATACTAAAATTTTTAACCCCTATCCCGCTGCTCCCCGACCCCTCCACAACCTAAATAAAGTTATTAACCCCTATCCCACTGCTCCCCGACCCCGCCACAACCTAAATAAAGTTATCAACCCCTATCGCGCTACTCCCCGACCCCACCGCAATCTAAATAAAGTTATTAACCCCTATCCCACCGCTCCCCGACCCCGCCACAACCTAAATAAATGTATTAACTCCTATCCAACTGCTCCCTGACCCAGCTGCAACCTAAATAAAAGTATTAACCCCAACACCTCTGGCATCCCACATCACTACCACTAACTAAACCTATTAACTCCTAAACCGTCAGCCCCCCACATCGCCAACAAATAAATTAAGCTATTAACCCCTAAACCTAACAACCCGCTAACTTTAAATTAAAATTACAACATCCCTATCTTCAAATCAATTTAAACTTACCTGTAGAATTAAAAGAAACTATATTAAACTATTAATTAACCTACCCTAACTATTATCCTACAATTAAATTAAACTACCAATTAAATAAAATAAATTACATATTAAAAAACCTAACCCTACTCAAATTAATTAAATATACAATTAAACATTATTAAAAGTAAATTACAGAAAAAAACAAACACTAAGTTAAAAAAAAAACCAAAACACTAAATTATAAAAAATAAAAAAACACTTTATCAAAAATAAAAAAGAATTACACCTAATCTAATAGCCCTATCAAAATAAAAAAGCCCCCACAAAATAAAAAAAAACCCTAGCCTACAATAAACTACCAATGGCCCTTAAAAGGGCCTTTTGTTGGGCATTGCCCCAAAGAAATCAGCTCTTTTACCTGTAAAAAAAAATACAAACACCCCCCAACAGTAAAACCCACCAACCAACCCCCCCCAATTAAAAAATCATCTAAATTAGCCTAAGATCCCCATTGCCCTGAAAAGGGCATTTGTATGGGCATTGCCCTGAAAAGGGCATTTAGCTCTTTTACATGCCCAGACCCTAATCTAAAAATAAAACCCACCCAAAAAACCCTTGAATAAACCTAACAATAACCCCCAACAATCCACTTACAGTTATTGAAGTCCCGCTTGAAGGATCCATCCAGTCGGCAAGAAGTCTTCATCCAGACGGCCTCTTCGATCTTCATCCATCTGGCGTGGAGCGGGTCCATCCTGAAGACATCCGGCGCGGATCATCCTCTTCATACGGTCTCCGCCGTAAACTGGAACTTCAATGCAAGTGACGCCATCCAAGATGGTGTCCCTTGCATTCCTATTGGCTGAAAGATTTCAATCAGCCAATAGGATTAGAGCTCCTAAAATACTATTGGTTGTTCCAATCAGACATTAGGATTTGAGCAGCTCTCATCCGATTGGCTGTTCCAATCAAATTTTAGCTTGTATTTCTATCTAGGTTCTGGACATTTACATTATCATTTAATGTTTAAAAAGGACCCCCAAAAATGTTATGGGATTTTGCTCCATGCTGGTGACTTTTAAATCATCAGGTCCATAAAGACCAGCATAAAGCAATGCTGCACTTAAGTAAGTATAGATGGGTGGCAATATCTGGTTGTGTTTTACACATACGCAGGCTAAAGGCAACGGCTCATACTGAGTAAATCACTCATTAATCAACATACTTACGATATCAAATAATAGCATTCCTCATCAGTTAAATGGAAAGCACTTTTTTAAGTAGCTAATGATTATAAGATCGCTGCTGCAGTATTTCATCAATTGATAGGTATAACCACATTATTACAGCACTGCATTACGAATAAGATACAGTGCACATAGCGATATTATATACCCACAATTTATAAAACTATACAGGATACTATCTAGTTAGACTATATTATATAAGCCTCAGCACTTACTGATTAACCATATTTCTAGGGTATTATATGGACTGATTACATGAGTTGTGCAAAGTTATAGTAGAAACTAGTTATGAACTTAGAATTTTGCAACAATATTGTATCATAATTACTGGCACACAGCTTTCCTTATAACCCATTGTTAATATACAGAGGAATGTGTATAGTTTAACATTTACTCTGCTACTTCAACTAACACCAGCTCATACAGAGTTATATGTGATCTTAGAGTTACCTTTAATGCAATAACATTATAACTATCAGGCTGTAACTAAGCCAAGTTTAATATTACTAGCATTAACTCTTGCAAGATCTCTGGTAACCTTAAAAATCATTTAACTGAATGGTGAACAACTTTACAGTATCGCAAGTAATATTCTAACACCATTATATAATAACTTAATTATATCTACCTCAGTGATTCACCTCTAAATAAATATTTAGTTTAATCTGTATAACTTTTATATACAGCTTTCTTAGGAAGGCGTTTCAACACTTCTACATTGATAACCTGAGTTCTCAGGCTATTTTAATCAACTCCGCTACTATTGAAGTTGATACAATCATTTCTCACAGGACGGTGCACATAGATATTTCTAGATTTTCTGACAGTACACTGTATTACTATGTGGACAGCGTTATTATGTGAACAGTACCTGGACAGGAGACAATGTCCTAGCATTTTTGTAAATAACACGATAGGATTTGATTCCAATTATTAGTCTTGCGTGTGTTGACTAGTGTCTGCATTAATACCAATATATTTATTTCATACCTGGGTTATTTACAGAATATAATTGAGACCTCAGTTTTACTCACAGAATACCTGACTAATCACCATTATTGTTATATGTAGTCAGATACCTCAGATCTATTATACAGTATTCTCTAATAGTTCTCTAGTGTTTTTAAATGTGCCCAATTTTTAATTAATTCTATTAAAGTGTTATGTTTTTAATGTGTCCTTATTTTTCACGCACACCACGCCACACTTCTACACACCTATGAGGGAGTGAGTGCTTTTATGTGTACTCTTTTTGTGTAACCACCTGGTTACTTATATACTTCATTGTGTTTTACACAGTACCATGCTGTAGAAACCTTTGTTTTTAGCCCCTTTGCTGGTTTAAACACATATTTACTAAAGCAAATTAATGTAATTATTTAAAAATACTAACAAATTAGAATGTTTCAAATTGTTCTAAGATTACGCCTAATCTGGAGTCTGCTTTTACTATTTTTAATCTTGGATACCCAACAGTTAGTGCCTCTCTGTATAAAACATAAATAATGTCTGCTGTTCCGCAAGAGAGTCATGTGCAATCTTGTAGCACTTTATCCTCTAGACAAGCAAGGCAGATGATACAACATCCCTCTTCACTTCTGGGAGCAGAGAAACAGATTTAAAATTGTGCATTGTAAAATTTTACTCATGAATAATGTTTGTAAATATCAGTTAATAAATTGATAAAGTATATAGACAATATACTTAGGTGTTGGTTAAGATTTAAAGGAACAAAAATCTATCGGCTAGATTTAGAGTTCTGCGGCCAAAGGGGTGCGTTAGCTACGCGTGCTTTTTTTCCCCCGCACCTTTTAAATACCACTGGTATTTAGAGTTCACAGAATGGCTGGGTTTTTAGTGCGTTAGGCTCCAAAAAGGGAGCGTAGAGCATAATTTAACGCCACTGCAACTCTCGATACCAGCGGGGCTTACGGACGCGGCCAGCTTCAAAAACGTGCTCGTGCACGATTCCCCCATAGAAAACAATGGGGCAGTTTGAGCTGAAAAAAAACCTAACACCTGCAAAAAAGCAGCGTTCAGCTCCTAACGCAGCCCCATTGTTTTCTATGGGGAAACACTTCCTATGTCTGCACCTAACACTCTAACATGTACCCCGAGTCTAAACACCCCTAACCTTACACTTATTAACCCCTAATCTGCCGCCCCCGCTATCGCTGACACCTGCATATTATTATTAACCCCTAATCTGCCGCTCCGTACACCGCCGCTACCTACATTATACCTATGTACCCCTAATCTGCTGCCCCTAACACCGCTGACCCCTATATTATGTTTATTAACCCCTAATCTGCCCCCCACAACGTCGCCGCCAGCTACCTACAATAATTAACCCCTAATCTGCTGATCGGAGCTCACCGCTACTATAATAAATGTATTAACCCCTAAAGCTAAGTCTAACCCTAACACTAACACCCCCCTAAGTTAAATATAATTTTTATCTAACGAAATAAATTAACTCTTATTAAATAAATTATTCCTATTTAAAGCTAAATACTTACCTGTAAAATAAACCCTAATATAGCTACAATATAAATTATAATTATATTGTAGCTATTTTAGGATTAATATTTATTTTACAGGCAACTTTGTATTTATTTTAACCAGGTACAATAGCTATTAAATAGTTAATAACTATTTAATAGCTACCTAGTTAAAATAATTACAAAATTACCTGCAAAATAAATCCTAACCTAAGTTACAATTAAACCTAACACTACACTATCAATAAATAAATTAAATAAACTACCTACAATTACCTACAATTAAACCTAACACTACACTATCAATAAATTAATTAAATAAAATACCTACAAATAACTACAATTAAATAAACTAACTAAAGTACAAAAAATAAAAAAAGCTAAGTTACAAAAAATAAAAAAATATTTACAAACATTAGAAAAATATTACAACAATTTTAAACTAATTACACCTACTCTAAGCCCCCTAATAAAATAACAAAGACCCCCAAAATAAAAAAATGCCCTACCCTATTCTAAATTAAAAAAGTTCAAAGCTCTTTTACCTTACCAGCCCTGAAAAGGGCCATTTGCGGAATTAAGGTAGGAAAATTCTGATTGGCTGATGGAATCAGCCAATCAGAATCAAGTTCAATCCGATTGGCTGATCCAATCAGCCAATCAGATTGAGCTTGCATTATATTGGCTGTTCCAATCAGCCAATAGAATGCGAGCTAATTCCGATTGGCTGATAGAATCCTATCAGTCATTCGGAATTCGAGGGACGCCATCTTGGATGACGTCCCTTAAAGGAACCGTCATTCGTCGGGAAGTCGTCGGTGAAGATGGATGGATCCGCGCTGGAGGTCTTGAAGATCAGCCGGTCGTCATCGGATTGAAGAACATAGAAGATGCGGCTTGGAAGAAGATGTTTGCTGGTCCGGATGTCCTCTTCTGCCCGCTTGGATCAAGACTTCAGCCGGAGGATGGACGTCACTCTTCAGCCCCCGCTTGTGCTTGGATCAACACTTCCGAGGCTTGGATCAAGACTTCCGAGGACGGATCGGTGAACCTGGCATGGTGAAGATAAGGTAGGAAGATCTTCAGGGGCTTAGTGTTAGGTTTATTTAAGGGGGTTTGGGTTAGATTAGGGGTATGTGGGTGGTGGGTTTTAATGTTGGGGGGGTATTGTATGTTTTTTTTTTACAGGCAAAAGAGCTGAATTCTTTGGGGCATGCCCCGCAAATGGCCCTTTTCAGGGCTGGTAAGGTAAAAGAGCTTTGAACTTTTTTAATTTAGAATAGGGTAGGGCATTTTTTTATTTTGGGGGTCTTTGTTATTTTATTAGGGGGCTTAGAGTAGGTGTAATTAGTTTAAAATTGTTGTAATATTTTTCTAATGTTTGTAAATATTTTTTTATTTTTTGTAACTTAGTTCTTTTTTATTTTTTGTACTTTAGTTAGTTTATTTAATTGTAGTTATTTGTAGGTATTTTATTTAATTAATTTATTGATAGTGTAGTGTTAGGTTTAATTGTAGGTAATTGTAGGTAGTTTAATTTATTTATTGATAGTGTAGTGTTAGGTTTAATTGTAACTTAGGTTAGGATTTATTTTACAGGTAATTTGTAATTATTTTAACTAGGTAACTATTAAATAGTTATTAACTATTTAATAGCTATTGTACCTGATTAAAATAAATACAAAGTTGCCTGTAAAATAAATATTAATCCTAAAATAGCTACAATATAATTATAATTTATATTGTAGCTATGTTAGGGTTTATTTTACAGGTAAGTATTTAGCTTTAAATAGGAATAATTTATATAATAAGAGTTAATTTATTTCGTTAGATTTAAATTATATTTAACTTGAGGGGTGTTAGTGTTAGTGTTATACTTAGCTTTAGGGGTTAAAAAATTTATTAGAATAGCGGTGAGCTCCGGTCGGCAGATTAGGGGTTAATGTTTGAAGTTAGGTGTCGGCGATGTTAGGGAGGGCAGATTAGGGGATAATACTATTTATTATAGGGTTATTGAGGCGGATTAGGGGTTAATAACTTTATTATAGTAGCGGTGCGGTCTGCTCGGCAGATTAGGGGTTAATAAGTGTAGGTAGGTAGCGGCGACGTTGGGGGGGCAGATTAGGGGTTAATAAATATAATATAGGGGTCGGCGGTATTAGGGGCAGCAGATTAGGGGTACATAGGGATAATTTAGCTGGCGGCGATGTGGGGGGACCTCGGTTTAGGGGTACATAGGTAGTTTATGGGTGTTAGTGTACTTTAGAGCACAGTAGTTAAGAGCTTTATAAACCGGCGTTAGCCCAGAAAGCTCTTAACTACTGACTTTTTTCTGCGGCTGGAGTTTTGTCGCTAGATTTCTAACGCTCACTTCAGCCACGACTCTAAATACCGGCGTTAGAAAGATCCCATTGAAAAGATAGGATACGCAAATGGCTTAGGGGGATCTGCGGTATGGAAAAGTCGCGGCTGCAAAGTGAGCGTTAGACCCTTTCCTGACTGACTCCAAATACCAGAGGGCGGTAAAAACCAGTGTTAGGAGCCTCTAACGCTGGTTTTCACGGCTACCGCCCAACTCTAAATCTAGCCGTATGTATTTTATATATTTGCTGATGCATACTGCTAGAAAAAAAGGCTTTAATCCTTACCCTTTAATAACAATTGTTTACAAGTAAAGAAAAGTAAAGTAAAGAGATCCTCATAAAACATGTTTGACCACCAAAGGTAACTCAGTAGTAAGTATTAGAAGCAATATCCATCATATACTGTATATGCTGCTCTGTATAATGATTTTGAGAATAGTTAGGTAGGTAGATAGATGTCACTAATAAAAGGCTCCCCTGCATTAGGATTGTAAACATTCTGCCAATGCCTATGCATAGACTGGTTGCTATGCCCCCCCACCGGGGCCCTGGTGCCACTGCAGCTAATGCGCCAATGGTAGTTATGTCCCTAGTTCCATTAACAAATCTAGCTAGAACTATATTCTTTGGATTTTAACCCAACACAAGCTGTTTTTCCACTTGACCTTTCTCTATATGCAGATAAACTCATTCTGTTTTACTTTCAAGCATTAGATCAGATGCCATACTTCTGTTATCAAAACATATATTATACTGGTGGTAGGTGACTAATTTATTTGACCTATACATCGAGTCCCTTAGCACATGTGGCAACTCTTTTTTAAATCCCTACCATCCTTATTGTCTATTTATCCTTGTGCATTGAGATATACATTTTAATGGTAAGGGGATGTAGGAATCTGAACTGATAGGGATATTTGAAAAGCAGAGAATTTGAAGATTGGTCAGCTACAGAGTCATGGTCTGACAGGTTGGGTCAGGGGTCAGATCTGATGTGTGTGTGTGTCTCACTGAGGGGCTTCAGGTAGAGGGATCTAACATTGGTATGTGAATGACAGATCAGCTGCAGGGCTAGAGATCTTAGCTGGCGTGGGTATTTGACTTCCACAGGAATTTCAGGCACTGCTAGTGGTATTATAATATCTCTTTTTTTTGCATTTATATGTATGTGTGTGCGTCATCAGCGTGATAGAGATTCTTTACGGTCTATATGATGAAAAAGAAGATTGAATTTAGATTCTTTGTCAGGTCACAACTTATTCAACAAACAAAACTCCCTCATTTTGAACAATTTGTATCCATTTTTATTATACCAACTAGGATTCAGATAAATTTATAAGACTTTAAAGGGATAGTAAATGTAAAAACAAATGTTCTATAGCACGATCAGGCGCCCTATGATTAGACAGTGCGCCCGCGAATCGATTTTGAAAAAAAAGACATGATCAAAGTAGACCAGGTAAGTGCAACTATGAGAGCGAAAAATCTATCAAATGTTTTGATTTTTAAAGCTGTCGCTAAGATAATGTATTATGTAACATTATTTTTTACATTTAGTGTCATAGTTTACAGTATAATACTGGCACAGTTAAGAGAATATTGAGCTTCAATGGTTTTTAATTTTGATAAATAAAACAAATTGATTTCTATCTGAATAAACATGGAAACGTTCATTAGATATCTTTTGTATTTGTTTTTCTTTTGATTTTTACTTTGTTATTTAATATATTTGATAGCTTTCAACAGTGCTAAAATAAAATATTCAGAACACAAAATATTTATTGTAATAGTCTGAATAGCTACAGATTGTTATAGAGTACACTTCATTCTATAAATACATAGAAGAAGGTAATACAAACAGCAGTGAACTAATGGCAGGGAAAATATATTGTCTGGATGCTCCAAAACTATCAATATTAAGTCAGTTTAGCTCTTTGATTAAATAGTTTAATCAATCACCATCCAAAGCTGTATATTAATCACTTTATCAGGCAGGTGATGCATTACTAGTTTTAATAGAAACCATTTATTTTGTTTCCTACCTACTTCATCTTTCCAAAAGGGTTTTCCCAATCAGTTCTGATAAAAAAAAAAATAGGTTAGAATCTAAACTGAGAAAATCCGCTTCCGACAGCACTTCATTATCAGCTGCAGGCTCTGACTTGGCCAATTTATTTATGGCTGAATAAAGCTACATGGAGTGAATCTTTTGGCAAACCACACGGTTTAGCTTAGATAAACATAAGCCATTTATTTGCTTTCACACCTGACACTCTCATGATATATGATCCAAATAAGATTCTGCTTTCTCACCTCTGCAGAACATTCTATACTGTATATCTTTCAACACAGGCCTTTATCCTTAGAGCAATCCCAGTGCTCAGACATAGCTGTTTTCAAGCAAACACATATAAGCTCCATAAATATAGCTTATTAAATATAAGTTAGCATTTAAATATTACTTATCCTTTTTGTCTTTTATCATTGCAGTATAAACAACATTTCTAGATGTAAAAATAAGACAAGTTATGTTTTTTGGCCTATTCCTTCTTAACCTAAATCCTGTCCATAAATGTGAGAACAGAAAGAAAATACATTGTAGAGATATTGAATACTTAACGCCTTTAAAAATGCAAAAAAATCCATTGGTTTATTAAAGGGACATTCTAATTTAAAAATCAAAATGCTTCAAATTGTTAGGGCATGTTTCATTAGTATCTAACTATGAGGTTGACTACAATCTATACTTTGATCATTAATTATCAGAATGTAATTGGCTGCAGATGAGCCCTTTTCAATGTTGACATAGTCAGCCATTTTTATAGTTTATCAGCATTACTTTTTTCATTATATTTTTAATGCCCCTATAGTTTGTTTGTTTTTAATCACAATTTAAATTATTAAAACTTAAAGGGACATGAAACCCACATTTTTTCTTTTATGATTCCGAGAGACAATACAATTTTAAACAACTTTCTACTTTACTTCTATCATCTAAATGCTTAATTCTTTAGATATCCTGTGTTGCAGAAACAGCAATGCACATGGGTGAGCCAATCACAAGAGGCATCTATGTGCAGCCACCAATCAGCAGCTACTGAGCCTATTTAGATATGCTTTTCGACAAATGATATGAAGCAAATTATATAATAGAAGTAAATTGGATTTTTTTTTTAATTGTATGCTATTTCTAAATCATGAGAGAAAAACTTGGGTTTCATGTCCCTTTAACAACAAATTTATGGAACCATTTCTCACTTATCAAATTCCATAGCTAAAAGGACTTGACAAATGCAGGACAACGATTCTCAAATTATTACAGAGGATCGCAAAAATTAGAGAAATTAACAATGGGTTTATGCATGTAATTAAAAACACTGATATTACACAATATGACACACAAACTGCATGATGGCGACTCTAAATCTGCTACTTATAGATGTTTTTTTTAGGTGTCTATAAAATTGTACTCATCACTGAAAACCATTTGCACCAAAAGAGGGAATATTTACTGTAACATAATGATTTGTTTATGTAATCTATTGGTTACTACAATATTTTTTATATACATTGTTTACTCAAATTTTGCATTTTCAGTGACCTTTGTTAATTATAGACATGGGGGAATATTTTCAAACAAAAAAATTCTGAATAATTTTTTTAACATATTTAAAATGGTAAAGAAACATTTTATTAGGTTATTATATTTTTTAAAAAATTGTCATCACTTTATTCAAAAATGTAATTTCTACTCCAAAATTAATTGATTAAATTACAAGTTTTGCGTTATGGTGCGGGACGGCTATACCGCTAAAAAATTGTCCATTGCGCGTGGAATGGCAGGTAATGCATATTACAAGTTGTGGCGGTACAGTTACTGAAATCCTATTAGCTGATTTGAACAGTCAATAGGATTTCAGTAGCTCTCATTCTATTGGCTGATTTGAATATGTCAGCCAATAGAAATGCAAGGTACTCAATTTTTAAATGGGTACCTTGCATTCAAGCTTCAGTGTACGGCGGTTATCATATGAAGAGGATCCTCCACACTGGATGTCCGCGCAGCCGGCGACGATGCTCCACGCATTTTTTTCGCAGGTTTTTTTCTAACACTTTCTCCCGATTGATGTCTTTTGGGGAAAGAGTGCACAAGCACGTCAACTCAGCCCTTGGCTTTTGTGTGGTATGGAGCTTATCGCACCAGATCACACAACACAAGAAAGTTTTTCAGTAACTCGTAATGGCAGCGCTATGAAAAGTGCAATACCGCTAATTTTTGCGTTCTTTACGCACTCAGTTTAGAGCACAATTTTTAATCTTGGTGAATATTTGAAAAGAGTATCCTAATGTGGTGTTGGAAAACAACATTATTTTAACACTCAAACACCTATGCACATTCACATAGTACCTATAAATTAATTTATCAATCCACTTGACTGATAATGTAATGGGTTGTCTAGGAGCACATATGTTTACATTAATCGACACTTACACATGATTACACTTTGCAAAAAAAAAATTGTGTAACATCATGTGAGTAAAAACACAAATTTAAAGAAATCAAATCCCCAATACAACATAGTAAAAACAATAAATAGAGTTATAAGATTACACACAGTGCACCAAATAATGATCCACACTGAACTTCAATCCTCAAAAGAAAATGAGTAACACAAGATCATAGCGCAACAATGTAGCAAGGTGAGTGAACTTCTATACAAGAATACAGGAAATAACGCTCTTCTTAGCTACGATTAGCTCAAAGGTAATAGCTCAATAGATGACTCTCCAGGTCACTTTTCTGTAACATTTATTAAAACAATATTTAAATCAATTAAAATTATTATCAGGATACTAACACTGGTAACGTGAATAAAGAACTCTAGCGTTATACAATCCCATGTGGGTGGAGTTCTTTATTCACATTACCTGTGTTAGTATCCTGATAATAGGCTTAATGTTTCCATGTAATTTTAATTGTTTTTAATATTGTTGTAACAAATGTTACAAAAAAAGCGTCCTGGATTCCTGAGAGAGACCTTTATTGAGGTGTTATCGTTGAGCTAATTGTTGCTCCGAAGAGCACGAGTACCTGTATTCATGTATGGAAGTTCACTCACCTTGCTATATTGTTGCTCTATGATCTTGTGTTTTTACTTTTGCGTTTGAGGATTGAAGATCATTATGGATTAACTGAAATAATAAAAAGGACCACTTTTTACAACCTATCTTATTTCTGGTTTGATATTGTATATTTATTTGGTGCATTGTGTGTAATCTTTTAACACTATTTAGTATTTTTACATTGTGATGGATACCCCCGGCTACCCTGACTGGGTAGTTCCGCCAAAAGGGGTCCTGCTTCCTCCCTGCAGACTGCAGCTATGTAGCTTGCAAGTGACCACAGTCTGTAGCCACCCCTGATGCCTGACAGCACCAGTACTCAGGGTCCCACCCTGTGGCAGACTCCAGCTACCAGACTAGGTAGCTCTGCCAGAGTGTCCTTCCTCTGCCTGGAACAGGCTGCTATGTAGCCCAGGAAAAGTGATTTTAGCTGGGGTCAACCCAAATAACTAGACAGACTAGCCTTCAGGTTAGACAGGAACTGATTTTATTGTAAAACATACACTCCTTTTATACACAGAACTCATCTTGATAACACAAAGGACAATCCCACAATTTTCCCGCCATTCCCGCCCCTCCCGCCCCTCCAGACTGACCGGCGCCTCCATAGGAGCCACAGTCCCACATAATCTCAATGCTTAGGGGTGGCAGTTTCGGGATGATCCCGGTGGAGTGGCGGCACTTCCAGGGTGCAATTTTAAAACTATCGGTCCCCAGATTTCACAGTCCAAAAATCAGCAGGATTTGTTACTGGGACCGGAGTTACAGTCCGTTGAAGTTATGGAGTTAGGGGTGTCCAAAACCCCTGGTTCCCAAAGGAGCTCCCCTCTGGCAATTCCCCCACCCCTTGTACTCCCCAGGGGCTACTAACCCCCAAAAGAGCGGAGCTCTGGGGCACATGGTTGCTAGAGCGACCTGGGTTAAAGTTAGCGGGTGTTCTGCTGTCCTGTGGCCGACCGGTAGTTCCAGGTGCCTGGCCAGCCTGAGAGGGGTTAGGCGGGTGTCCATTGTGAGGCGGCCAACTGGGAGTTCCAGGAGCCTGGACAGCCTAGGAGGGTTTCCCTGGTCATACCCCATCTCTTCTCTGAAGACAAAACAAGCCAAAACAAAGCAAACAAACAGCTTCCAGAGATGGTGGTTGCTCTGAGGAGCCTAAAACCACTGAGAAACAGCAGGGGTGAGGTTGTAGGGGGGTGGGGGATAGCCTTAGCCATCTGGTATCCATGACATCTCCCCCCCTCCAGTTCGGCAGACCCGGCTAGACCCTTAACGGGTTGGCCTGGGGCTGTTCGACGGTGGCCCTCCACTTCTCGGTTGCTGGGACAGGTTATCCCATCTCTCCTGAGCTTGGGGCATCCTGGGGGGTTTCTGCTGGTGTTTATACCCTGTGCCCTGGGTGCAGGGATAGTCACATAATGCAAAGTCCCAAATAAGTTTGCTAAGGCCGGCTCCCAAACAATTGCTGTTCCACAAGGTCCAGTGTCCTTAAGTTCCATTGCCAAACTGTCTCCCTCTGTGACACTCTGTTGAGAACCAGCTGACCCACCAACAAACAAAGCCAGTGCCAAGTTCCCGGTGGTATACCCACCCCAGACTGTAGGTTGAGGTTGCTCCTTGGTGGGGCAGGTAAAACTCGGGTGCCCAAACTTGTGGCACCAACTGCATGAGCGGGTACCCCCTTGCCTGACCCCTGTGAGATATACTCCAGGACAAGAAAAGGGAAGAGACCCTGCCAAGCTACTGAGGTGAGAGTCTGTCTGTCTCTTCTCCCGAGAAGGAGATCTACCACTGGGGAGGGAGGTCTGCTACCTCCGCTCCATGGGAAACTGTGCTGCCGCTGGGGAGAGAGACCAACTGTCTTCTCTCCCAGAAAGGGATTTGGCCGCTGGGGAGAGATATTGATATTGATTGGAATTGGAAAACAAAGAAAGCAATAAAAATGCAAAAGAAGCCACCACTGAAATAGAGAAAACTGTGGCAGAAACAGATAACACCAAAAGTCCTACCACACATACTCAACACAGACGGAACCACAGTGATGAGATATACGTCTCAGACAATGACCGAGAGTATAAAGGACGACCTCATAAACAGGAACAGTCCAATATTCTAGATTATGATCATAATAAGACATATAATAATTATGATACACGAGCAAATAACCATAGAAGATCACCATATCTGAATCGTGGGCATAAGCCCGGATACAGACAAAACTTCAGGCGATACAACAACAATAACTATAGGGAACCCGATGATAACAGAGACAGAAGACTTAGAGATAGCTACACTCCCCAAAAAAGGAGAGATATGAGACCAAGAGCCTACTACTCCCCAGATAGGAGGAGAAACCAATGGAATAACGGGTGGAATTATTCTGAAAATAGAACACAGAGACAACAAAACTTCCATAACCAAATCAATTGGAGAGAGGAATATTATCCACAAAGAAGACAATACTATCATAGGAGGCCACAAGAGAATAGACATAACAATTGGAAACCTGCTTATTATCAACAGAGACAAAATGTTGATTTTGAAGAGTACAAAAGAAGAGACCACTCCAATTATGAACATAGGGATACATATAAGACACCTCAAATGAAAGGGGGTCATAAGAAAGCTCGAGAAGAACGTCCTGGGAAGACATCAAACGAGGGAAATACAAAGGACGAGTGGAGGATCCAACATTGTATTAAAAAAACAGAACTAAGGGTTGATCCACAAACATCTACTACTCCAAACATCGAAGACTCACCCTCTTTTTTAGGGTTGGAATACCCACCCAGCAAAGAGAAAGACAGGTTGTCAAAAACACAGAAAACCGGAGGACCGGAGAAACCCAAAGCACCAAAAAGAAGACACATCGAGGAAGAAGAGGAGGAATAAAATATAACAAGAAACCAAACCAGGAAAATGGATCAGATTCAGAAGATAAAAACGGAAAGAGTAACACCGGAATTTTTAATCTAAGTACACATACTCTAACGAAAGATGAAAACTCAGTCCTAAAGTTCGGATTATCCTTTGCTCCTACTAAGAGTTTGGACAAATTCCAAACATTTGTTAACACCAAGGAATTTGTGAGGAAACTCACACTCAAAAGGTTCTTCTTGAGGTCCCCAGCTGAGAGATTGGCTTATACACCAAGAGAATACACAGATCCTTACAGACACACGGAACTTAAACCGAAATCAACCTTTTATCCAACTGCGAGCAAAGGAGTAGCCATAGAAACCTTTGAGAATGTAGTATGTCGAGAAATCAGAGACATCCAACAGTTGAAACTCAAAATAAGGAAACACAATCTAACAACTCAACAGCTAAAGACAATCAAAGAACTAGAAAACAACTATGATCTGAGTATTAAACCAGCTGACAAGGGAGGAGGAATTGTAGTTATGAACAGGATTGACTATGAATCAGAGAACAAAAGAATATTGAGCGACAAAAATACATACCGAAAACTGCGCTCAAATCCGTTGGTACTATACAAGAGAGAATTATTGACGATATTAAATAAGGCAAAAGTGAATGGGATTCTCAACGATAAAGAATATAACTACATTAATATAAATCATCCCATAACTCCAGTGATATACCATCTTCCGAAAATTCACAAATCGCTGCAAAAAACCCCCGGAAGACCAACAATTTCAGGTATCGGATCACTAAGTAGTAACTTATCCGAATATGTTGACCTGAATCTACAGAGATATGTTCGACAACTCCCCTCTTACCTCAAAGACTCTACCCAGGTTTTAAATCTACTGGAAGATATAATGTGGGAAGAAGGCTATATTCTAGCCACTTGTGACGTGTCTTCACTGTATACGTGTATCCCACATCAAGAAGGACTAGAAGGGATTGAATACTTCCTTAAGAAGGATAACGAAGTCCTTGAAGAACAAAGGAAATTTATTTTGGATAGTATTCAATTTATACTACATCATAACTATTTCTGTAATAATGGTCATTATTACCAACAAATTTGTGGGACGGCGATGGGGACCAGGTTCGCGCCTAGCTATGCCAACCTATATATGGGCAAATGGGAACATATCTTTTGGGAGTCCTGCCCAGCTAGCGCGGACCTGGTCCTCTATCGTCGTTACATTGATGATATACTAATTATTTGGAAGGGGACACAATCGGATCTTGATTTCACCTTTGAAATTATGAATAGAAACACAAACAACCTGCATTTTACATACGTTAGCAGTATGACTGAAATAATTTTCCTTGACCTGAAAATAAAAGTGAGAAATGGAAAGTTGGAAACCTCGACACACTTCAAACAGGTAGATAGCAACAACTACATCCACATGACAAGCTGCCATCATTCCAATTGGAAAAATAACATTCCAAAAGGACAATTATTGAGGATGAGAAAAAATTGCTCCACTATAGACAAATGGGAAGAACAGGCAACAATAATAAAATCCAAATTTCTTGAGAGAGGGTACAACGAGACAGAACTGGACCAGAAAATCCAAGAAATCAGAATGATTGACAGAACTGAACTTACGAAGTATAAAAAATCTAAAACAACGACAAACGAAGAGTTTCTTAATATACCTATGATCACAGAGTACAGTGACAATAAAAATATCATTGAAAAGATATTTAGAAAACACTGGGCTATATTAAAAGATGACGATCTAATAGGCGAAAAACTACCTATACAACCTAGGTTTATCTATAGGAAAACCAGTAACTTGAAAAACAAACTAGCCCCAAGTATACCCAAGAAAAAGACCTCTGGAGTTACAGATTTGTTTGGAAAAGAAATAAAAGGATTTTTCCCATGCATATCATGCAAGTCCTGCAAGCAAGGCATAAAAGCAGCATCCTTCATTTGCCACAATACAAAGGAAACACATAAAATCAATGATTTAATCAGATGCCAAGACAAAGGCATCATCTATATGCTTCAATGCGCATGTGGCCTACAATATGTGGGCCAAACATCTAGAACCTTGAAGGATAGGATGCGAGAACATCTGCTACTCATTGAAAAGTTGAACACAGATACAGTCTTATACAAACACTTTGCAGATAAACACAAAGGGAATACCAAAGATCTCACCTTTCTAGGGATACAAAAGATCAGAAAGGATTGGAGAGGAGGGCATTATGAAAAAAGACTCCTCACAGCAGAATCCAGGTGGATCTTTAACCTAGATTGTCTGTACCCAAGAGGTCTTAATAATAAAGAAGATTTATCGCATCTCTTCAATATGTCCTGATCATATTTACATTTTCTATTCATGTATAAGGACTCTTCCAATGCTAAAGGAATTCATCTCCTTTGACCAAGGATTCTCTCTCAAACTATGCCTCAACATCTAAGCCTGATAGACTTAAAAACACAAAGCTCAAAGCTCGAAGATAATTAGGAGCAATGTTTAATTCTATGGCACAGTCAGTTTCTTTTCTCTAATTTTTTTGCCGGAAGTTATTCCAAAAAGTAAACTAATAGATATAGACAAATAATTTATGTCCATTACAGACTCTAGTCCCCTTTCAAGTCTCACCATTACACCATTAGATGTCCCATTATCTATGTTAAAAAGACATTGTAGACACACTTATATATCACAATTCCATAGATTAGATCAAGAACAGCTCTTTTTAATAGATTAATTTTTAATAGATTAATTTTTAATAGATTAATTTTTAATACATCTACTTTTTAAACATATTTACTATAAAGGCCAAACTAGTGAAGGTTTGGACGTGGTTAATACACCATAAAAGCTTGAGGTAAGATTATATACCTTTTAGTCAATATGTCTAGATAAACATTTGAACAAATAAGGGGAAAGCAGGATCACAGATCCCTTATCACATCGTTCCAATTAAAAGGTACCTAGGAAAAACTATTGAAAAAGAAGACTCTATAGAGAAGAATTATCTCAGATGAGGGTTCCAAACCTTGATAGTTTTTGAAGTATTTTGAAGTTTTGTGAAGTGTAAATACTTCAGATTATAAATTTCAAAGAGTGTGGAGTCTTTTAAAAAAAAAACCACACTATCAAAGATTAATCTTTATTATTGAAGTCTCGTTTACAGACAGGAAAGTCAGGCTAATGCATAAACAGGATATAAATCTCCTTCCTTTTTGTCAGCAAACAATTTATCGATTTAATTATCATATTGTCCAAGGTAACTCTTTTAAGTTTAGCCTCCCTAGTCCTATGATTTCCTTTCCTTGACTTCTGAGGAAGATTCATTCCTATCAAGTTTAAAACCAATCCTAGTAACATACACCACTATACGATAACCTCACAACTTTGCCTCCCTAGTTCTATTATCTCCTTTCCTTTATTTCTAGTGGTATCGTATGTACCACTCATTGGAAACAAGACTCATTTGTCTCCAGTTTAAAACTAATCTTAGCAAGATACTACAGTTTAAAACTAATTCTAGTAATATATACCATTATATGATAGTCTTACAATTTTGCAAGAACCAATTGTGAACATCCGGACACAATATTTATATATTTGCACGTCGAACCAATACCCTAAAATGTTAGGATAAGACCAACCCAACAACTTTGTTTCTAAGAATATATCTTTTAACTCTGTTAACAATAAATCCCTTTAAGCTAAAAGGCATTGTTTACATTCAAGACCGCCGTAATATCCATATCCAATAAGAAAAATAGAACACCTACACACCTCCAACCAGGATCACTAATAGAGACTAAATATACACCAATAGGATAGTGGGACAACGGACACACCTCTCTAAGATCCAATCCAAGGCGCAAACCCGAGGCCGTGACGTCACGACCAATCAGGTTGGTCCGATCACGGACCTAGCTCTAAGTAGGTTTGAAAAATATAGACACCAATTTTGTCACAGAATTAGGAAACCCCCCCCCTTTAATGTAAGTGTACTTTCAATTGAATCCACGATCTATGCAAATCGATCGTAAAAATTACCTAGACCGGAAGTGACGTCACGAAACTCACGGAGGGGTTAGGACAGAAAACAAAGCATAACAAAATTACATAATCATATGTATTAAGCTGAGAAAATATCCCCCTACAATATAATATTTTGAGCAAAATGTACCACACTTAATGAGATTTAAGTTATTAGTTGGCTAAAAAATAACCTATTTCGGCAAACCGGAAGTAAATATTAAGTTACATCCGGGTAAGTACCCTATATAAGGTTACCTTTTGGAACCACAAACCAGTCATGAGAAAGGCCTAGCAAGGGCCGAAACGCGTTGACCAGCACTGGTAAACCTTATTCTATTGTTTGCTAAATTTGATGACAATCTACACTATATTCTATTCTCTGTTTTTTCCACAGGCGGATCGTTTTCTTCTTTTTTCCCTTTTTTTGTTGTATCACTTTTATACCAGCCTTCAAGCACCATCTAGATTTGTTTTGGAGATATACTTGTTCAAATAACTGTTGGAGCACTCACATCTTTAATATTTGTTTTTTTTGCTACACCTGCACCAATCTGACATTTTTTTGTTTTGACACATGATTTTTCATGATTTTTTCATCAATTTTTCATCAAGTTTGATTATCACCGGAACACACTATTTGCAACAGGACTTCACAAACTTTACTTTCCAAACTTTATTTCCCCACATTTGAAATTGGATTACAACAACATTTTTCACTGAAATATTTTTTCACTGTGACTTTATATCACTGTGACCTTATTATTATTATTTTTTCCCGTTATACATTTTTTCTTGTTATATTTACACCAACACTGGTTTGAAAGTACCCCGCTGTCAGATTGCAAACAATTCTATCTCACTGTATTGTTTTTGAACTTGTAACACACTGCATTTTATCATGGATCCATGAAGTTTGCCTTGTAATTTGTTTTAATTTGTTTTAACTTGTGTTCATTGTTTTTAACCATCTGTTTTTAAGTATCTGTATCTATATATTAAAACATATTTTATAACCACACAGGTATATTCTACAATTTTATAATCACATTGGTATTTTTGACACTTTAACCTAGCCTCCTTAGGGTAGGCGCCTGGGATTCTCACACAGAGATATTGATACCCATCTCTCCCTGAAAGGGCTTCGCTGCAAGGGGAGGGAGGACAACTACCTCCGCTCCCAGGGGATGGCTCTGCTGCTGGGGAGAGAGACCGACTGTCTCTTCTCCCGGCTCCTGGCTCTGCCGCTGGGGAGAGAGACTGACTGTCTCCTCTCCCGGGAAGGGGTTCTGTTTACGGGGAGGGAGGACGACTACCTCCGCTCCCAGGGGATGGCTCTGCTGCTGGGGAGAGAGACCGACTGTCTCCTCTTCCAGCTCCTGGCTCTGCTTCTGGGAAGAGAGACCGACTGTCTCCTCTCCCGTGAAGGGGTTCTGTTTTACGGGGAGGGAGGAAGACTACCTCTACTCCCAGGGGATGGCTCTGCTGCTGGGAAGAGAGATTGAATGTCTTCTCTCCCGGCTCCTGGCTCTGCCGCTGGGGAGGGAGACCGACTGTCTCCTCTCCCATTAAGGGGTTCGGCTTATGGGGAGGGAGGATGACCACCTCCGCTCCCAGGGGATGGCTCTGCCACTGGGGAGAGAGACTGACTGTCTCCTCTCCCGGCTCCTGGCTCTGCCGCTGGGGAGAGAGACCGACTGTCTCCTCTCCCAGGAAGGGATTCTGCTGCTGGGGAGAGTTATCGACATCCATCTCTCCCTTGTCCAAGTCCATAAGCTCGGGGCCCGACTGCTGATCTGTATCTAGCAGTTCGTTGTCGCTTATGCTCTGTTGCCAATTCTCTAAGGCCAACCTCCATGATTCCCAGCTCTGTGGCATGCTGGTTAACGCATTCTAACAGTCTTTTGTATCTCTGTTCCATCTCCAATTCCTTGCCACATATATAATCCAAATCGGCTTGCAGCCAGGGTACCCCTGAGAGACTCAGCAGGCTCCCTCGGTACTCACAAATGTCCTTAAGTCTCCACTCCTCCTGACTCCTAAAATCTGGGTCCTCTGCCATTAGTTCAAATAATAATCCAGGGCCGCCGTAGCCAAAGCCCTCTGTGGGGACACCATCACATCAGCCATGGCCACACTTGCATAGCATACCATCGGAGGGCCCTGTAGCTGTCATCCAGAACCATCTCCTCCTGGACCAGTCCATCCAATTCAGACAGCCATTCCGCCCGGGGCTGTCCTCCCAAGGCAAGGTACTCGGAACTTCCACTGGAGCCAGTAATCTTCGTCATCAGGGGAGAGGGTTGTTACTCTATAGCCCTGCTCTTGTTAAAGAGCCTCCCTCCAGAGTCGTCGGCGGACAAGGTCCATTTGTGCCAGCATGTCTCAATACGAACTAGGAATGTCCAGCTGGGCCAGCGCCTCCTCTGCTCTCTTTAGGAGCTTGGTTCCCATAGTTACTGGCTACTGTGGCACGTCTCCTCTGTCGGCAGAAACTGTGTGATAGAAGCAGATCCCACCGCTGCCACCAATGTGACGGATACCCCTGGCTACCCCGACTGGGTAGCTCCGCCAAAAGGGGTCCTGCTTCCTCCCTGCAGACTGCAGCTATGTACCTGTCAAGTGACCACAGCCTGTAGCCACCCCTGATGCCTGACAGCACCAGTACTCAGGGTCCCACCCTGTGGCAGACTCCAGCTACCAGACTAGGTAGCTCTGCCAGAGTGTCCTTCCTCTGCCTGGAACAGGCTGCTATGTAGCCCAGGAAAAGTGATTTTAGCTGGTGCCAACCCAAATAACTAGACAGACTATCCTTCAGGTTAGACAGGAACTGATTTTATTGTAAAACATACACTCCTTTTATACACAGAGCTCATCTTGATAACACAAAGGACAATCCCACAATTTTCCCGCCATTCCCTCCCCTCCAGACTGACCGGCACCTCCATAGGAGCCACAGTCCCACATAATCTCAATACATAGGGGTGGCAGTTTCGGGAAGATCCCGGTGGAGCGGCGGCACTTCCAGGGTGTCATTTTAAAGCTCTCTGTTGAATTTATGGGGTTAGGGGTGTCCAAAACCCCGGTTCCCAAAGGAGCTCCCCTCTGGCAATTCCTCCACCCCTTGTACTCCCCATGGGCAACTAATCCCCAAAAGAGCGGAGCTTAGGGGCACATGGTTGCTGGAGCGACCTGTGTTAAAGTTAGCGGGTGTTCTGCTGTCCTGTGGCCGACCGGGAGTTCCAAGAGCCTGGACAGCCTGAGAGGGGTTAGGCAAGTGTCCATTGTGAGGTGGCCGACTGGGAGTTCCAGGAGCCTGGCCAGCCTAGGAGGGTTTTCCTGGTCATACCCCATCTCTTCTTTGAAGACAAAACAAGCCAAAACAAAGCAAACAAACAGCTTACAGAGATGGTGGTTGCTCTGAGGAGCCCAAAACCACTAAGAAACAACAGGGGTGAGGTTGTAGGGGGGTGGGGGATAGCCTTAGCTGTCTGGTATCCATGACATACATGATTACACTTTCTCATCTCGTTTGATAAAAATAGCATGTAAATTTACCAATTTATCTAAGATTAGGAAGTAACTATTTTCATTAAAAAAAACTCACACCTAGATTACGAGTTTTGTGTTAAGGTTAAAAAGCAGCGTTGAGAGGTCCTAACACTGCTTTTTAATGCCTGCTGGTATTAGGAGTCTTGCAGGGACAGGTGTGCCGCTCACTTTTTTGGCCAGACTCGAAAATACCGCAAATCCACTTATGTCAATTGCGTATCCTCTTTTATCAATGGGACTTGCATAGCGCCGATATTACGAGTCTGACAAAAAGTGAGTGGTACAGCCTCTCCTGTCAAGCCTGGTACCGCATTTTAAAGTCAGTGGTACCGCATTTTAAAGTCAGTAGTTAAGAGTTTTACACTACAACGCCGTAGCATAAAACTCTTAACTAAAGTGCTAAAAAGTACACTAACACCCATAAACTACCTATTAACACCTAAACCGAGGCCCCCCCCCCACATCGCAAACACTAAAAGAAAATTTTTAACCCCTAATCTGCCGAACCGGATATCGCCGCCACTATAATAAACATATTAACCCCTAAACCGCCGCACTCCCACATTGCAAACACTAGTTAAATATTATTAACCCCTAATCTGCCGTCCATAACATCGCTGACACCTACCTACATTTATTAACCCCTAGTCTGCCGCCCCCAACGTCGCCACCACTATATTAAATGTATTAACCTCTAAACCTAAGTCTAACCCTAACCCCCCCTAACTTAAATATAATTAAAATAAATATAAATAAAATTACTACAATTCACTAAATTATTCCTATTTAAAACTAAAAAACTTACCTATAAAATAAACCCTAAACTAGCTACAATATAACTAATAGTTACATTGTAGCTAGCTTAGGGTTTATTTTTATTTTACAGGCAACTTTGTATTTATTTTAACTAGGTACAATAGTTATTAAATAGTTATTAACTATTTAATAACTACCTAGTTAAAATAAAGACAAATTTACCTGTAAAATAAAACCTTACCTAAGTTACAATTACACCTAACACTACAATATAATTAAATAAATTCCCTAAACTAAATACAATTAACTACAATTTAAAATATTATCTAAAGTACGAAAACCCCCCACTAAATTACAGAAAATAATAAAATAATTACAAGATTTTTAAACTAATTACACCTACTCTAATCCCCCTAACAAAATAAAAAAGCCCCCGAAAATAAAAAAAGCCCTACCCTACACTAAATTGCAAATAGCCCTTAAAAGGGCCTTTTGCTGGGCATTGCCCCAAAGTAATCAGCTCTTTTACCTGTAAAAAAAGTACAAATACCCCCAACATTAAAACCCACCACCCACACAACCAGCCCTACTCTAAAACCCACCCAATCCCCCTTAATAAAACCTAACACTAACCCCTTGAAGATCACCCTACCGTGAGATGTCTTCACCCAACCGAGCAGAAGTGGTCCTCCAGACGAGCTGAAGTCTTCATCCAAGCCAGGCAGAAGAGGTCTTCCAGACGGGCAGAAGTTTTCATCCAGATGGCATATTCTATCTTCATCCATTCTTTCCTTCTCGGCAGACGACTACCCGACGAATGAAGGTTCTTTAAGTGACGTCATCCAAGATGGCGTCCCTTCAATTCTGATTGGCTGATAGAATTCTATCAGCCAATCGGAATTAAGGTAGAAAAAATCCTATTGGCTGATGCAATCAGCCAATAGGATTGAAGTTCAATCCTATTGGCTGATCCAATCAGCCAATAGGATTGAGCTCGCATTCTATTGGCTGTTTCAATCTTGTATGATGTCAGTTAATGGAACCTTCATTCGTTGGGTAGTCGTCGGCCGAGAAGGATGCTCCGCGTCGGATGTCTTGAAGATGGACCCGCTCCGCGCCGGATGGATGAAGATAGAAAATGCTGTCTGGATGAAGACTTCTGCCCGTCTGGAGGACCTCTTCTCTTCTTCCCAGCTTGGATGAAGACTTCTACCCGTCTGGAGGACCACTTCTGCCCGGTTGAGTGAAGACATCTCACGGTAGGGTGATCTTCAAGGGGTAAGTGTTAGGTTTTTTTAAGGGGGGATTGGGTTGGTTGTGTGGGTGGTGGGTTTTAATGTTGGGGGGGTATTTGTACTTTTTTTTTACAGGTAAAAGAGCTGATTACTTTGGGGCAATGCCCCGCAAAAGGCCCTTTTAAGGGCTATTTGTAATTTAGTGTAGGGTAGGGCTTTTTTTTATTTTGGGGGGCTTTTTTTATTTTGTAAGGGGGATTAAAGTAGGTGTAATTAGTTTACAAATCTTGTAATTAGGGTTTGTAAATAGGGTTTATTTTACAGGTAAGTATTTACTTTTAAATAGGAATTATTTAGTTAATTGTAGTAATTTTATTTAGATTTATTTAAATTATATTTAAGTTAGGGGGGGTTAGGGTTAAGGTTAGACTTAGGTTTAGGGGTTAATAACTTTATTATAGTGGTGGCGACGTTGTGGGCAGCAGATTAGGGGTCAATAAATGTAGTTAGGTTGCGGAGACATAGGGGGCGGCAGATTAGGGGTTAATAAATATAATGTCAGTGTCTGCGATGGGGGCAGCAGATTAGGGGTTCATAAGTATAATGTAGGTGGCGGCGGTGTCCGGAGCGTCAGATTAGGGGTTAATAATATAATTAGGTTCCAGCGATGTCGGGGCGGCAGATTAGGGTTTAATAAATGTAAGATTAGGGCTGTTTAGACTCGGGGTTCATGTTAGGGTATTAGGTGTAGACATAAATTTTATATTCCCATAGGAATCAATGGGGCTGCTTTAGGAGCTTTACGCTGTTTTTTTGCAGGTGTTAGGGTTTTTTTCAGCCGGCTCTCCCCCATTGATTCCTATGGGGAAATTGTGCACGAGCATGTTATACCAGCTCACCGCTGACTTAAGCAGTGCTGGTATTGAGGTGAGATGTGGAGCAAAATTTTGCTCTTCGCTCAATTTTTTGCGGTTAACGCCAGGTTTCTAAAAACCCGTAATACCAGCGCTGTCTGTAAGTGAGCGGTGAGGGAAAACTGCTCATTGGCACCACACCCCTCCTAACGCAAAACTCGTAATCTATGTGTCAGTTTTGCTAACATTCCTTGTAAAACAGTTGTGTTTCCCTGTAATATAAAAGAGTAGTGGCTTCTTCCTTTTCCACAAGTGAGGTGTGGAAGTTGTCCTAAGCAATCAGTGAACAACTGGTACTTGGGGATAAGCTGTGCACAAATGTGAAATTCTTATTAGTATCAATTTAAACAGCTTTATTGGTGTTCTTTTATATATTCAATTAAAACAGTTTACTATCCCTTCAATTTGGGAAGCTACCTTAAATGATTGAAATAAGACTTTTGCAATTATGTTATATTGAAATTTGTCAGATAAATGATGAATGTGACGTATACCCCTGGCTACCCCGACTGGGTAGCTCCGCCAAAAGGGGTCCTGCTTCCTCCCTGCCGACTGCAGCTATGTAGCTGGCAAGTGACCACAGCCTGTAGCCACCCCTAATGCCTGACAGCACTAGTACTCAGGGTCCCACCCTGTGGCAGACTCCAGCTACCAGACTAGGTAGCTCTGCCAGAGTGTCCTTCCTCTGCCTGGAACAGGCTGCTATGTAGCCCAGGAAAAGTGATTTTAGCTGGGGCCAACCCAAATAACTAGACAGACTAGCCTTCAGGTCAGACAGAAACTGATTTTATTGTAAAACATACACTCCTTTTATACACAGAGCTCATCTTGATAACACAAAGGACAATCCCACAAATTTCCTGCCATTCCCGCCACTCCAGACTGACCGGCACCTCCATAGGAGCCACAGTCCCACATAATCTCAATACTTAGGGGTGGCGGTTTCGGGATGATCCCGGTAGAGTGGCTGCACTTCCATGGTGTCATTTTAAAGCTCTCCAGATTTCACAGTCCAAAAATGAGCATGATTCATTACTAGGGACCAGAGTTACAGTCCGTTGAAGTTATGGGGTTAGTGGTGTCCAAAACCCCTGGTTCCCAAAGGAGCTCCCCTCCGGCAATTCCCCCACCCCTTGTACTCCCCAGGAGCGACCTGGGTTAAAGTTAGTGGGTGTTCTGCTGTCTTGTGGCCGACCGGGAGTTCCAGGAGCCTGGCCAGCCTGAGAGTGGTTAGGCGGGTGTCCGTTGTGAGGCGGGCGACCGGGAGTTCCAGGAGCCTGGCCAGCCTAGGAGGGTTTTCCTGGTCATAAACCATCTTGTCTCTGAAGACAAAACAAGCCAAAACAGAGCAAACAAACAGCTTCCAGAGATGGTGGTTGCTCTGAGGAGCCCAAAACCACTGATAAACAACAGGGGTGAGCTTGTAGGGGGGTGGGGGATAGCCTTAGCCATCTGGTATCCATGACAATGAACAACTATAGGAATGGGAACCACATGTGGCACCTTGATACTTCCCATGTGGCTCTCATTGTATTCCTAGAACAGGAAAGAACATGCCATTCATATCCCAAGAAAACACATATCTTCTGTTTTACCCCTACAAACACCTGTGCATCCTCTACACTCCCCTGTAACTCCTCTATATGATCTATCCCAAACACAGCATATTTAAATACTTTAGCTGTCTGTCAACTATAATAATATAGAGTTATTTCAGGGACGTCGGTGTAACATACAGTGAGGGGAAACGTTATTTGATCCCCTACTGATTTTGTACATTTGCCCACTGACAAAGAAATGATCAGTCTATAATTTTAATGGTAGGTTTATTTGAACAGTGAGAGACAGAATAACAACAACAAAATTCAGAAAAATGCATGTAAATTGATTTGCATTTTAATGAGTGAAATAAGTATTTGATCCCCTATCAATCAACAAGATTTCTGGCTCCCAGGTGTCTTTTATACAGGTAACAAGCTGACATTAGGAGCATTCTCTTAAACGGAGTGCTCCTAATCTCAGTTTGTTACCTGTATAAAAAACACTTGTCCACAGAAGCAATCAATCAGATTCCAAACTCTCTACCATGGCCAAGACCAAAGAGCTGTCCAACTGGGACCATAGTCACCAAGAAAATAATTGGTAACACACTACGCTGTGAAGGACTGAAATCCTGCAGTGCTCGCAAGGTCCCCTTGCTCAAGAAAGCACATGTACAGGCTTGTCTGAAGTTTGCCAATGAGCATCTGAATGATTTATAGGAGAACTGAGTAAAAGTGTTGTGGTCAGATAAGATCAAAATCGAGCTCTTTTGCATGAACTCAAGTCGCCATGCTTGGAGGAAGAAGAATGCTGCCTATAACCCCAAGACCACCATCACCACCATCAAACATGTAGGTGGAAATATTATGCTTTGGAGGTGTTTTTCTGCTAATGGGACAGGACAACTTCCCCACATCAAAGGGACGATGGACAGGGCCATGTACGGTCAAATCTTGGGTGAGAGAACGTCCTTCCATCAGCCAGGCCATTGAAAATGGGTTGTGGATGGGTATTCCAGCATGACAATGACCCAAAACCCACAGCCAAGGCAACAAAGGAGTGGCTCAAGAAGAAGCACATTGAGGTCCTGGAGTGGCCTAGCCAGTCTAAAGACCTTAATCCCATAGAAAATCTGTGGAGGGAGCTGAAGGTTCGAGTTGCCAAACGTCAGCCTCGAAACCTTAATGACTTGGAGAGCATCTGCAAAGAGGAGTGGGACAAAATCCCGACATGTGTGCAAGCCTGGTGGCCAACTTCAAGAGATGTCTGACCTTTGTGATTGCCAACAAGGGTTTTGCCACCAAGTACTAAGTAATGTTTTGCGAAGGGGTCAAATACTTATTTCACTCATTAAAATGCAAATTTATAACTTTTTTAAAATGCATTTTTCTGGCTTTTTTGTTGTTATTCTGTCTCTCACTTTTCAAATAAACCTACCATTAAAGTTATAGACTGATCATTTCTTTGTCAGTGGGCAAACGTACAAAATCAGCAGTGGATCAAATAATTTTTTCCCTCACTGTATGTTAGAATGAAGTCCCTGAAATAACTCAATATTATTATAGTTGTCAGACAGCTAAAGTATTTAAATATACTGTGTTTGGAATTGATCATATAGAGGCGTTACAGGGAAATGTAGATTTGTTTTCCCTCTATGTAAGTGGTAATTAATTTATGCTATAGCTGTCCCTGTATTAGATTGTATTTATATGCTCCTAAACTGTTATTGTCATGCAGAATAACAATAATGGATAACAGATATTGGGCCAGATTACAAGTGGAGCGCTAATCAGCGTTTCTGCTTGAGCATTAATTGCGCTAGAAGTAAGCTTTTTGCACTTGTGGGTTGCGCTCGTATTATGAGTTGAAAGTAAACTATTTTCACTCTAGCGGTAACCCAGCGAGTGCAAAAATCTGAAGTTAGAATATTGTGTGCGCATTCACATATTCCCCCATAGAAGTCAATGGAGAAAAAAGTGAAACAAAAAACCTAACACCCCACTCTCACGCAAACACGATCAAATATTCATATTTGTGCTAACCCAATGGCATATTTTCATATACCCAAGCCGATCGCATATTCTAATATGCGCAAACCCGACAAGAAAATATGAATATTTCATAAATATGCTTTTCATGTTTGTTAACTGCAAAGGGCTCAAATGCACTTCTAAATCTGTCTATATATGTCTACATATGTATATATGTGTGTATATAAATACATATGTACACACATATAAATGCATAAATACATATGTACACGCACACACACATATATATATATATATATACACAGTATATACACATACATATTCATCTTTAGACACGTATATTTATGTATCCCTATGTTAAAGTCTTTTGCCTGCTCTTTTTTTCTAACACCTGAGGTTTTTTGTGCTATATTTTTTTTAAATAATTTTTATAAGACAGTGTTATTATGAGTATACTTTGTAATGTATTTTTGATGTGTTTTATGGCACAAAACGTGGTAAACATTCTAGCTTCAAATGCTTTCAACTCTTAATACGAGCGCAATTTAACATGTGCGTAAACGATCGTGCAAACCCGATATTGGCCTAGATTTGGAGTTCGGCGGTAGCCGTCAAAACCAGCGTTAGAGGCTCCTAACGCTGGTTTTGGCCGCCCGCTGGTATTTGGAGTCAGTGATTAAAGGGTCTAACGCTCACTTTTCAGCCGCGACTTTTCCATACCGCAGATCCCCTTACGTCAATTGCGTATCCTATCTTTTCAATGGGATCTTTCTAACGCTGGTATTTAGAGTCGTTTCTGAAGTGAGCGTTAGAGCTCTAACGACAAAACTCCAGCCGCCTGAAAATAGCAGGAGTTAAGAGCTTTCTGGCTAACGCCGGTTCATAAAGCTCTTAACTACTGTACCCTAAAGTACACTAACACCCATAAACTACCTATGTACCCCTAAACCGAGCTCCCCCCACATCGCCGCCACTCGATTAAAATTTTTAACCCCTAATCTGCCGACCGCCACCTACGTTATACTTATGTACCCCTAATCTGCTGCCCCTAACCCCGCCGACCCCTGTATTACATTTATTAACCCCTAACCTGCCCCCCACAACGTCGCCGCCAGCTACTTAAAATAATTAACCCCTAATCTTCCGACCGCAAAGCGCCGCCACCTACGTTATCCCTATGTACCCCTAATCTGCTACCCCTAACACCGCCGACCCCTATATTATATTTATTAACCCCTAATCTGCCCCCCGCAACGTCGCCGACACCTGCCTACACTTATTAACCCCTAATCTGCCGAGCGGACCTGAGCGCTACTATAATAAAGTTATTAACCCCTAACCCGCCTCACTAACCCTATCATAAATAGTATTAACCCCCTAATCTGCCCTCCCTAACATCGCCGACACCTACCTTCAATTATTAACCCCTAATCTGCCGAGCGGAGCTCACCGCTATTCTAATAAATTGATTAACCCCTAAAGCTAAGTCTAACCCTAACACTAACACCCCCCTAACTTAAATATAATTTACATCTAACGAAATAAATTAACTCTTATTAAATAAATGATTCCTATTTAAAGCTAAATACTTACCTGTAAAATAAATCCTAATATAGCTACAATATAAATTATAATTATATTATAGCTATTTTAGGATTAATATTTATTTTACAGGCAACTTGGTATTTATTTTAACTAGGTACAATAGCTATTAAATAGTTAAGAACTATTTAATAGTTACCTAGTTAAAATAATAACAAATTTACCTGTAAAATAAATCCTAACCTAAGATATAATTAAACCTAACACTACCCTATCAATAAAATAATTAAATAAACTACCTACAATTACCTACAATTAACCTAACACTACACTATCAATAAATTAATTAAACACAATTCCTACAAATAAATACAATTAAATAAACTAGCTAAAGTACAAAAAATAAAAAAGAACTAAGTTACAAAAAATAAAAAAATATTTACAAACATAAGAAAAATATTACAACAATTTTAAACTAATTACACCTACTCTAAGCCCCCTAATAAAATAACAAAGCCCCCCAAAATAAAAAATTCCCTACCCTATTCTAAATTAAAAAAGTTACAAGCTCTTTTACCTTACCAGCCCTGAACAGGGCCCTTTGCGGGGCATGCCCCAAGAATTTCAGCTCTTTTGCCTGTAAAAGAATAAATACAATACCCCCCCCCCAACATTACAACCCACCACCCACATACCCCTAATCTAACCCAAACCCCCCTTAAATAAACCTAACACTAAGCCCCTGAAGATCTTCCTACCTTGTCTTCACCATCCAGGTATCACCGATCCGTCCTGGCTCCAACATCTTCATCCAACCCAAGCGGGGGTTGGCGATCCATCATCCGGTGCTGAAGAGGTCCAGAAGAGGCTCCAAAGTCTTCCTCCTATCCGGCAAGAAGAGGACATCCGGACCGGCAAACATCTTCTCCAAGCGGCATCTTCGATCTTCTTCCATCCGGTGCGGAGCGGGTCCATCTTGAAGCAGGCGACGCGGATCCATCCTCTTCTTCCGTTGTCTCCCGACTAATGACGGTTCCTTTAAGGGACGTCATCCAAGATGGCGTCCCTCGAATTCCGATTGGCTGATAGGATTCTATCAGCCAATCGGAATTAAGGTAGGATTTTTCTGATTGGCTGATGGAATCAGCCAATCAGAATCAAGTTCAATCCGATTGGCTGATCCAATCAGCCAATCAGATTGAGCTCGCATTCTATTGGCTGATCGGAACAGCCAATAGAATGCGAGCTCAATCTGATTGGCTGATTGGATCAGCCAATCGGATTGAACTTGATTCTGATTGGCTGATTCCATCAGCCAATCAGAAAAATCCTACCTTAATTCCGATTGGCTGATAGAATCCTATCAGCCAATCGGAATTCGAGGGACGCCATCTTGGATGACGTCCCTTAAAGGAACCGTCATTAGTCGGGAGACAACGGAAGAAGAGGATGGATCCGCGTCGCCTGCTTCAAGATGGACCCGCTCCGCACCGGATGGAAGAAGATCGAAGATGCCGCTTGGAGAAGATGTTTGCCGGTCCGGATGTCCTCTTCTTGCCGGATAGGAGGAAGACTTTGGAGCCTCTTCTGGACCTCTTCAGCACCGGATGATGGATCGCCAACCCCCGCTTGGGTTGGATGAAGATGTTGGAGCCAGGACGGATCGGTGATACCTGGATGGTGAAGACAAGGTAGGAAGATCTTCAGGGGCTTAGTGTTAGGTTTATTTAAGGGGGGTTTGGGTTAGATTAGGGGTATGTGGGTGGTGGGTTGTAATGTTGGGGGGGGGGTATTGTATTTATTCTTTTACAGGCAAAAGAGCTGAAATTCTTGGGGCATGCCCCGCAAAGGGCCCTGTTCAGGGCTGGTAAGGTAAAAGAGCTTGTAACTTTTTTAATTTAGAATAGGGTAGGGAATTTTTTATTTTGGGGGGCTTTGTTATTTTATTAGGGGGCTTAGAGTAGGTGTAATTAGTTTAAAATTGTTGTAATATTTTTCTTATGTTTGTAAATATTTTTTTATTTTTTGTAACTTAGTTCTTTTTTATTTTTTGTACTTTAGCTAGTTTATTTAATTGTATTTATTTGTAGGAATTGTGTTTAATTAATTTATTGATAGTGTAGTGTTAGGTTAATTGTAGGTAATTGTAGGTAGTTTATTTAATTATTTTATTGATAGGGTAGTGTTAGGTTTAATTATATCTTAGGTTAGGATTTATTTTACAGGTAAATTTGTTATTATTTTAACTAGGTAACTATTAAATAGTTCTTAACTATTTAATAGCTATTGTACCTAGTTAAAATAAATACCAAGTTGACTGTAAAATAAATATTAATCCTAAAATAGCTATAATATAATTATAATTTATATTGTAGCTATATTAGGATTTATTTTACAGGTAAGTATTTAGCTTTAAATAGGAATCATTTATTTAATAAGAGTTAATTTATTTCGTTAGATGTAAATTATATTTAAGTTAGGGGGGTGTTAGTGTTAGGGTTAGACTTAGCTTTAGGGGTTAATCAATTTATTAGAATAGCGGTGAGGTCCGCTCGGCAGATTAGGGGTTAATAATTGAAGGTAGGTGTCGGCGATGTTAGGGAGGGCAGATTAGGGTTAATACTATTTATGATAGGGTTAGTGAGGCGGATTAGGGGTTAATAACTTTATTATAGTAGCGCTCAGGTCCGCTCGGCAGATTAGGGGTTAATAAGTGTAGGCAGGTGTCGGCGACGTTGAGGGGGGCAGATTAGGGGTTAATAAATATAATATAGGGGTCGGCGATGTTAGGGCAGCAGATTAGGGGTACATAGGGATAACGTAGGTTGCGGCGGTTTACGGAGCGGCAGATTAGGGGTTAAAAAAAATATGCAGGGGTCAGCGATAGCGGGGGCGGCAGATTAGGGGTTAATAAGTGTAAGGTTAGGGGTGTTTAGACTCGGGGTACATGTTAGAGTGTTAGGTGCAGACGTAGGAAGTGTTTCCCCATAGGAAACAATGGGGCTGCGTTAGGAGCTGAACGCTGCTTTTTTGCAGGTGTTAGGTTTTTTTTCAGCTCAAACAGCCCCATTGTTTTCTATGGGAGAATCGTGCACGAGCACGTTTTTGAGGCTGGCCGCGTCCGTAAGCAACTCTGGTATCGAGAGTTGCATTTGCGGTAAAAATGCTCTACGCTCCTTTTTTGGAGCCTAACGCAGCATTTGTTTGAACTCTCGATACCAGAGTTAAATTTATGGTGCGGCCAGAAAAAAGCCCGCGGAGCGTTAACAGCCCTTTTACCGCCAAACTCCAAATCTAGGCCATTGTTTGCACAAAAATGTTTGCACCTCACTTGTAATCTGGCCCATTATATTATTAGCAGAACAGCTGTTTATCCTTATCATTAATACTACATAAGTTAGTATTGACATTGTTCTTGTCTGTAGGAGTAATTTTAAGTCACAGGACAGGGATCTTTGTGGCCATGAGTTTAAATAAGAATTTCCTGTCTGAGACCCAGAAATACACATATCTTACAAAATAAATTAAATATATTTTACTCACTAAACTATTCAAATATACTTCTTTAGCTATCTCCTTCCTTTTTTGTTTATATTTATATGTTTTGTTGCTCTTCTAGCATATGATAATGAAAGTCTGTAACATATTTATATATGTTTATTATTTCTTCATAATCTGTGAGTCCTTCTTTGTTTCTCCATTACTTTATTTTATATGCAGCATCTGGCCTAACTTACACTTATAAAGAATCATTTTTTTCTGTTTATAATTACATTCCTAAATCTCCAACATCAGCAATTATTTCTTTCTTGCCTTATAAGATTTTTGTTGGGTTACTGGACCCTCTCCAGTAGTAAATGACATAAAGACATTTCATTTAAGTATGACTTTAAAGTTACCCCTACATTTGCATACTTTTGAAACTCCAGTTACTCGTAATTAAAGGGACACTGAACTCAATTTTTTTTCTTTCGTGATTCAGATAGAGCATGCAATTTTAAGCAACTTTCTAATTTACTCCTATTATCAATCTTTCTTCGTTCACTTGCTATCTTTATTTGAAAAAGAAGGCATCTAAACTTCTTTTTTGGTTCAGTACTCTGGATAGCACTTTTTTATTGGTGGATGAAATTATCCACCAATTAGCAAGAATTAACCCAGGTTATTCACCAAAAATGGGCCGGCATCTAAACTTACATTCTTGCATTTCAAATAAAGATACCAAGAGAATGAAGAAAATGTGATAATATGAGTAAATTAGAAAGTTGTTTAAAATTGCATGCTCTATCTAAATCACAAAAGAAAACATTTGGGTTCAGTGTCCCTTTAAAGGGACAGTCGAGTCAAAAACTTAAATGGTTTAGATGCAGCACACAACAAAAAAAAAATACTTCTATTGTCAAATATTCTTTGTTCTCTTAATATTGTTTGCGAACCCACTTAAGTTTAAAACTGCAATTTACTTTTGGGGTTTGTATATCTATCTATCTATCTATCTATCTATCTATCTATCTATCTATCTATCTATCTATCTATCTATCTATCTATCTGTTTGTCTGTCTATATACACATTTGAGCCCTTCCCAGTCAGACACCTTGTCATATACCATATCACTTTAAAACAATGTGAGTATCACTTTTTTATTTTAAAAATAGAAATAGTTTAATTTTTTTTTTTTTTACTTGACTTAGCTTGAGCATTTTAAATTTTTCTACATTTTCTACTAGTTTTTTCATTTTATTTTACTTGGTTTAACCACGCCGGCCATCTTTGTGTCATGGCGCACAACAAATTTTGATTATACAGATGTTTACAGAAGCCTTAATATCCTAGTTCAGAATGGCACAAGCTCATTGAAACAAAAACTGATCTCTTAAGCACATTACAAGGTACATGTACATATATAATATTTTGCACATTCTTGTTCCTTAGATTTAGAACTTTTGATAATAGGAGTAAATTAGAAAGTGGCTTACAATTTCATGCTCAATCTGAATTACAAAAGAATAATTTTGGGTACAGTGTCCCTTTAACTTCATTTCTGCAGTGTCCTTTACTTCCTGTCCCAGCCCCTCAAAGAGTAGGAGGCCTCAACAGGAAGGAAAATGTATAGTTTTTCTTTTGAAGCATTGCTAGGAGACAACTAAAGGAAAGTAATAATGATGGTAGTTACTAAAGAAGCACTGTTTTATATCAATTAAGTCCTAATTTAATGATCAAGATTGTTGAAAGTTCTTTTTTTGGTAAATTTATATTGGGAAGGGTTTGCATCTGAGCTCTAAATTTTGTTGGTGAGACACTCACGGAATATCAGGCAGGTACAGCTTCAGGAACCAGGTTATCAGACACAGGTACAAAGTAAGTATACTTGGCTTTCAGGAAACAGGTGAGTATACAAAGGTTCAAGGTAATTATGCAAGTTTCAGGAACAAGGTGAGCTTTACAATAACTCAGCCCAGAGGGATGGGCTGAGTAACCTTTTATAGGAAGTCTCACTCCTATTGACTCAAGGTGGGAGTTCCGGTAATTAGGACATGGCCCCTTTAAATCTAGGCTGCATGCAGCCACATGCATCTTGAGAGCTCCAGCATCAGCTGTGGCGTCTCTCCATGTGGGAGGCCGAGACTGAAGAAATCACCCATAGCGTTTGCTAAGACCAAGAGCGGGAGCAGCAGTGACTGCATGTAAGTACATGACATTATGTTTATTATTGACACACCACAAGTTCAAGCTACATGTTGGATTAGAAACTGTGAGATTTCCTCACTAAGGGCCTGATATTCAAAACCTAGCTGCTCAGGCAAAATATTGTAAGAAATCTCGTCAGAACATTGTGGGATCCAATTCTCAAAAAATGACTGTTCATACCTAGTTTTCCACTAAAACTCCTCGCAGATACAGTGTACTTAAATTATGATTTATGTTGTTAATATGACTTATTCCTGTGTAATTTAAATATAATAACATTTTTGGTGAACAATTTTTGATGCACCTTAACAAAAAAAATTTTGTGTGAATAGTTCAACTATTTGTTTTGTATGATTTTTAAATTATGATTTTCATTGTGCACTGTTGAAATTTATGCATCTCTTTTCCATATAAAAATGCAGTATACACCCCTTACCAAGACACCCTATTTTTAGGGTAAGCGTGGCTTTATAGAGTTTCACAAGGAAAATAGAAGTACTGCCGAGCATTCTTATAGAATCTCAACCCTGTTAGAATCTGGCCCATAGTCACAACAGAATAAAGGGTCAGCTACATAGCACAGCTGGGATTGACTGCTTAGTTTTGTTTAACTGTGTTTAGCTATGTAGAACTTTTGGCAATCAGCATAGATTATATACTCTAGACTTTGGGATTATTACAATAAATTTGTACTATTAAAATTAATTTGTACTATTTAGCATAACAACCAAAATGTTTATTTGGGGTTCAATTAATTAGACCCATTTAATTGCTTAATAATATATTTTTGGATTGCTGTCCACACATTTTTGTAATAGACCTTTGAAAAAGAAGATGGACTAAATAAACATGTTTATCTACTGACTACTGAATTGTCTTCTGTTGTTATATAGTGTAATTATTTCTCTACCTATTTTACTGTTAAAATCCATTTAAAGTATTGTGGATGCTCTGCTATATTTTTCAAATGAGACTTTCAAATGTTTAAATTGACAGTATAACCTTTGAGATGGTAATATAAAATATTTAATTACATGTAATGAAACAACTTCAGAATATACTTTAATTGCTTATTGTGGCCATTTTCCTGTTATTTAACCCTGAAACTAAGTTTTTAAATTCTTAAAGCTGGAAGTATACTAATTTATCTAGACAGATAATGAACTGCAAAACAATACAGTTTTTGTTAACAAATATCAATAGCTAGTCTTGTCTACTGGAATAACAAGTCTAGATTGGTTCTTCCAATCATTGCTAGTATATATTTTTATTAGTGACCATTATTGTTCTTTTGTTAGTATCTATACAAGTTGTCATAGTGGCAGATACTGATAGAGAGATGATGTCAGCTTTACTCACTTGCCACATTGGAGTACCCAGGTATCCCTGGTGAGGTTAGATTTTTTAGGCATTCTGGGGATAATGCACTATTTCAGTTTGTTTGTCTTGAAAAAAGATTTATCTTGAAACATCACAGTAAATGTAAAAAGAAGGCCTGGTTCAGTGATCAAGAGGTTAAGAACTATCAAACTATTTAAAAAAAAAAAATAATGAGAAAAGATGCTTAGTGATGTCGCGAACATAAAATTTTCCGTTTGCGAACGCGAACTTCCGCAAAATTTTGCGAACAGGCGAACCGGGCGAACCGCCATAGACTTCAATAGGCAGGTGAATTTTATAAACCCACAGGGACTCTTTCTGGCCATAATAGTGATGGAAAAGTTGTTTCAAGGGGACTAACACCTGGACTGTGGCATGCCGGAGGGGGATCCATGGCAAAACTCCCATGGAAAATTACATAGTTGATGCAGAGTCTGGTTTTAATCCATAAAGGGCATAAATCACCTAACATTCCTAAATTGTTTGGAATAACGTGCTTTAAAACATCAGGTATGATGTTGTATCGATCAGGTAGTGTAAGGGTTATGCCCGCTTCATAGTGTGCAGTGTAGGTGATATACCTGCCCTGACCATGCTTTGCAGACCAGGTATCAGTGGTCAGATGGACCCTTGCCCCAACACTGTGTGCCAGACATGCTATTACTTCCTTTTGCACAATCGAGTACAGGTTGGGGATTGCCTTTTGTGCAAAGAAATTTCGGCCGTGTACCTTCCACTGCGGTGTCCCAATAGCTACAAATTTTTGGAACACCTCAGATTCCACCAGCTTGTATGGTAAAAGCTGGCGTGCTAAGAGTTCAGACAAGCCAGCTGTCAGATGCCGGGCAAGGGGGTGACTTTGTGACATTGGCTTCTTACCCTCAAAAACAAGAAAAGACAGAAGTGCCACATGGCCCAATATTGTTTGATCCAAAACTGATTGAGATGTATATAAGGAGTAAACTCACATTTGTGAAAACACCTCAATTAGTGCTGTATGGACAGTCTGGGATTTATTAACGTCACCCAGAAGACCAACTTAATGATGTGGTGTCTGTATCTGGACGACAAGAAAAAACACAGGTGCCTATATGGCCTAGTATAGCCGGAACAATGGTGAATCAATGTGAAAGAAAGGAGTGGTACTCTAATTAGTTGTAGCATCTCCTTTGATGCTATAGGAGCAGGATGGGATCAATGCAGTCACCCACCAGACTTAATCACAGGCTTACAGGACACAGATGGAGTTCCAAAAACCAGCAATGATCAGGGGAGACCCAAAATAATTCCCTCTCAGCCAGAGGGACAAGTCACAAATAGATGGTAGCAAGTGTTCAAAGTATAAAATTACTTTATTAAAATATTAAAAACATGGACGACGCGTTTCTCAGCACTAAGCTGTTTCATCAGGCGCTTCTGTCTTTTCTTGTCTTTGTAGATTGCTGCTTTGGATCCCGGCCTGGATCATCACAGATAGCTGCCTCCATCTCCTTATCAGAGACTTTTTAATAAAAAAAATTATATTTTTATTTTATACCACCACTATATCAGCCTATTAATTGCTCTGAGGCTTGATTTGATGTTTATTGGCTTGACTAATAATTGTGCTTGTGTATTGGTATCCCTTACATTAGGGTTGATATATACTCTTTTTTGCTGCTATAATTGTTGTATGAGACTATCTCAGTACTAACTACCAGTATATTTATTATTATATATATATATACTATATATATACATATATTATATTGCTGTATGAGACCATCTCAGTACTAATTACCACTATATTTATTATTATATATACTATATTATATTATATTAGGGCGCCCCCTCTCTGTTGTTTTTCTTACGCTCAAACATGTTCTTGACAGACACCTGACTGTGGGCAGATGAGCAGGAACTGCTCAAGGCGAGAGAAGGAGTGGCAGATGGTTGAGAGGGGGCAAGGAGGACAGCAGTGGTTGACGTGGCTGAAGATGCTGGACCAGGAGGAGGATGGCAGCTTTGAGTTTGTGTGCTGCTTGTACTCATGTGTTGATCCCATAGGCGTTTGTGATGTGCAATCATGTGCCTTCGCAAAGCAGTTGTACCTAGGTGGGTGTTGGACTTCCCAGGACTCAGTTTCTTTTGGCACAGGTTGCAAATGGCATCGCTGTTGTCAGAGGCAGACACACAAAAAAATGCCACACTGCTGAGCTCTGCAATGATGGCATTCTGGTGGTGGCAAAAGCATGCATTGATTGGCGTGCTGTCTGGCTGACACCAGGTGCCGATGCATGCTGTCTGACTGTGACACTAGCTCCTTGCGACCACCTCCCCCTGCTTCAAACTCGTCTCCTCCTCCTCTCTGTCTCCCCATCTGAACTTTCCCCCTGTTCTTCTTCTCTTCTAGTGGGAACCCACGTGACATCCACGGATGCATCGTCATCATCAACCGCTTCACTTGTATCTGACAACTCAGCAAAGGAAGCAGCAGTGGGTACAACATCATCATCATCACACCGTACGTCCATGTGTGTAATGCTGCCTGACTGAGACATATCCCTGTAATCTACATCCTCTGGCAATAATGGTTGCGCATCACTCATTTCTTCCAACTGATGTGTAAATAACTCCTCTGACAGATCAAGTGAAGCTTCTGTGGTGCTAGTGTTGGTGGTGGCGGCAGGCGGGCGAGTGGTAACTTGAGAGGTGCTCAAAGCTAAGCTGGAGGAGAATGGTGCATCAAGGTTCCGAGCGGAAGCTGTAGAAGATTGGGTGTCCTGTGTTAGCCAGTCAACTATGTCCTCAGAACTTTTCGAGTTCAGGGTACGTGGCCTCTGAACACTGGGCATTATTCTAGGGCCAAAGGGAATCACAGCACCACGACCACGACGGCCCCTGCGGGGTGGCCTGCCTCTGCCTGTCATTTTTTTTTTCGATTAGTGGTACTATGCATGCAAGCTACTGTGACAACAGATATGAGTGGCACTATGCACTGGCAGAAGTTGGCAGAGTAGACGCTGTAGGCCTGACACACACGCTTGCAGACAACTAACTGCTATTCAATCTATTACAGTCAAAATTGTATTTTTTTAAATGTACACTACTGTTACACCAGATATGAGTTGCACTGGTGTGACACTGTGCCCTGGCAGGCCCTGAAACGCACACGTGTGAAGGATCTTGACCGCTATTATTTCACAGTCAAATTTCTAGTTTTTTTTTTTAATGTACACTACTGTTACACCAGATATGAGTTGCACTGGAGTGACACTGTGCCCTGGCAGGCCCTGAAACGCACACATGTGAAGGAAACTGACTGCTATTATTTCACAATCAAATTTCTAGTTTTTTTTTTAATGTACACTACTGTTACACCAGATATGAGTGGCACTGGTGTGACACTGTTCCCTGGCAGGCCCTGAAACACACACGTGTGAAGGAAACTGACTGCTATTATTTCACAGTCAAATTTCTAGTTTTTTTTAACTCCTTAAGGACCAAGGCCATTTTTCAATTTCTTTCCCTTAAGGACCAGGGCTATTTTTACATTTCTGCAGTGTTTGTGTTTAGCTGTAATTTTCCTCTTACTCATTTACTGTACCCACACATATTATATACCGTTTTTCTCGCCACTAAATGGACTTTCTAAAGATACCATTATTTTCATCATATCTTATAATTTATTATTAAAAATATTATAAAATATGAGGAAAAAATGGAAACAAACACACTTTTTCTAACTTTGACAACCATGCTAAATAGTTTCTAAATTTTGTTCTGAGTTTAGAAATACCCAATGTTAACATGTTCTTTGCTTTTTTTGCAAGTTATAGGGAAATAAATACAAGAAGCACCACTTTTTTTCCCCAAAATGAGCGCTAGTTACATTGGAACCCTGATATCTGTCAGGAATACCTGAATATCTCTTGACATGTATATATATTTTTTTTAGACGACATCCCAAAGTATTGATCTAGGCCCATTTTGGTATATTTCATGCCACCATTTCACCGCCCAATGCGATCAAATAAAAAAAAAAAATGTTCACTTTTTCACAAACTTTAAGTTTCTCACAGAAATTATTTACAAACAACTTATGCAATTATGGCATAAATGGTTGTAAATGCTTCTCTGGGATCCCCTTTGTTCAGAAATAGCAGACTTATATGCCTTTGGCGTTGCTTTTTTGTAATTAGAAGGTTGCTAAATGCCACTGCGCACCACACGTGTTTTATGCCCAGCAGTGAAGGGGTTAATTAGGGAGCATGTAGGGAGCTTGTAAAGTTAATTTTAGCTAAAGCGTAGTGTAGTAGACAACCCAAAGTATTGATCTAGGCCCATTTTGGTATATTTCATGCCACCATTTCACCGCCAAATGTGATCAAATTTAAAAAAAACGTTAAATTTTTTCGCAATTTTAGGTTTCTCACTGAAATTATTTACAAACAGCTTGTGCAATTATGGCACAAATGGTTGTAAATGCTTCTCTGGGATCCCCTTTGTTCAGAAATAGCAGACATATATGACTTTGGAGTTGCTTTCTGGTAATTAGAAGGCCGCAAAATGCTGCTGCACATCACACGTGTATTATGGCTAGCAGTGAAGGGGTTAATTAGGTCGTTTGTAGGTAGCTTGCAGGGTTAATTTTAGCTTTAGTGTAGAGATCAGCCTCCCACCTGACACATCAGAGCCCCTGATCCCTCCCAAACAGCTCCCTTCTCTCCCCCACCCCACAATTGTCCCCGCCATCTTAAGTACTGGCAGAAAGTCTGCCAGCACTAAAATAAAATGTTTTTTTTTAAAAAAATTTTTTTAGCATATTTACATATGCTGTGGTGTAGCATCCCCCTTAGCCCCCAACCTCCCTGATCCCCCCCCCCCAAAGCAGCTCTCTAACCCTCCTTATTGGTGGCCATCTTGGGTACTGGCAGCTGTCTGCTATTATTTCACAGTCAAAAAAGTGTTTTTTTTAAATGTACACTACTGTTACACCAGATATGAGTGGTGGCACTGGGCAAGTGGGCACAGTATACGCTGTGAGCCTGACACACACGCTGGAAGGCAGGCAACTGCAATTAGATTACACAGGAAAAAGAAAAAAAAAAGCAGACTGATGTTCTAGCCCTAAAAAGGGCTTTTTGGGGTGCTGTCCTTAAAGCAGAGATCAGATGAGTCTTTCAGGACTGTAGTGGACACTGAATACACTAGCCTAGCTATCGATTTCCCTATTAAATCATCAGCAGCTACACTGTCCCTCCTCTCACTAAGAATGCAGCTTCCGAAAGAATCTAAAATGGATGCTGTCCAGGAGGTAGGAGGGTCTGGGAGGGAGGGTCTGCTGCTGATTGGCTGGAATGTGTCTGCTGACTGTGAGGTACAGGGTCAAAGTTTACTGAATGATGACGAATAGGGGGCGGACCGAACATCGCATATGTTCGCCCGCCGCGGCGATCGCGAACAACCTATGTTCGCCGGGAACTATTCGCCAGCGAACTATTCTGGACATCACTATGCTTTAAAAAGTGGAGTTTACAAGAGTTGCTGCCACTCAAAACCCATGTGATAACTCTGTCATAGGCTGTAATAGTCTCAAACATGAAAAACACACAAAATACTGTGCAAAGCAATTCACATGTCTTCTAATGAACATCATTACATAGAGTATTAACAAATGGGCTGTAAAAGAATTTCTTAGGCTTTGTGTCAAGTTTCTAAATGTCTGAGCAAAATGCAGCAACTGTGTTTGTTTTTTTAGATTAAGAAAAATGCAGTTCTTGATATCACAAATAAAAACATTAAGAGGATAGTTTTAATATATAAATATATTTTTATCATAAACTAAATAGAATAATAGAGATAATTTTATAATTCATGTTGTTGACAAATATTCGGCTAGATTACGAGTCTTGCGTTATAAACGAAAAAGCAGCGTTAAGCCTCATAACGCTACTTTTTTACTACCGCTGGTATTGCGAGTCTTGCAGATTTAGGCGCACAGCAAACTTTTTTGGCCTTACCGCAAATCAACTTACGGAATTTGCGTATAGTCCTTTTTCTATGGGACTTCCATAGCGCCGGTATTACGAGCTTGTCCTGGGAGGCCAAAAAGTGAGCGGTACACCCTATCCCGTCAAGATTTGTAACGCATTATAAAGTCAGTAGTTGTGAGTTTTACACTACAACGCTGTAGCATAAAACTCATAAGTAAAGTGCTAAAAAGTACACTAACACCCATAAACTACCTATTAACCCATAAAACGAGGCCCTCCTGCATTGCAAACACTAAAATTAAATTATTAACCCCTAATCTGCCGCTCCGGACATCACCGCCACTATAATAAACATATTAACCACTAAACCGCCGCGCTCCTGACTCGCAAACATTAGTTAAATATTATTAACCCCTAATCTGCTGTCCCTAACATCGCCGCCACCTACCTACATTTATTAACCCCTAATCTGCCGCCCCCAATGTCGCCGCCACTATATTAAATTTATTAACCCCTAAGTCTTAGTCTAACCCTAACCCTAACACCCCCTAACTTAAATATAATTAAAATAAATCTAAATAAAACCTGCTATCATTAACTAAATAATTCCTATTTAAAACTAAATACTTACCTGTAAAATAAACCCTAAGCTAGCTACAATATAACTAATAGTTACATTGTATCTAGATAAGGATTTATTTTTATTTTACAGGCAAGTTTGTATTTGTTTTAACTTGGTAGAATAGTTACTAGTTATTATTAACTATTTAATAACTACCTAGCTAAAATAAATACAAATTGACCTGTAAAATAAACCCTAACCTTTCTTACACTAACACCTAACCTAACCCTACAATTAAATAAATCCCCTAAATTAAATAAAATTAGCTAAATTCAATACAATTAGCTAAATTACAATAAAACCCCCCCACTAAATTACAGAAAATAAAAAACAAATTACAAGATCTTTAAACTAATTACACCTAATATAGCCCTATCAAAATAAAAAAAAGCCCACCCAAAATAAAAAAAACCCTAGGCTAAACTAAACTAAAAATAGCCCTTAAAAGGGCCTTTTGCAGGTCATTGTCCCAAAGAAATCAGCTCTTTTGCCTGTAAAAAAAAAAAATACAAACAATCCCCCCAACAGTAAAACCCACCACCCACACAACCAACCCCCCAAATAAAACCCTAACTAAAAAAACCTAAGTTCCCCATTGCCCTGAAAAGGGCATTTGGATGGGCATTGCCCTTAAAAAGGCATTTAGCTCTATTGCCGTCCAAACCCCTAATCTAAAAATAAAACCCATCCAATACATCCTTAAAAAATCCTAACACTAACCCCTGAAGATCCACTTACAGTTTTGAAGAGCTGACATCCATCCTCAACGAAGTCGGCAGAAGTGGTCCTCCAGACGAGCAGAAGTCTTCACCTAGATGGCATCTTCTATCTTCATCCTTCCGACGTGGAGCGGCTCCATCTTCAAGACATCCGGCGCAGAGCATCCTCTTCAATCGACGGCTTCTTCTGGAATGAAGGTTCCTTTAAATTACATCATCCAAGATGGCGTCCTTTAAATTCTGATTGGCTGATAGAATTCTATCAGCCAATCGGAATTAAGGTTAAAAAAATCCTATTGGCTGATGCAATCAGCCAATAGGATTGAACTTCAATCCTATTGACTGATCCAATAAGCCAATAGGATTGAGCTCGCATTCTATTGGCTGATTGAACTCCGGCGATGTCCGGAGCGGCAGATTAGGGGTTAATAAGTATAATGTAGATGTCGGCGAGGACGGGGGCGGCAGTTAGGGTGTTAGGTGTAAACATAAAATTTGCTTCCACATAGGAATCAATGGGGCTGCGTTACTAAGCTTTACGCTGCTTTATTGCAGGTGTTAGACTTTTTCTCAGCCGGCTCTCCCCATTGATGTTTATGGGGAAATTGTGCACGAGCACGTACAACCAGCTCACTGCTGACTTAAGCAGCGCTGGTATTGGAGTGCGGTATGGAGCTCAATTTTGCTCTATGCTCACTTCTTGCCTTTTAACGCCGGGTTTAGAAAAACCTGTAATACCAGCGCTGTAGGTAAGTGAGCGGTGACAATAGCGTGCAAGTTAGCTCCGCACCCCTCATAACGCAAAAGTCGTAATCTAGCCAAAAATTATAACCTAGTTCATATCCTACTGTACTCAGTGCATGAGGACAGATGTGCATGAGGCTCATGGCCATTTATGGGACTTCACTGACAATTTAATAATACCAAGGTTTAGCCCATTTTCTTGCTGAATCTTTGTTACCTGCTAAGGGCTAGATTACAAGTCATTTGCGAGAGCGCAATAATTAACCAGAGTTTGTGATTGCAATTAGAGCTCAGAAAATGAATCAGAGATTAGATCTCTGGTTAATTTTATAAAAGTGCCCCAAATGCCCTCTAAACAGAGTTCATTGTAGTTTTTTATTAAAAACAAAATGTACCATTTTTTAAAATAAAAACAACTGTAATTAGCAGTTTTTTGGTTCTAAAGTTGGTGAGAGTGGGGTGTTTGAAAATAAAGTGCCTTTTCGTTGCGGTCTATGGGAACTGTATATTCATACACCACAATGTAAATATATATGTACATGATTATATACATATATATATATATATGTATGTATGTGTTTATATGTGTATATACAAATATTAACACATAAATATATATGTATATAATTATATACATATTTATTTAAAAATGCTGTCCATCGCTGCGCTACTTACTCGCTTTGCAGCATGAGGTTCTGATGCCGTCTGTGAGGGCATTAGAACGAAGCTCCAATATGAGCCTATGAAAGCGAGCTCTTGTGAGCTCAATGTTTCCTAGCAATGCGAACGCAAGCTCACATTCACATTGCAATTTACTTGTAATCTGGCCCTAGGTAAGGTGTGTGAGCTGTATGTAGCCCAAGATGTACTGATAGTTTTATTATAAAACATTCTATACATTTTCATGTGTTTTGAGCCAATGCTTCTTCTTTACTCGGCTACTTTGTTGATTTATTTACAGTATTTTTCCTGTAAGATAGGATGCTTGGACTTGGAGTAGAAATGACACGTAACTGATAAAAACAGCATGATTTTCATGTGAGAAGCTTGTTACAGAATGCAACGGCCTTTTATCAGGCTGTGCTTTATGGAAGGTTATTCACCTTCTGATATCAGCAAGGAATATCTTCAATTATTTTTGCAGAGCTACAAATCTGAAATTGTATATATGGGAAATTCACATTTATCCATGCTACTATTGGAAGAGAAATTGCAACTGTGATTTGCTATAGGAAAAGCAAATCTATTGTACAAGAGTCTAATAAAATGACTATTTTACATGGAGACTGAATTTTAGATATACATGCATACAGAACTGTTATTTTAGAAACCAACTAAAGCCTTATAGCTCCATCTGTCTATTACAAGAGCTATTTTACTGGTTGCCACATATGTTGTAAGAACAAGAGAATCGAAGGTGCTTTCTTTCCAAGGGCCATTTATTCAGTTCTACAAAGGCAAAGAAGTCATTCGTTGACTTTTTTCATGAGGTCAGTAGAGATTTTCATCTTAATCAACCATTTCATCTCTAGGTCCGTCTGCCTTAATCCACATAATCTACACAAAAGGACATCTCCTTTATTCTTTTAAACAGATAAGGATATAACAATGAACTTTCTATATGGCAAATCTTTACTGTCAGAATTATTTAATAAATGTGTGTATTTCAAAATATCTTTATTTAGTAACAATAATAACATGAAATGGAAAATAATTATAAATGAAAGGGTGTCTTGCAACAAAATGTACCTGTTTTAAGAAATCTTTTCTTCGCAGTCAATCACGGTATTGAAGTACAGATCTACTTCATTTATGAGTTGTGCAATATTCACTGTGTTTTTGGCTGAAATAATTGATGTTGATATCTGCAAAATTAAAGTGGCGGGACTTCTGCAACTTCATATTCTATAGAATTCCTTTTTCTTTTCTTTCTCTTTTGTATAAAGGGAGCGGTCAATCATAAAAGAGTGAATCATTGACCTCTAAAGTCAAAATGCACTACACTATTTAGGGCTAGATTACAAGTGGAGTGGTAACTGTAGCTTGTAAGCGATAAAAGGTAGACTTATGCGCAGTGAAAAAATTTGTTTAGTTTCGTTTTGGATCGATTCCGATGTTTTCGAATTTCGTTTTCGGGTTGATTCGAATTCGGATACATTCGAATGCATTTGTTTCAGATCCGTTCGGATTCTAATAAATTTGGATGTATTCGGTTCTGATTCGATTTGTAGATTCGGAAGTTCGGTATGTGTTAGGTGGGATGTGCTGTGTATTAGACTAGTATTATGTACTGTAATATTAGGTGTAGCAGAGTGATATAACCTAATATACAGTACAATACTAGTGTAATTGTGATTAGTCCATGGCCATCCGAATGTTACGAATAAATCCGAACTAATTTGGATTTATTCATTAGATTCGGTGCTACGGTAATTCTGAAATTCGAATCGATCCGAATCTCCAAATTTGACAAATTCGTCCGAATTTAAATTTGGAACAAAACGAAATGCACATGTCTAATAAAGGGCTCTTTGCGTGCATTGTAAATAGCACGCGTATTATGAGTTGAAAGTAAATATGTTTGCTTGAGCACAATCAAATTTAACGCTTGTTGGGTTAGATTGACTTCAGAGATCTGGTTAACTGTTACGTAATACATTTAAAATTACAGTTACACTCATATTAACACTGTCTAAATTATTTTAAAAAAATGTCATTAAAAAGTTATAAGGGTTCAAAAATATGAGGTCTCAGGTGTCAAAAAATGGCTTTATTGCAGTAATCACTGTTTTATTGATAGCATTTAATGTGCACAGAGCAAATGCTCATATACTCTCGGCACCTTCAATCAAACACTATGACCCAAATTGCAAACAGAGCTCCAATAATAGCACAGATTAGCTATTAGCAATAATAATAGCAATAGCACAGCAAAATATCAATATTGCTTGACTGTGTTAAAATTAGCACACAAATTACAAGTCCAGGGTAAAACAGATTTACCAGAGAATGTTTAGTGCGGCAGACACCCCTTTAGCCTGCCCTATACTTTCAATAGATATAGTGACCGCACTAAATATCGCTCATATTTTAAATTGAAAGCTTGCACTCAAGCGAAAGCCCAAATAGCATGACCTGAAACCTTTAGGGTTAAAATAAAAGTTTCACGAATAAGAGGAATCCCGGAATATATAGAGACTACAGCACTGGAAGGTTGTTTACAAGCCCTCTTTTGGACAGTCAAAGGTGATAGTAGCGCTCCTGATCTGATAATTGAAAGAGAGCCCTCCGTGCAAAACCTCCACCAAAGGCTCCCCCAAAAGACGTTCTGGTGAAACTGCTCAATTTTAAGGATAAAGAAGACATATTGAGATTCACCAGGCAGAAACAACACATCACCCTTGAAGGCAATCAAATTAAAATATTTGCTGATCTTAGCCCTGTCACACTCCAGAAGAGAAAAGATCTAAACAACATAACTTCGGAATTGAGAGATCATAAAATAATATACAGATGGGGCTTCCCTGTGAGCATAATAGCTACAAAAGGAGACACTACAGCCATCCTCAAAACCGCAGATGATTTACCCAGATTCTGTGAACTGCTGCAGATCAACATCCCAACACAGGAACCTCTACAACTTCCCCCAAAAACTATACAGACAACAGCCAGAAAAGATTACACACCTTCTAATTCTACACCAGAAAATGCTACAAATTCACAATCATCCACCTCTTCCACTTGCTTTGATCCCAAAGACACTGACAAGCTCCCTGACATGGTCTGCTCAAAAGAACTCTAATTATGCTGAGGCGGCTACAGGTTGTATGTTTTATATGTTTATACCTTTCTGTATAGGATCGGGGAAGGGGCCACTTCTCTCTATTACTGTTTCTGTTATAGTTGCAATATTGCTTGCAGTATTTAAGCAATCCAAGTTAGAATATTGTTAACTTGCTAAACTGTTTTCTCACTAAAGTTTTAATATTGTTTTGTATAACCAAATGTAATGCAATTGTCTTAGACGTCTGTTAGCCTACCATAGGCCATCTTACTACCCAACTGGGACATACATTTGGAGCACACTCTCCAACACTTCCTCAAAAAACCAGACATCTTTTTCACAAAACTAAAATCTACACACTTTAGACGTCAAAATAAACACAATCACACCGTAGACTACCATAATATCAGACCCAACACTTGCACCTTCACGCCCCCTAACTCTAATTTCCTTAAATGCTAAAGGCCTTAACAGCCCTGAAAAAAAGTTGATAGCTTTTAGACAACTGCATGGGAATGCTGAAGACATAATCTTTGTGCATGAACCCCATTCAAGAAGAGGAGGGAACCCAAACTAATTAACAGTAGCTACAGAACATCATTTCTCACCTTGGGCAATAGTATGAGAGGAGGAGTGGGCATTCTGCTTAACAATGCAATCAAATTCCAACCCACACATACGGTAAAAGGCTCCAACGGTGAATACATCATAGTAGTTGGCCTTCTATTCGGACTACAGGTGACTTTAGCAAACATTTATCTCCCAAACTAAGATCAACACCAGACCTTCAAGTAAATAACACAATTACTGATAGAACATACTAAAGGTACACTATTTTTGGGTGGGGACAGTCTGCTACCTAACCCAACCTTGGATACCTCGATAGGACAAAACCAGTACCCCAAAAAAGACCATCAAGGCTATAAAGATTCAGATACAGCAACTCAAACTACATGACATGTGGAGAACTACACACCCCACCTTGCGTGATTATACTTTTTACTCCCATCCACATCATATATACACCAGAATTGACTAACTTTTAACTGACCAAATCAGTCTTTCATTGATAAAAACTATCACCATACTGCCAATCACTTGGTTGGACCATGCACCCATACGGTGTCAGCTTGAATGGCCAAATACACCAAGGTTACCATTTCTTTGGAGACTGGACAAATCCATTTTAGATGACACCATAATCAAGTTAGAGATAGACACTACCCTAGGGCACTACTTCAGAGAGAATATAAACAGAGACACGACTCACATTATGCTGTGGGAAGCACATAAATGTGTTGTAAGGGGAGATTTTATACATAAGATTGTATAAGTAAAAAGCAAGAGAAGTTAAAAACAATAGACAATTTCTGAATTCTACATTATCCCAAATTCGCTATTTGGAAGCAGAGCACAAAAAGCACCCCTCGTCCAAGGGTATCCTTGAATACCTAAAGTAAGTTAGAAATTATCTAAACATACATCTTACTAGAGAGTACCAGCGCAAATCCACTTTACTGAAACAAAAATACTTTGACTTAAACAACAAAACAGGCTCATCTCTGGCGAAGGCCCTTAAGCGTAAACAACTAAACACACATATTTACACAACTGACAAACAGAGCCACATTCACAAAGACAGAAAAAACTTCGCCGAAACATTTAGATGATATTACGAGGAATTGTACATCTTAAACAATCATTGCTCACAAAATGACATAGACAACTTTACGTCTGATTTTAACCTCCCCACTTTGGACAAAGAAGATGCAGACAGTCTCAACGAGCCAATCTCTTCAGAAGAAATCAAATCTGCCATAAAAAGCATTCCCAATGGGAAGAGCCCAGACCCAGATGGACTTAGAATAAGGTACTATAAGACATATTTACATCATGTAGTACATGCCCTTACATCTTTATTTAATTCACTATTGACAGAAGGTGGCTTCACTGACCAAATGCTGGGAGCACACATAACGGTATTCCTTAACCCCTTAACGACCGACGACGTATGCCATACGTCCTAAAAAAAAAAAGCACTTAATGACCGAGGACGTATGGCATACGTCGTCGGTTAAACAGAGCACTGGAAGCGATCGAAATCGCTTCCAGCTGCTCTAACAGTATTGCAGGCTTGCCTTGATGTCTAGGCATCCTGCAATACTGTTCCCAAGTGCTGGGACCAGATTGATCACTCCCCCACGAGTGATAACTTCCGTTTCGCTCCACCTGGAGCCCGGCAGTGTTTCAGAGCATTGGAAGCGATCGGACATGCTTCCGATGCTCTGCTTGTGTGCTAAGTGCCTCGGTGGGTCGAGGCACTTAGTTAGTTATAAAATAATAATAAAAATTAAAAAAAAAAAAACGTAAAAAGCTAAAAAAAAGCCCTAAATAGCCCCCCCTCCCCCTTCACTAGGCATCCAAGATGGCGATGCCCAGTGCATCATGGGGCCTCTGGGGGTGTCCCTAGCCTGCCTCATCATAGGGGCAAGCTCGGATCACCCAATCTGAGCCTCCCACCCAAAAAAATAATAATAAATAAAATACCCCATTTGTCTGATCATGTCAATATTTGTAAATATTGACACTGATCAGTGTGGATCTCCCTCCCTCTCCTCACTTGCGATTTTGTTGGAGAGAGAGAGAGACCTGTTTTTTTGCAGAGAGAGATTTAATTATTTTATTTGTTAAAAAATATAGAACCAAAGGCTCTTTTCAGAGCCATTAACCCCTAGCTTGCCAGTGATCACTATAAATCACTGGCATTAGCATAGCTGCACTTTTTTTTGCTGTCTGTGCATTTTTTTAGGGGTTAATTTTGTTGTTGTAATTTTTTAAAAATCCAGAGGCTCTTTTCAGAACCATTTAGTTAATTTAATTTAATTTTCAGAGCCATTAAACCCTAGCTTGCCAGTGATCGCTATCAATCACTGGCAGTAGCATGGCTGTACTTTTTTGCTGTCTGTGCATTTTTTTAGGGGTTAATTTTGATGTTGTAATTTTTTAAAAATCCAGAGGCTCTTTTCAGAACCATTTAGTTAATTTAATTTAATTTTCAGAGCCATTAACCCCTAGCTTGCCCGTGATCGCTAAAAATCACTGGCAGTAGCATAGCTGTACTTTTTTGCTGTCTGTGCATTTTTTTAGGAGTTAATTTAGTTGTTGTAATTTTTAAAAAATCCAAAGGCTCTTTTCAGAACCATTTAGTTTATTTAATTTTCAGAGCCATTAACCCCTAGCTTGCCAGTGATCGCTATAAATCACTGGCAGTAGCATAGCTGTACTTTTTTGCTAGTTAATTTAGTTAATTAATTTAGTTAATTCATTTAATTTAAAAAATTTTAGTAATTTTTTTCTGTGACAGATACAAAAATGTCACAGAAAATATATAGTGCTGAGGAGGCGTATGCCATCCTTGCGTCAGAGTCAGATGCCTCTATGTCTGACTCACACCCCAATTTTGACCCTGCCATATGCTCAGATACATCACTAGATGCAGTCTCAACTGATAGTGATGTATCTGTGGCTGCTAGACCCCCTGCTACCCCCCCTACCCGCCCCCCTGCTAGCCCCCCTGCCAGAAGGAGGCATGTTGCTGCCATTGCTGCTGAAGAGTGGGTAACACCTCATCTCCAGAGGCCAGATATCCCACCCTTCACAGCAAATGCTGGCATAAATATAGATGTGGCAGGTTTTAGCCCCCAGCAGTTTCTGGAAGTGTTTCTGGGCGATGATGTATTGGGGAACATTGTCGCCCAAACTAATTTATATGCCCATCAGTTCCGTGCTGCAAAGCCTGGAACATATTTGGCAAAGCAGCAATGGGCCCCCATCAATGTGCCAGAATTCAAAAAATTCTGGGCATTGACCATGCTGATGGGCATCATAAAGAAACCCTCCATTCGCTCCTACTGGAGTAGTAGCCCAATCTGCTCTACCCCCATTTTCTCCCAGACTATGTCAAGGAAGAGGTATGAAATGATTCTGCATTTCATGCACTTCAGCGACAACAGCCTGTGCCCCCCTAGGGAGCATCCCCAATTTGACAGGCTGTATAAAATCCGCCCCCTGATAACCCACTTTTCTGCCAGGTTTACAGAGGCTTATACACCTGGAAAGAATATATGCGTTGATGAATTCCTAATGAAGTATAAGGGAAGGCTGGGATTCAAGCAGTTTATTCCTTCCAAGCGCTCCAGATATGGGGTAAAGGTGTATAACCTCTGTGACAGCGAGAATGGGTATACTCAGGTCTTCCGGGTGTATGAGGGAAAGGATAGCCACCTTGACCCTCCAGGTTGCCCAGAACATATGGGAACCACTGGCAAGATTGTCTGGGACCTGATATTACCCCTAATGAACAAAGGGTATCACTTGTACTTAGACAATTTTTATACAAGTGTCCTTTTGTTCAAGCTACTGTATTGCTTTGATACAGTAGCTTGCGGTACAATTAAAAAGATCCGCGCAGGTTTCCTAGGACAGCTTGTACGCACCCGGCTATGAAGGGTGGAGACCTCAGCTCTGCGCCAAGAGGAGATGTTGGCACTTAAGTACAGAGACAAGAAGGATGTATACCTTCTTACCACCATCCACACAGAGAAGACGGTGGCGGTTTCTGTACGTGGCAGAGCTGAGATCATAAGGAAGCCAGTGTGCATCAAGTCTTATAACCGGCATATGGGTGGGGTTGATCTGGCTGATCAGCTGCTGCAGCCCTACCTAATTATGCGGAAGACAAGGGCCTGGTACAAAAAGGTTGCAATTTACCTAATGCAGATTGCAACCCACAACACTTTTTTGTTGTTCAAAAAAGCAAACCCCAGAGTTAAAAAGACTTTTTTACAGTTTCAGCTCCAGATTATTACGGGGATTTTGTACCATGATGCACCTGCTCCCCGGGCGGTGATGGGAGAGAGCAGAGTTGGGGCTACCCATTTTATTTTTAAAATCCCCCCTACTGCCGCAAAGCAGAAACCACAAAAAAAATGCAGAGTCTGTACCAAGAGGGGGAAGAGAAAGGACACCATATATCACTGTCCTGATTGCCCTGGACAGCCTGCACTCTGCATTGGGGACTGCTTCAAGAGGTACCATACAATGGTCAATTTTTAAAAAAATAAATACATTTGCTGTTATATATATATATATATATATATATATATATATTTTTTTTGGTTATGTTTACTGTTAAATGTTTTTTTGTTTTTTTTACTTTTACTGTGCCAGTTTTTACATTTCACTACTCTATTTATTTTCTAAAATTGGGCCTGTTTTTTTTCAAAACCCCTGTCAAACCTATGCATGGGGGACATAGGTGTTCTCAGGGTGCCTTGCAGAAAACAACCTGAAGTATGTTTTTGTAATAACTTACAACAGTCTCTCCTAAATCATAGTCAAAAAGCAATCGGCTAGATTTAGTTTTGTCGGTAACGACCCGAGTAGCTAACACTGGCTTTTTTTTCCCCGCACCTTTTAAATACCACTGGTATTTAGAGTTCACAGGATGGCTGCGTTTTCAGTGCGTTAGGCTCCAAAAAGGGAGCGTAGAGCATAATTTATCGCCACTGCAACTCTCGATACCAGCGGTGCTTACGGACGCGGCCAGCTTCAAAAACGTGCTCGTGCACGATTCCCCCATATGAAAAAAATGGGACAGTTTGAGCTGAAAAAAAATCTAACACCTGCAAAAAAGCAGCGTTCAGCTCCTAACGCAGCCCCATTGTTTCCTATGGGGAAACACTTCCTATGTCTGCACCTAACACTCTAACATATACCCCGAGTCTAAACACCCCTAACCTTACACTTATTAACCCCTAATCTGCCGCCCACGCTATCGCTGACCCCTGCATATTATTATTAACCCCTAATCTGCCGCTCCGCACACCGCCGCAACCTACGTTATCCCTATGTACCCCTAATCTGCTGCCCCTAACACTGCCGACCCCTATATTATATTTATTAACCCCTAATCTGCCGCCCCCAACGTCGCTGCCACCTACCTACAATAATTAACCCCTAATCTGCCGACCGGACCGCACCGCTACTCTAATAAATGAATTAACCCCCAAAGCTAAGACTAACCCTAACACTAACACCCCCCTAAGTTAAATATAATTTAAATCTAACCAAATAAATTAACTCTTATTAAATAAATTATTCCTATTTAAAGCTAAATACTTACCTGTAAAATAAACCCTAATATAGCTACAATATAAATTATAATTATATTCTAGCTATTTTAGGATTAATATTTATTTTACAGGCAACTTTGTATTTATTTTAACCAGGTACAATAGCTATTAAATAGTTAATAACTATTTAATAGCTACCTAGTTAAAATAATTACAAAATTACCTGTACCGGTGTGCGGTCGGCAGATTAGGGGTTAAAAAATTTTAATAGAGTGGCGGCGATGTGGGGGGACCTCGGTTTAGGGGTACATAGGTAGTTTATGGGTGTTAGTGTACTTTAGAGCACAGTAGTTAAGAGTTTTATAAACCGGCGTTAGCCCAGAAAGCTCTTAACTACTGACTTTTTTCTGCGGCTGGAGTTTTGTCGTTAGATTTCTAACGCTCACTTCAGCCACGACTCTAAATACCGGCGTTAGAAAAATCCCATTGAAAAGATAGGATACGCAATTGAAGTAAGGGGATCTGCGGTATGGAAAAGTCGCGGCTGCAAAGTGAGCGTTAGACCCTTTCCTGACTGACTCTAAATACCAGCGGTAGCCCAAAACCAGCATTAGGAGCCTCTAACGCTGGTTTTGACGGATAACGCCAAACTCTAAATCTAGCCGAATGTGTCTGTAAAAATGAAAATTGAAAAATTACCACCATACACTTTCTCCAATTTTTGGGGCTAAAACAGTTGCTTCAAAGGCATCAAAGCACATAATATACAATACCTTGGGGTGTCAACATTTAAAAAATATACACTTTGAATGCAATAAATAAAAGTGGGGTATGCGATAGGCCCCAAACTAAAGATAGGCCTATCAGAAGAAATACTCTCATTTTTAATAACTAAAATCACAAGTCATAAAATTGTAACATAACCTTCCCAAAGTCCTGGCAAACCTATGCATGGGGGGCATAGGTGTACTCAGGGTGCCTTGCAGAAAACAACCTGAAGTATTCTTTTGCAATAACTTACAACAGTCTCTCCTAAATCATAGTCAAAAAGCAATGTGTCTGTAAAAATGAAAATTGAAAAATTACCACCATACACTTGCAGAAAACAACCTGAAGTATTCTTTTGCAATAACTTACAACAGTCTCTCCTAAATCATAGTACAAAAGCAATGTGTCTGTAACAAAGAAAATTTAAAAATTACCACCACATACTTTCTCCAATTTTTTGGGCTAAAACGGTTGCATCAAAGTCATCAAACCACTCCATGTATAATACCTTGGGGTGTCAAATTTTTAAATATAATCACATTTATGGAAAACACATAAATTGGGGTATGTTAAAAGACCCCCAAAAAAGACGATAGGCAAAGAAAATATGTTAAATGTGAAAAAAAATCACAAACACATGTCAGACATTTGGCATTGCACCGCCCAAACAAGCCACCAAACCTATGCATAGGTGGCATCACTGAACTCAGGAGATGTTGGTGACCACATATTGGTGTCTTCTTTAGTAGTAACACATAACAGGAGCTGTGAATCCATGTCTAAAGTACAATGTATGTGAAAAATAACACAAAAAAATGAATGCCCAATAGTTTGAGAAAGACTAGTGGTTGAATTAGTTTATGGAAAGTGTTAAAATACCTGCATTTGAAATACCCTAGGATGACTACTTTTCAAAAATATATGGTTTGATGGGGGTAAATTACATTGTCCGGCTTCAGAAATGTCTTAAATAGGACATGGGTGCATGGGATGTGAAAATGGGAAGTGTAAAAAATGGAATGCGCTTCCTAAAAATAAGGCCTTTTAGTCCCCAGAGAACCCAACACACCTATACATGGGTGGTATCACTGTACTCAGGAGATTATGTTGAACACATATTGAGGTGTTTTTTGGCAGTAACACATAACAGGAACTGAGAATCCATGCCTAAAGTACAATGTGTGTGAAAAATAACACAAAAAAATGACTACCCAAAAGTTTGACAAAGACTGGTGGTTAAATAAGTTCATGGAAAGTGTGAAAATACCAGCATTTCAAATACCCTAGGGGATCTACTTCTCAAAGATATATGGTTTGATGGGGGGTAAATTCCATTGGCCAGCTTCAGAAATGTCCCAAATAGGACATGGGTGTATGATGACCGATGTGAAAATTCCAAGTTGAAAAACTGGAATGCGCTTCCTAAAAACATAATTTATGCTTACCTGATAAATTTATTTCTCTTGTAGTGTATCCAGTCCACGGATCATCCATTACTTATGGGATATATTCTCCTTCCCAACAGGAAGCTGCAAGAGTCCACCCACAGCAAAGCTGCTATATAGCTCCTCCCCTAACTGCCATTACCAGTCATTCGACCGAAAACATGCAGAGAAAGGAAAACCATAGGGTGCAGTGGTGACTGTAGTTTAATGGAAAAATTACCTGCCTTAAAGTGACAGGGCGGGCCGTGGACTGGATACACTACAAGAGAAATAAATTTATCAGGTAAGCATAAATTATGTTTTCTCTTGTTAAGTGTATCCAGTCCACGGATCATCCATTACTTATGGGATACCAATACCAAAGCTAAAGTACACGGATGATGGGAGGGACAAGGCAGGTACTTAAATGGAAGTTACCACTGCCTGTAAAAAACCCTTTCTCCCAAAAATAGCCTCCGAAGAAGCAAGGTATCAAATTTGTTAAATTTGAAAAAGTATGAAACGCAGACCAAGACTCCGTCTTGTAATCTGTTCAACAGAAGCCACATTTAAAAAAGGCCTAAGTGAAAACCACAGCTCTAGTAGAATGAGCTGTAATCCCTTCAGGAGGCTGCTGTCCAGCAGTCTCATAAGCTAAATGAATTATGCTTTTTAACCAAAAAGACAGAGAGGTTGCTGAAGTCCTTTGACCTCTCCTCTGTCCAGAATAGACAACAAACAAGGTGAATGTTTGATGAAAATCTGTAGTAGCTTGTAAGTAAAACTTTAAAACACGAACCACGTCCAAATTGTGTAATAGACGTTCCTTCTTTGAAGAAGGATTAGGATACAAGAATGGAACAACAATCTCTTGAGTGATATTCTTGTTAGATACCACCTTAGGTAAAAACCCAGGTTGGTACACAGGACTACCTTATCCGTACGGAGAACCAGATAAGGAGAATCACATTGCAATGCAGATAACTCGTAGACTCTATGAGCCGAGGAAATAGCTACCAAAAAGGAACTTTCCAAGATAGAAGTTTGATATCTATGGAATGAAAAGGTTCAAATGGAACTCCTTGAAGAACCTTAAGAACCAGCTTTAAGCTCCATGGCGGAGCAACATTTTTAACCACAGGCTTGGTTCTAACCAAAGCCTGACCAAATGCCTGAACGTCTAGAATACCTGCCAGACGCTTGTGCAAAAGAATAGACAGAGTAGAAATCTGTCCTTTTAAAGAACTAGCTGACAACCCTTTTCTCAAAATCATCTTGGAGAAAAGATAATATCCTGGGAATCCAGACTTTACTCCATGAGTAACCCTTGGATTCATAACAATAAGATATTTACACCATATCTTATGTTAAATTTTCCTAGAGACAGGCTTTTATGCCCATTTATCAATTACTGACTCGGAGAAGCCATGCTTTGATAACATCAAGCGTTCTGTCTCCAGGCAGTCCATCTCAGATTAGTTATATTTAGATGGTTGAAAAGACCCTGAGGTAGAGGGTCCTGTCTCAGAAGCAGAGACCGTGGTGGAAAGGATGACATGTCCACCAGATCTGCATACCAGGTCCTGCGTGGCCACGCAGGCGCTGTCAAAAGCACCAAAGCACTCTCCTGCTTGATCTTGTGCAAACCCCTCCGGAGGGAATTCCCACTCCCCCGGATGAAAAGTCTGACGACTTAGAAAATCTGCCTCCCAGTTCTCAACACCTGGGATAGGGATAGCTTTTAGACAAGAGTGAGTCTCTGTCCAGTGAATTATTTTAAGACTTCTAACATTGCTAGGGAACTTCTGTTCCCCCTTGATGGTTGATGTAAGCCACAGTCGTGATATTGTCCGACTGAAATATGATGTACCTCAGAGTTGCTAACTGAGGCCAAGTCTGAAAAGCATGGAATATCGCTCCCAGTTCCAGAATATTCATTAGAAGGAGGGTCTCCTCCTGAGTCCACTATCCCTGAGCCTTCAGGGAGTTCCAGACTGTATCCCAACCTAAAAGGCTGGCATCTGTTGTAACAATTGTCCCACCTGACCTGCGGAAGGTCATACCCTTGGACAGATGGACCCGAGATAGTCACCAGAGAAGAGAATCTCTGGTTTCTTGGTCCGGATTTAACAGGAGAACAAATCTGTGTAATCCCCGTTCCTCTGGCTGAGCATGCATAGTTGCAGTGGTCTGAAATGTAGGCGTGCAAACGGTACTATGTCCCTTGCCGCTACCATTAAGCCGATTACATTCATGTACTGAGCCACCAAAGGGGCGCGGATGGAATGAAGAACACGGCAGAAATTTAGAAACTTTGACAACCTGGACTCCGTCAGGTAAATTTTAATTTCTACAAAATCTATCAGAATCCCTAGGAGGGAAACCCTTGATATTGGGGATAGAGAACTCTTTCCTTGTTCACTTTCCACCCATGCGATCTCAGAAATGCCAGTACTACGTCCGTATGAGACTTGGCAACTTGGATGTTTGACGCCTGTATCAGGATGTCGTCTAAATAAGGGGCCACTTCTATGCCCCGCGGCCTAAGGACCGCCAAAGTGACCCCAGAACCTCCATAAAGATTCTAGGGGCTGTAGTTAACCCAAAGGAAAGAGCTACAAACTGGTAATGCCTGTCTAGAAAGGCAAACCTGAAAAACCGATGGTGATCTTTATGCATCGTAATGTGAGGATAAGCATCCTTCAAATCCATTGTAGTCCTCTATTGACTCTCCTGGATCATAGTTAAGATGGTACGAATAGTTTCCATCTTAAATGATGGAATTCTAAAGAATTTGTTTAAGATCTTTTAGATCCAAAATAGGTCTGAAGGTTTCCTTTCCTTGGGAACCACAAACCGATTTGAGGAAAACTGTGTCCCTGTTCCTCTATTGGAACTGAATGGGTCACGTACACAATGCAAGAATGTCTCTTTCTTTATCTGGTTTGCAGATAAATGTGAAAGGCAAAAACTCCCCTTTTTTGGGGGGGAAAGCTTTGAAATCCAGAAGATATCTCTGGGGTATAATTTCCAATGCCCAGGGATCCTGGGCATCTCTTGCCCACGCCTGGGCGAAGAATGAAGTCTGCCCCCTATAGGATCCGTTACCAGATAGGGGTCCGTTCCTCATGCTGTTTTAGAGGCAGCAGCAGGCTCCTTGACCTGCTTATCTTTGTTCCAGGTCCGGTTGTCTCCAGACCGCCTTGGACTGAGCAAAAGTTCCCTCTTATTTTGCCTTAGAGGAAGTTGATGCCACACCTGCCTTGAATTTTCGAAAGGCACGAAAATTAGGCCTTTTTTGTCCCTTGATTTGGACCTGTCCTGAGGAAGGGCATGATATTTTCCTCCAGTGATATAAGTAATAATCTCCTTCAAACTAGGCCTGAATAGGGTCTGCCCCTTGAAGGGAAGTTAAGTAGCTTATTTATTAAAGTCACGACAGCTGACCATGAAATAAGCCATAGCGCTCTGCGCGCCAGTATAGTAAAAAACAGAATTCTTAGCCGTTAGTCTAGTCAAAGGAACAAAGGCATCAGAAAACAAAGGAATTGGCTAGCTTAAGTGCTCTAAGCTTGTCAAATATATTCATCCAATGGAGCCTGTAAAGCCTCATCAAGAGACTCAAACCAGAACGCCGCAGCAGCAGTGACAGGAGCAATGCGTGCAAGGGGCTGCAGGATAAAACCTTGTTGAATAAACATTTTTTATCCATTGGATCTAAAAAAGCACAACAGTCCTCGCCAGAGGTAGTGGTACGCTTAGCTAGAGTAGAAACTCTTCTCTCCACCTTAGGAACTGTCTGCCATAAGTCCCGTGTGGTGGCAACTATTAGAAAACATTCTTCTAAAAAATAGGAGGGGAAGAGAACGGCACACCTGGTCTATCCCATTCCTTATGAAAAATTTTAGTAAACCTCTTTAGGTATTGGAAAAACATAAGTACACACCGGCACTGCATATTATTTATCCAGTCTACACAATTTCTCTGGCACTGCGATTGTACACATTCATTCAGAGCAGCTAAAGCCTCCCTGAGCAACAAGTGGAGGTTCTCAAGCATAAATTTTAAATGTAGAAATATCAGAATCAGGTTAAATCATCTTCCCTGAGTCACAAATATCACCCACAGACTAAGCATATTGTGAGGTAGTATCAGACATGGTTCTTAAAGCGTCTGTATGCTCTGTATCTACCCCCAGAGCTGTTTTGCTTTCCTTTAATTTCAGGTAGTCTGACTAATACTGCTGCCAGTGTATTATACACAACCTTTGCCATGTCTTGTAAAATAAACGCTATGGGCGCCATTGATATACTTGGCGCCATTTGAGCGTGAGTCCCTGGAGCGGGAGTCAAAGGGTCTGACACGTGGGGAGAGTTAGTCGGCATAACTTCCCCCTCGACAGAATCCTCTGGTAAAATAAACGCTATGGGTGCCCTTGATGTACTTGGCGCCATTTGAGCGTGAGTCCCTAAAGCGGGAGTCAAAGGGTCTGACACGTGGGGAGAGTTAGTCGGCATAACTTCCCCCTCGACAGAATCCTCTGGTGATAATGTTTTTAAATACAAAAAATGATCTTTATTGTTTAACATGAAATCAGTACATCTGGTACACATTCTAAAATGGGGTTCCACCATGGCTTTAAACATAATAAACACAGAGCCTCCTCTATGTTAGACATGTTAGAACTAATAAAGAGACTAGTAAGCTTGGAAAACACTTTAAATCAAGTTAACAAGCAAATATAACAAACGTTACTGTGCCTTTAAGAGAAACAAATTTTGTAAAAATTTGAAAAACAGTGAAAAAAGGCAGTAAATCAAACGAAATTTTTACAGTACATGTAATAAGTTAACAGAGCATTGCACCCACTTGCAAATGGATGATTAACCCCTTAATGCAAAAAACAGATAAAAAAAAAAAAAAAAACGACATTTTTTTAAACAGACACAACAAAACTGCCACAGCTGAGCTGTGGATTACCTTCCCTATAACTGTTTCTATGCAAAATTTAAGCCAGCCATGTGGAAAAATTAGGCCCCAATAAGTTTTATCACCAAACATATGTTAAAAAACGATTAAACATGCCAGCAAACGTTTTAAAACACATTCTTATAAGAGTATGTATGTCTATTAATAAGCCTGATCCAGTCGCTATCACTGCATTTAAGGCTTTACTTACATTACTTCGGTATCAGCAGTATTTTCTTAGTCAATTCCATTCCTTAGAAAAATATATTACTGCACATACCTTAGCATATATCTCTATCAATCAGCCTGGTACCAGTCGCTTTCACTGCATTTAAAGGCTGTACTTACATTACTTCGGTATCAGCAGTATTTTCTTAGTCAATTCCATTCCTTAGAAAAATATTTTACTGCACATACCTTATTTGCAGGAAAACCTGCACGCCATTCCCCCTCTGAAGTACCTTACTCCTCAGAATGTGTGAGAACAGCAACTGGATCTTAGTTACGTCTGCTAAGATCATAGAAAAAACGCAGGCAGATTCTTCTTCCAAATACTGCCTGAGATAAACAGCACACTCCGGTGCCATTTAAAAATAACAAACTTTTGATTGAAGAAATAAACTAAGTATAAAAAACCACAGACTCTCACGACCTCCTATCTATGTTGAGACTTGCAAGAGAATGACTGGTAATGGCAGTTAGGGGAGGAGCTATATAGCAGCTTTGCTGTGGGTGGACTCTTGCAGCTTCCTGTTGGGAAGGAGAATATATCCCTTAAGTAATGGATGATCCGTGGACTGGATACACTTAACAAGAGAAATTAAGGCCTTTTAGCCCCCAGAGGACCCAACACACCTATACATGGGTGGTATCACTATACTCAGGAGATGTTGTTGAACACATATTGAGGTGTTTTTTTGGCAGTAACACATAACAGGAACTGAGAATCCATGCCTACATTTCAATGTGTGTGAAAAATAACACAAAAAAAAAATGACTACCCAAAAGTTTGACAAAGACTGGGGGTTAAATAAGTTCATGGAAAGTGTGAAAATACCAGCATTTCAAATACCCTAGGGGGTATACTTCTCAAAAATATATGGTTTTATGGGGGTAAATTTCATTGGCCGGCTTCAGAAATGTCCCAAAAAGACATGGGTGTATGATGACCGATGTGAAAATTCCAAGTTGAAAAACTGGAATGCGCTTCCTAAAATTTAGGCCTTTTAGCTCCCAGACAACCCAACACACCTATACATGGGTGGTATCACTGTAGTCAGGAGATGTTGTTAAACACATATTGAGGTGTTTTTTTGGCAGTAACACATAACAGGAACTGAAAATCCATGCCTAAAGTACAATGTGTGTGAAAAATAACACAAAAAAATGACTACCCAAAAGTTTGACAAAGACTGGTGGTTAAATAAGTTCATGGAAAGTGTGAAAATACCAGCATTTCAAATACCCTAGGGGGTCTAATTCTCAAAAATATATGGTTTTATGGGGGTAAATTTCATTGGCCGGCTTCAGAAATGTCCCAAATAGGACATGGGTGCATGATGACCGATGTGAAAATTCCAAGTTGAAAAACTGGAATGCGCTTCCTAAAAATAAGGCCTTTTAGCCCCCAGAGAACCCGACACACCTATACATGGGTGGTATCACTGTACTCAGGAGATGTTGTTGAACACATATTGAGGTGTTTTTTGGCAGTAACACATAACAGGAACTGAGAATCCATGCCTAAAATACAATGTGTGTGAAAAATAACACAAAAAAATGACTACCCAAAAGTTTGACAAAGACTGGTGGTTAAATAAGTTCATGGAAAGTGTGAAAATACCAGCATTTCAAATACCCTAGAGGGTCTACTTCTCAAAAATATATGGTTTGATGGGGGTAAATTTCATTGGCCGGCTTCAGAAATGTCCCAAATAGGACATGGGTGCATGATGACCGATGTGAAAATTCCAAGTTGAAAAACTGGAATGCGCTTCCTAAAAATAACGCCTTTTAGCCCCCAGAGAACCCGACACACCTATACATGGGTGGTATCACTGTACTCAGGAGATGTTGATGAACACATATTGAGGTGTTTTTTGGCAGTAACACATAACAGGAACTGAGAATCCATGCCTAAAGTACAATGTGTGTGAAAAATAACACAAAAAAATTACTACCCAAAAGTTTGACAAAGACTGGTGGTTAAATAAGTTAATGGAAAGTGTGAAAATACCAGCATTTCAAATACCCTAGGGGGTCTAATTCTCAAAAATATATGGTTTTATGGGGGTAAATTTCATTGGCCGGCTTCAGAACTGTCCCAAATAGGACATGGGTGCATGATGACCGATGTGAAAATTCCAAGTTGAAAAACTGGAATGCGCTTCCTAAAAATAAGGCCTTTTAGCCCCCAGAGAACCCGACACACCTATACATGGGTGGTATCACTGTACTCAGGAGATGTTGTTGAACACATATTGAGGTGTTTTTTGGCAGTAACACATAACAGGAACTGAGAATCCATGCCTAAAATACAATGTGTGTGAAAAATAACACAAAAAAATGACTACCCAAAAGTTTGACAAAGACTGGTGGTTAAATAAATTCATGGAAAGTGTGAAAATACCAGCATTTCAAATACCCTAGAGGGTATACTTCTCAAAAATATATGGTTTGATGGGGGTAAATTTCATTGGCCGGCTTCAGAAATGTCCCAAATAGGACATGGGTGCATGATGACCGATGTGAAAATTCCAAGTTGAAAAACTGGAATGCGCTTCCTAAAAATAACGCCTTTTAGCCCCCAGAGAACCCGACACACCTATACATGGGTGGTATCACTGTACTCAGGAGATGTTGATGAACACATATTGAGGTGTTTTTTGGCAGTAACACATAACAGGAACTGAGAATCCATGCCTAAAGTACAATGTATGTGAAAAATAACACAAAAAATTACTACCCAAAAGTTTGACAGACTGGTGGTTGAATTAGTGCATGGAAAGTGTTAAAATACCAGCATTTGAAATACCCTAGGGTGTCTACTTTTCAAAAATATATGGTTTGATTGGGGTAAATTCCATTGGCCAGCTTCAGAAATGTCCCAAATAGGACATGGGTGCATGATGACCAAAGTGAAAATTCCAAGTTGAAAAACTGGAATGCGCTTCCTAAAATTAAGGCCTTTTAGCCCCCAGAGAACCCGACACACCTATACATGGGTGGTATCACTGTACTCAGGAGATGTTGTTGAACACATATTGAGGTGTTTTTTGGCAGTAACACATAACAGGAACTGAGAATCCATGCCTAAAGTACAATGTGTGTAAAAAATAACACAAAAAAAATGACTACCCAAAAGTTTGACAAAGACTGGTGGTTGAATTAGTGCATGGAAAGTGTGAAAATACCACCATTTGAAATACCCTAGGGTGTCTACTTTTCAAAAATATATGGTTTGATGGGGGTAAATTCCATTGGTCAGCTTCAGAAATGTCCCAAATAGGACATGGGTGCATGATGACCGATGTGAAAATTCCAAGTTGAAAAACTGGAAAGCGCTCTCTAAAAATAAGGGCTTTTAGCCCCCCGAGAACCCGACACACCTATACATGGGTTGTATCACTGTACCCAGGAGATGCTGCTGAAGACATATTAGGGTGTTATTTGGCAGTAACCCTTAACATTATCAGCAAATGTATTCTTAAATTGCTATTTTGTCAAAAAAATCAAATTATTTCCCCCCCCCCAAACTTTGGCATAGATTGGTGGTAAAATGGTTGCATGAAAAAAGTCAAAATACCCCGTTTAATACCTTAGGTTGTCTTCTTTTAGAAAATATATACATTTGAAGGGTTATTCAGGGATTCCTGATAGATATTGGTGTTACAATGTAACTATCGCCAATTTTGAAAAAACATGGTTTTGAAATATCAAAGTGCTACTTGTACTTATTACCCTATAACTTGCAAAAAAAGCTAAGAACATGTAAACATTGGGTATTTATAAAAAGAAGAAGAGAAGAGGCGCCAAATGGTGTGTATCGTTTGAACTACAAAAGGCCAATCCCCCAAATGAATCTTACTTACAAGATTTCCAGCACTTGAGAAGTGCCACATATGCCTTCTGAACTATTTGCAGCCATCCAGCTAGCTGTATTTGGCCAATAATGCTTCAGTATTAAGCTGTGCAAGACAAAAACACAAAAGTGCCACAATAGTGTGTATCAGTGAGAACACTAACAGGTGCGCAAATATTGAAATGTACTCACGAGATGTGAGGCACTTGAGAAGTGCCACAAAGACCTCCTGGACACTTATCAGCTGTCCAGATCACTGTGTTCACAGGTGTTCCTCTGGGCAAAAAACGTTAGGTTCATTCTCAAGTGCCAAATACAGCTAGCTGGACGGCTGCAAATAGTTCAGAAGGCATATGTGGCACTTCTCAAGTGCTGGAAATCTTGTAAGTAAGATTCATTTGGGGGATTGGCCATTTGTAGTTCAAACGATACACACCATTTGGCACCTCTTCTCTTCTTCTTTTTAACAGAACCTGCGACTGCCAACATCGATCTGGAATGAGTTTGCTGCCTGGAGATCTGTGAAATATCTCCTAGAGTGTGGACTATCTTTGTTAAATCAGTATATGAGATGGTCATATTATTTTCTAATAACATTTTTTAATTTACACTATTATTATATATAGATTGTCACAACATTTATATGCAATTTATTGTCTTGATATAAATCATAGCATTTTATGAAATATCACACAGACATCACAAGGTTGCAGTGCACATCACTTCAACACTAGTAATATTTTTGTAGCAAATATAGAGGGCGCATCTGATTTTTATTTATTGGGTATTTATAAACTCAGGACAAAATTTAAAAACTGTTTAGCATTGTTATTTTATGGTGGTTCTAGATGTGTAAGAGATTTTGGGGCTCAAAGTTAGAAAAAGTTTTTTCATTTTTCCTCATATTTTATATTTTTTTTTATAGTAAATTATAAGATATGATGAAAATAATCATATCTTTAGAAAGTCCATTTAATGGCGAGAAAAACAGTATATAATATGTGTGGGTACAGTAAATGAGTAAGAGGGAAATTACAGTTAAACACAAACATCGCAGAAATGCAAAAATAGCCTTGGTCCCAGATGGTCAACAAATTGAAAAGTGGTCTGGTCACTAAGGGGTTAAACAAGGGAAAAATATGGATAGACCAGAAAACTTCCACCCCATCACCCTGCTGAATTCTGACATAAAAATATTTGCTAAAGTCCTGGCCACCAGAATAAATAAACACTATACCTTAGACCCTAATCAAGAGATTCGTCCCTGGAAGAGAAGCGCGTGACAATACCCTGAAAATATCCCAATTCATAACATATGAAGAAAAAACTTGTAAGCGAGTCAGCCAGTGTAAAAGTTAAAATATAACTTTTATTGGAAAATAATAAAAATAAACATCTAATAGTCCAGAGGCTAGTGCAACACCAGTCTTACATGTTTCAGCATTACGCCTTCCTCATAGACTGTGCTGCACTAACAGCCTAATTAAATACACATGAGGAACACTGATGTCATATACATAGAAATAATTAACCCTTTAACAATTGAAGATTTACTAATTATTTCTATGTATATGACATCGGTGTTCCTCATGTGTATTTAATTAGGCTGTTAAGGTTAGTGCAGCACAGTCTATGAGGAAGGCGTAATTCTGAAACATGTGAGACTGGTGTTGCACTAGCCTCTGGACACTTAGATGTTTATTTTTATTATTTTCCAATAAAAGTTATATTTTAACTTTTACACTGGCTGACTCGCTTACAAGTTTTTTATTCATACCTGACAAGTGGATTGGGAATCCCCCCTGCGGTTAGCAGCACAGTGTTTTCTTTGATACTAGTAGGAGAGCGGGCGGAGCAAATTTCAGTGTGAGACACTGACTGAATAGTGTGCCGCAGTTTGGAGCTCAGAAGTGCCTACGTTCCCTATCAAGCAGGAGATCAGCGGCTATCAAGTTGTGACCTGGATGCCGAGGAGTGACTAGTAAGTCTTTTATACCGGCAGGTCTATGAATAGTTGTGAGCTGACTCTGTGGCATTTTTGGATTAGATATATGGAGTGTCAGTGCGCTTTTTAAAGGGATATTGCTTTGTTGTGGATATCATAACATATGCCCAACAAAATAAAAAGCCTATGATACTTGTTTCCACAGATGTGGAGCAACCTTTGATAGGATAAATTGGTAATTCCTAAGGTCAATTCTGGAGAAAATAAAATTTGGCGATACCATTATAAAGAACATATTCTCCCTTTACTGCTCACCCACAACAAAGGTTAAGGTAAATTGCCTCTTATGCAATAAATTTCACATAAGAAACAGCACACGTCGGGGCTGCCCACTCTCAACCATTCTCTTTGCAATTTCCATCAAAGCCCTCGCACAAAAGATACGTGGTGAACCACAAATTACAGGAATATACCCAAGAACACGAGAGCACAAGTTAGCCCTATATGCAGATGACATCATGCTCACACTGACAAACACAGACACTTCTTTACCGAAAATCCTGGAAGTCTTCAGGGAATATTGTAATGTGTCAAACTTCCACCTCAATTGAAATAAATCCGAAATACTAAACATCACTTACGACCCCTGGTTCATATCCAGGTCATTACAACAATGCCCCCTGAAAAAAACAGCAAATCAAAATTAAGTATTTGGGGATCTATCTCTCACCAGACCCCCAAATAATCTTTCAATCTAATTACAAATTCCTGGAAGGTGAATTGATCGCAGATCTTTCGAGTTGGAAAAATAAGACAAAATCCTGTCTTGGCCAGATTAATGTGGTAAAAATGAACATTTTGCTTAGACTGTTGTACTTACTCCGAACCACACCTATACAACTACCAATAAATTACCTGCCAAAAATCCAATCAATTCAAGAACAATATATTTTGAGGGGGATTAGACCCAGAGCAGCTAGACGCACGCTGTATCTGCCAAAGGACAGAGGAGGTTTGGGAGTACCAAATATCTTAATTTACAAACAAGCTATCACACTTCATAGGCTTCTAGACTGGTGCCAGATCAATCCAAATAAAGACTGGGTCCAATTTGACTGAGATATACTTGAATCCAATAATGTGGGAACGTTCGCTTGGATAAAAATAGCCCACAGACCAAAAGCGACTCTTACATACTCAATATATATAGACTTTTCTCTATCTGGGATAAAATCTTGCATACTTCAACAACCATCTCGACAATGCACACTCCACTGATGCCTATACTACACAACCCCTTACTCCCCAGAAACAATAAAGTGACCTTACATGATAAACATACAAACCTTGGCTCAGGGATAATAGGTAGTTTTATGGAGAACGGCAAACTTAAACCCCTCAATGAGATCTTAGAGGACACACCTGATATATTAATGGCCTGGTTCTCGCATGTACAACTTAATCACTACTTAGCAATGCACCCACAGAAACAGTACATTACAAGACAAGTAGCCACATTTGAGACTCTATGCCTCAAGTCCACAACCACACATCATGCTATATCTTTACTATACAAACTCTTACTTTTAGAGGACACATATCTCCTCCCCACATACACCAAAGCCTGGGAAAAGGAACTTTTGGGGGACGTCACATTTCAGGAATGGCAGACAGCCTGCCAGATAAATAAAAAAGTCTCAATATCAGCAAGAATTAAAGAATCTAGTTACAAGCTCCTGTCCAGATGGTACCTTACACCTAGTAGACTCAAGCATATATACAAATCTGCCTCAGGGAAGTGCTGGAGTGACTGTGGGGAAGACGGTACACCTAGACACATCTGGTGGGACTGCCACTAAACCAGATATGTACTGGACTGACATTCTCACTCATATTGAGGGTTGCCGGGATTGCACCACCAAATGATCCCAAAATGCTCTTATTTCTGACACTACTTAAATTCAACAACAAGGCATATACAGCTTTGATGATGATCATGCTGAATAGCGGTAAGATGCTAATCCCCAAACATTGGAAGTAAAAAACGACACCAACATTTGAAGAATGGAAATGCAACGACGTGCTGATACACTTAGGGAGATATCACCACATACAACAGGGCACTAAAGACCTGCACAAAACCATGCTGGATATGTGGAAGACATATAGAAAACTACTACAAACAGGAAGATAGGGACACAACACACTATACATTTTAACCCAATAGGTACACATGGACACAATAAGATGCTGACACTGCAGTCTGAAATACCCCAATTAAAGTGTTTATATGTACTATGATATTATACTGCAGTGTTGGTATCCGCTCAATTGATCTTACATAATTCTTTACCACATATGGAAAACTATAATAATCTGAAATTTTGATGGACTTAAGGTTGCAACATCAACAGCTGAGGAAGCTGATGGACTATACTTTGTATTACCTCGCCCCAACAAGCGAGCCTGTCTCCGTTTATAAAGTATATGACTTTACAATACTGTTTATTGAACCTTTTGTAATATTTGTCGAAGATAATAAAGCTCTTTTGGAAAAAAAAAAAAAAAATTTACAAAACACATGTAAAACATATTAAAATAAAGTAATCTCCTTCTGCTCTCTCAGGAGATAATGTAACTGGGTCCTTTGACTCATTAAAGTGGACTGTAAATACAGGGAACAAAGTTTATGTGGCTCCAAAGCATGTTTATGATAAAAATGCTCTGCCACAATGTTTAAATTAGGGAATTGTCCTTTTTTTGGCTCCCCAGCATCTAAGTGTGTAAGACGTTTACCACCCAGTAACATTCCTGGATGATCCTCCAAATGACTCTACACGGCTGTGACTGTGTGTGAAATACTTTATTTTAATATATGATACATGTGTTGTGCTAGACTTTTAATCTAGTAATAACATTTTACTTCAGGTCTCAACACATTTTTCAGCGCTAATATGTGTTGCATTCGCTTGTAACATGTAATTTACCACTTGTAATAGGAGCATTATTCCCAGTGATATCCATTGAAAATATCAGGCACCCTAAAAAAATGTCAGTCATGCTATTCTCGGTAAAACTATTTTACTATTGACTTTTAATGCAAGATTCTGCGCTATTCTTAATGTTTGATTTTCAAAGGGTTTCCACAGACATAAACAGAAAAAAATATTCACAGCCAAAGCAAAAGTAAAATATGGTGACTAATTCAATATAAATAACTGTCTAATATGTTCAAATGCCGGTGTTTCACTTAACCACTGATAACAATTTATGATTTGCAATTAACATTTTTCGTCACTTTTCCTAAGCTTGGAATTAACTTAATTAACTTAACTTCATAATTGCATTCATAAATTAAAATTTTGATGATCTTTTATCAGTGTACATGTTTGGGTAGTGTAAAATTGTGACAAGCTATATTTTAAATTTTCAGCAAACCACATTTAAATGTGAACTGACAAGATACAAGGACTTTAAAACTGAAAAAAAAGTATTCAAACAGGTGAGATATGCAAAGTAAAAGAGGTCCAAATGTTTTCTAAAGAATTAGAATGTGTACAATTAGAAAAACCTTCAAAAACACTGTAGATGGTTCCAGTATCTGGACTCAATGAAGCAATTTATAAGGTAATCATATTTATTGTTAGTGGCTGACACTTTATTTTTCAGTATGTTCATATTGCAACAGCAGCTTTGCAATAAATAAAACAATATTATTATCAATTACTCCTACTTGCACAATCTTGAGCAAAAAAGTGTATCTTACATTTTTGTACAGCATGTGCAAGCATATGATTTGATTATGAGCATAAAGTTATTTGAAATGTGTTGGACTGGCAGATTCATATGGTCCAAATTAGATGCAGTTAGATCTGTGTTAGGGTATATGATGCATAATACAGAGGTGTCAGTATGTTCTTTTAGCTTGGTGGGCGTTTTTATTTTTTTAGGGTGTAACGATAGGCCCCTTGGTGGGTGTGGCCTGTGGGATTGGGCATATAAATCGTTTTTTTACACATTTTCCTGTTTGTCTGAGGAAGGTACTAATAGTTGTCCCAAAATGTTACAAAAATAAATAGTTAAGTTGATTCAAGACCAGTGGTTCAAGACCATATGTGCTCTTAAAGTGCCAGTAAACCATAAAAAAATGTTATATAATTCTGCACATAGTGTAGATTTATATAACATTATAATAGCACAAACATTGTAAAACCAAATTTCCCCTTTGAATTTAAAAAAATAACTGCTGTCAGACAGCAGGAGCGAGCTGCACTTAGTGCTATGGCGCGGTCGGGCCGGGCTGTGACTATACAGCTGGCCCGATGCGCTGTTTGAAAAAAACAGACCCGCTCAGAAGATCACAGAGAGCGGGTCTGTAAAACAGCAGTTATTTTTTAAATTCAAAGGTGAAATTTGGTTTTACAATGTTTGCGCTATTATAATGTTATATAATTCTGCACTATGTGCAGAATTATATAACATTTTTTTTATGGTTTACTGTCCCTTTAATGTTAATAATAATGTTGGTATTAGAGTTAGCCGTTGCTTCTTCTAAGTATAGTAATTGATTGGTTCATTATAATGATGATATTTGCTGTTTTATTTAGGGAGATTGTACCTTAACTTCAGTTTATTTCACTTATGATTGAACACTACATATTGTAATACAGGATTATGGTGATGATTATCTAAAATTTCTGTTATGTTGATATACATGGATTATGTTGCTATGGCAACAACTTTGGCAGCTTTTATGTGTTGGGTGAGTGTCTTATGTGCTTATATATTCACTGTATTTTCACTTTTAATATTGGTCTGATGAAGGGGTGAAATGCCCCAAAATGTCACTGTGCAATAAAGAAAATTGTTGACTTTCCATAAATCTAGAGAGTGCCATCCCTGCTTGTGAATATTTCATTGATTCTGGCAGCTTGGTACACTACTATTGTTTAGTGAGAATGCACCTATTGGGACAGTTATATTTATAACATGGTTGCACCCACCATTTGATGTATCTTGGACCCTTCTCCCTTTCACACGCTGCACTGTACACCGGTCACCAAACACTTTTTATACACATTTTGTTTACCCTAGATTACATTATGGAGGAGAAAGAGCCTGCCATCTCTTCTCCAGTGACAGAAGTAGCTGAGACCTTGACTATGACTAAAGTTGATGCAGCCAGGATTCTGTTTGGTGCAGAGGCCCCAAAGTACAAAGTGATAATGCACAGACATTGTTTCTACGTAAGTTGAAATTGAAGAAAAGAAAAAATTGATTTACAACTTCACGGCACATACTTCTCTTAATATCACAGAAAAAAGCAAATACTTAGGGGTTTTCAAATTAAGAATGCGCCTACTATTGGGAGAACCAACCCTCAATTTTTGAAACGTTGGTGTGCTGTGCTTAATAAGTGTTCCCCGAGTGTTGTTAGTCATTGAAGAAGTGAGATTATTGTTACATATGTCAAGACTGAAATAACACAATTTAAAGTAAGTAAGGGTCTGCTCCTTGAGAGTGACACGAGTAAAAATTGGACTGACAACTTATCTACCCAATTGAAGGAATACAATGATGCTTTGATAGCATTCAGAAATAAAAAGCTTGGCTATGTCACTCAGGATTACAAGGATAAAAAAGAATATCGCTGGCTCTTAGGACCAGAAGAACGGAAGAGTTTCCAACTAAGGAGACAAAGGAGACAGCGGATGTACACCAGACAGTGGTTAACAACTGTAGATTCAATTTCAGGATCAGTCACAGCCTTCTGCACATGCTTTTTTAGGCATTACTACCAGTTCACAAAGAAGAAGGGGAGGAGACCCCATACAAAGAGGGGAGGCTTTTGGAAGAAAGTCCCCATTACCACTACATATCACAAAATGGTAATAAACATCAGCCTTCGGTTGTTGACTCAACACCAATTAAGCCTATACAATAAAGGACTCTCATATACCTATGTCTAAGACAAATGTGTTTGACTCTTATATTGATCTTATAAAATTTCAATTACAGCTCAAATTGAGAGATCACTTTCAAGATAGCAAGGGTGAGAAGAGATTATATCCATTCAAATCAAATTTGATCAGTCTGCAATCAATCCAAGTATTAAAACATATACTAGAATGGTGCAAGAAGATATTGGCTCCCAAGATAAAAATAAGTATTGTGACAATCTTACTCCTGAAGAAAGTATGGCCATTGATGCTTTTGCATATCTAAGCATTGTGATACGACTGGCCAAGAGCGGTGCTGTGGTTATACAGAATTATAATTATTATAAGCAGAAGATAGATGTTAGACCAGGCAGCTTTTTGGCGTGTCTCCCCTGTCTTTTTGCCTTCTGACCTCATGGTTTTGGACTCTGTTTTTGCTGGTTTATTGTCTCTGCGCACTTTACCACTGCTAATCAGTGGTAAAGTGCAAGTGCCCCCTAAGTAAATTGTACTGTTGATTGGTTTATCCATGATTGGCATATTTGATTTACTGGTAAGTCCCTAGTAAAGTGCACTAGAGGTGCCCAGGGCCTGTAAATCCAATGCTACTAGTGGGCCTGCAGCACTGGTTGTGTCACCCACATAAATAGCCCTGTAATCATGTCTCAGACCTGCCACCACAGTATCTGTGTGTGCAGTTTTCAACTGACAATTCGACTTGGCAAGTGTACCCACTTCCCAGGCCTAAACCTTCCCTTTTCTTACATGTAAGACACCCCTAGGTAGCCCCATGGGCAGGGTGCAGTGTATGGTTAAGGTATGATAAATAGTAATATGGTTTATATGTCATAACAGTGAAATACTTCCAAATTCAGGCTTTCACTGTTGCAAGACCTATCTCTCTCATAGGTTAACATGGGGGCTACCTTTATAAATGATTAAAGCATAGATTCCCTTTGAGAGCAGATGGACAGGTGGAGTTTGGGGTCCCTGAGCTCACAATTTAAAAATACATCTTTTAGTAAAGTTGGTTTTGAGATTGTGTGTTCGAAAATGACACTTTTAGAAAGTGAGCATTTTCTTGCTTAAACCATTCTGTGACTCTGCCTTGTTTGTGGATTCCCTGTCTGGGTCAGTTTGACAGTTGGGCTGTTTGCACCTCTCACTAGACAGCGTAGCCCGCATTTCCTGATGAGCCATCTCTGCTAGGAGGGAGGGGAGGAGTGGTCATTCACACCTGAAATGACTGTGCCTGCCCTCACACAATGCAGACTCCAACCCCCTGGTGTGTGCCTGAGGCCTTGCCTGGGCAAGGCAGGATTTCACAAGCAAGTGAGAATCTTCTTTGAAGTAAACCTACTTCAAAAGCCAAAATGGGTATAAGAAGAGCACCCAAAAATACAGACTTTAGAATTTTTCTGGAATCTTTCTAGGATCTTGCTGGACTCACGAGGAAACTCTGCAAGGAGAAGAGCTGAATAGCTGAAGGAGGAGTACTGTCCCTATGCTGTGTTGCTTTGCTGGACTGGCCTGCAGTTGTTGCTTCTGCCTGAAAAGAGTGCAAAGGGTAAACTTTGCTGTGTGTCCTGCTTAAGTAAGTTCTCCAAGGGCTTGGAGTAGAGCTTGCCTCCTGTTGGAAGTCTCAGGGACCCCAAAGACTTCAGTTTCCTCGACGTGCAGCACTGGGAACTGTGTGTTTTGTGCTGTTCAAGAGGAGAAATCACTGCAACGCCACCACCGACGCCGCTGGCCTGCACCGTGACTTGACGATGCCGCACAGAGCCGCATTGCCCCGCTTTGCACCGCGACCCTGGTCTCACTGATGCCGTCATCGGGCGACTTCACTGAGCCGCTGCTTGCACCGCGACCTGTGGGCCCCGCACTCCAGAATTTGCCTGCTCACACTGCAGCCTGGGCATCCCCAACGACGCCGGTCCTGCTGACACCGGCACCGCTGCCTGCACCGTTCCATCCCGCACCGCAGCCCCAGCCCCCCGACACCAGCACCATCGACTCCAGTGTCGTCACCAGGCATCCCGGCCTGCCCCGTGACCTGTGGACACCGCAAGTCGCACTGGCCCGCTTCACACCGCAGCCCTGGTCTCACCGACGCCGCTGGACGCCGTCACCAAGCCGCTGCCTGCACCATAACCTGTGGGCACCGCACATCGCATTGTCCCACTTTGCACTGCAGCCCTGACGCCGGCTCACCTGACTTCATTAGCCCGGAGTTCGATCCGCAACGCGTGTGAACACCAAGGGCCCAACGACTCCTGTACCAACTCCGGAAGCGACGCCACTCTCCGGAGCTCACCGCAAGGATCATGACGCCCTGCAAATCTAAGGTACTGTTTGCGGGTCTTCCCGACACTGTAGCTGGCCGGCGATGCCGCGGCCAGCCTGAACTGTTGGTTTTGTGTATCACGACGCCGTGATAGCCCCAGGTGGAGCTATCGACTACAAGGAACTGTGTTTGAATACATATTGCAGCATTCATATTTTTATTACTGTATGCTGGATTTTTATCGTATTTGGTCTTGTTTTAAATAGTTAAATATTGGCTATCTTTTTCTAAAACTGGTGTGGTGCCCTTTTGTAGTGTTTTCACTGTGTTACTGTGTGTTATGTGCAAATGCTTTACACATTGCTTCTGAGATAAGCCTGCTGCTTGTCTCAAGCTACCAAGGGGGTGAGCAGGGGTTATCTGAGCGGGTATCTCCCTTATTCTAACTAGAGTGAGGGTCCCTACTTGGACAGGGTGCAAACCGACTGCCAACTGGAGACCCCATTTCTAACAATAGATAAACAATTATCTGAGTACAGCTTAAAAAAAACTATCAGGTGACCCAACAATAGTGGTGCTAGCATCATGTGTTAACATACAAAACAACTTTGGAAAGAGATTCCAAAAAAAGAAAATGCTTTGTCAGCACTCTGTGCCCAGACTAGTATTAGAGGCAGGATAAAATAAAATATAACCTTTATTTTTACTCTTAAAAATCTTTTAAGAGTAAAAATAAAGGTTATATTTTATTTTAACCAGCCTCTAATACTAGTCTGGGCACAGAGTGCTGACAAAGCATTTTCTTTTTTTGGAATCTCTTTCCAAAGTTGTTTTGTATGTCAATCAGAGAGTTGTATGTTCTGCTAACATAGAAAGATAGGTTATTTTAATTATTTGAAATCCATAGTGTTAGAAATGTGTTAATACTAGCTGTCTATTTTTGCAGTTCCTATTGGAAATAACCGATGAATGAATCTGAATCCAATATGTGTCTGAAACGAATACCCACATCAACAAAATTTTGGCCGAACTGAATGTTTGAGAAAATCCTTGTGCACGTCTAAAACAGTTAGTGCAAGCATTTGTGAGATATAAACACACTGATTATGAAAAAGGAATGGACACATAAGATATTAACTTTTTTTGTAGAATGAATTGCAAGGAATTAAAAAACATTTTAGAGACACTTAGAAATGTTAAAACGGTATCCTGCTTTAGAATCAGGGTCTTTAGAAGGATAACCAGTAGTCCTTTTAAAAATATAAGAGTTAAGAAAATAAAGAATTTAAGTACAGTTAAATTCTTTTTTTATGTTAGGTAAATGTAATGTATATAAGAAATCAAAGAGAGTCATTACTAAATCCTTCATATCAAGTAGTATGATACTTAAAAACATATTACTTGTTGCCCTAAATAGATCATAAGTACTATAGTATCTGTGTACATTAAAATATTCATGATAAACATCAAGAAATGTGTAAAGCTAAATTAGCATATTAGTAATGTAAAAGAGTGCATTAGTACATTAAAAAAAATAGTTACTAGATTAGGAAGATTTGAACTCTAAGGGGTCAATTTACCAAAGTGTGAGCGGGCATGATACAATGTAGTGTATCATGTCCGCCGTACATCGATAAATGTATCATTGCACATTGCATTTATCATTGTACAAGCAGTTCTGGTGAACTGCTTGTGCAATACCACCCCCTGCAGATTTGCGGCCAATTGGCCGCTAGCAGGGGCTGTCAATCAGCTTGATCGTATAGGATTGGGTGAATTGAAGACCGCAGCCTCAGAGGCAGCGGACAAGTTATGGAGCAGCGGTCTTTAAATCTCTGCTTTATAACTTCTGTTTTTGGCAAACCTGAAGGTTCGCACGGAAACAGGGTCATCAAGCTCCATTCGGAGCTTGATAATTCGGCCCCTAAGAGTATAAAAAAATAATCCCTTTTTGGTAGGCATTAAATATAAATACAGAGTTTGATTAAAATTATGTAAATTTCTGAGATGGGTACTCTGGTTCCAAATGCATTGATCTTGGGTTTTGAATTGTGGAAATTATATGTTTCCGTATAAATATAATAAATTATTAATTTATTGTTTGAGAAAAAAAAAACATTCCTGTAAATATATGGTCTGAGGAAAGGTTATGGATAATATACAATAATGCAATAAATATGCATACTTTTCTTAACCCCAGAGACTTCCTCATTTTGTGTTGTTAATTTTTTTCTCCTAAAGGACCAGTAATCAGATCAAAATATTTTTAGGATGGTCATTTTATAATATTTTTTATCAATGTATAATATTTATTACTGATTTATATTTAATATAATCCAATTATTATTTAAAATTAACAAAAATGGTCTATTAAGATTTTCTTCTGAATACCTACAGAATTGCTGACATTACAAGTGTAGTGTTAATTACCGCTCCTACTCAAATGTTAATTTTGCTAAAAATTAATTTTTTGCACACAGCGAGTAGCAGTGGTATTACAAGTTGAAAGTAAAATTTTTGCACTCTTGCGAAACCCGACGCTCTCAAAAAAGTAAAGTACACAATATTACATACTCAATATCACATTCACCCCTTTGACTTCAAGGGAGCAGTGAAATAAATAAAAAAAACCTTTTACTGGGTGTTAACCACCATAGCAATGTACACCCTACTCTAATAACCAATAAAGGGATATATTACAAGTGGTGCGCAAATTTGCCCGTTTGCGGACACGTGATAAATAACCGGACTTTAGAAGTGGCTGGTTATTGCTATTTCAAGCTTGCGGTAGCAATTAGCGCTTTAAAAATTAACCAGAGATCAGATCTCTGGTTGACTTTATAAATGTCCACAAAATGCCCCCAAAACAAGTGCCATATACTTTATTAAAAAAAATAAAGATAGCAGCATCTTTATTTTTTAATAAAATATCTGCAAAAAACTGTTTTTAGGGTTTTAAATTTTGTGGGTGTGGGGTGTTAGAAAAAACTTGACTGAAAAGTGCCTTTACATTGCAATCTATGGGAAGTGAGTGTTTCCAGAAAAAAAAAAAAAAAAAAAAAAATATATATATATATATATATATATATATATATATATATACACACTAGTCCTAAAGCCCATTCACACAGGCCATTTTTTTGCAGTCTCACCTCCCCTCTCTTTTACTTTCTCTCTCCCCCTCTTTTTTGCTTTCTTCTCCCCTCTCTTTTGCACTGTCTCCCCCTCTCTTTTGTGCTCTCTCTCCCTCTCTTTTTCTCTCTCTCCTCCCTCTCTTTTGCTCTCTTACTCCCCCCTCTCTTTTGCTCTCTCTCTCCCCCTCTCTTTTGCTCTCTTTCACCCCCTCTCTTTTGCTCTCTCTTCCCTCTCTTTTGCTCTTTCCCCTCTCTTTTGCTCAATCTCTCCCCCCTCTCTTTTGCGCTCTCTCTCTCCCCCTCTCTTTTGTGCTCTCTCTCCCACATCTCTTTTGCGCTCTCACTTACCCTCCTCTTTTGCTCTCTCTCTGTCTCCCCCCTCTCTTTTGCTCGCTCTCTCCCCCTCTCTTTTGCTCTCTCTCCCCCCTCTCTTTTGCGCTCTCTCTCCCCCTCTCATTTGCTCTCTCTCCCCCTCTCTTTTGCTCTCTCTCTCTCTCCCCCTCTCTCTTTTACTCTCTCTCTCCCCCTCTCTCTCCCCCATCTCTCTCTCTACCCCTCTCTTTAGCTCTCTCCCCCTCTCTTTTGCTCTCTTTCCCCTCTTTTTTGCTTTCTCTCCCCTCTCTTTTGCTCTTTCCCATCACTTTTGCTTTCTCTCACCCTCCCCCCTCTCTTTTTGATCTGTATCTCTCACTCGCGAGCAACAGCACCCGGCACCACCCCTGCTATGCCCATGACAGCTTCGGACAATGCGCTGGTATTACTCAGTGGAGCGCTAATATCGATTTTGTGAAAGCGAGATTTAGTGCTCCACTTGTAATCTGGCCCAAAATGTCACATTCCCTTACTCTTTTAACCCTGCTACACTATTAACTAGTAAACTGCCACAATCCCCATCGCAAACTACCCAGCTACACTATAAACCCCTTAAACTTCCACAACCCCATCACAAACTACCCACTACACTATTAACCCCTAAATTGCCACAACCCCCATCTCAAAACTTCTATACTACTTAACCCCAAAACTGCCACAACCTCCATTGAAATAACCCAGACATTACTTAACCTCTTAACCTCTAAACTGCCATTATGCCTAGTGCAATAAACACCCTACTATTAAACCCCTAACAGCTAACCCGACCAAGACCCCTAACTTTATACCCCCTAAGTTACAAAATATAAAAAAATACTACCTGGCAGTGCTCCTTGGTCTTCTTAGGCGGTCCTCTTCTTATCTTTCCCCCAACCCTTCTTCATGCTTTTACCGTAGCAGACTGAAGATAGAATGCAAGATTCCCCCTTATATAGTGGTAGCCTTGCAATTCTATGGGTTGATTTTTTTTAATTCAAATTAATAAAGGCCATCTAAGAGGAGTAAGGAGCACCACCAGGGGACTGAGGAGTGCCGCTAGGGGACCCCAACAGAGGACCGCAGCCACCATGGACCCACTGCTGCCCCCCAAAGAAGCTGGATTCAAGATGTTATGTATCAACTTTGGGGTTAAGCCTTAGGTGATTTTTGAGGTGGGTGTTTAGGATATATTTTTTTTGCAAAAGAGCTACAATCACTTCAACTAGGGCACTAGTAATGCCTTTTTCAGGTAGATTTTAGTTTTAGTGTAGGGTTTTTAGGGGGGGGCTTTTTTTAACAGTATTTTAGTTTTAGGATAGGGCTTTTACTGGTTTTCAGCCAGATTACGAGTTCGGCGTTATGAGTGAAAAAGCATCATTATGCCCATAACGATGCTTTTTCCCTAACGCCGCTATTACAAGTCTTGTCAGAATAGCTGTACCGCACACCTTTTTGGCCGTCACGCAACGTCAGTACCGCACTTTAAGAAAAGTCCTTTTTAAATGGGACTTCCATAGCGCCGGTATTACGAGTTTTGCTGTGAGGCCAAAAAGTGAGTGGTACAGCCTAAAATTACAATATCCGTACTGCCCTATAAAGTCAGTAGTTATGAGTTTTACGTTACAAAGCTGTAACATAAAACTCATAACTAAAGTGTTAAATAGTACACTAACACCCATAAACTACCTTTTAACCCATACACTGAGGCATCCCCGCATCACAAATACTAAAATATAATTATTAACCCCTAATCTGCCGCTCCTGACATCGCCGCAACTTAAAAAAATGTATTAACCCCTATTCCGCCACTCCTCCCTAACCCTAACACCCCCTAACTTAAATATAATTAAAATAAATCTAAATAAAACCTACTATTATTACCTAAATGATTCCTATTTAAAACTAAATACAAACTTACCTGTAGAATAAACCCAAAGCTAGCTACAAAATAACTAATAGTTATATTGTAGCTATCTTAGGTTTTATTTTTATTTCACAGCTAAGTTTGTATTTATTTTAACTAGGTAGACTAGTTAGTAAATAGTTATGAACTATTTACCAGCTACCTAGTTAAAATAAATACAAAGTTACCTGTAAAATAAACCCTAACCTGAGTTACATCAATACTTTACATTACAATAAATTAAATAAATTAACAAAATACAATTATCTAAATTACAAAAAAAATAAACACGGGGGGCGGAGTTACCGCCAAAGCTACAGGTCGCATTGCTCAAGAGCTCCTGACTTCAACCCCATAAAATGTGATTTATCCCTGATAAAACTACTCTATTCAGCTTGTAACTAAAGGGTATTAACACAGGAAGAAGCCGGAGATGTGGGGATAAAGAATCGGGGGCTGTGTGCCTCATCCTGAGCTGAGGAATTGTAGCAGGGCTCCCTATCATATGCTGAAGCGCCATTTTGGATGTGGATGTCCTGCTGCCCGTAATGGAGACCCAAGTACTGTATACCGGCATCAGAGATTTATTGGAGGAGTATGGGAGGAGGATGTGGGAAAGACTGGATGCCCTAACTGTCAAAATTCAAGCAGCGCGACTACGAAGCGATACCGCTGCTGAGGAACAAGAAACAGCACCGGAGTCACAGTGTGACACAGCACCTATGGAACCCCAGCCGTTCTCCCCATAGAGTGTAGGCATTAACTGGGCCTGCACTACCCAAGAGCCCTCAGAATAGTAAACTGAAACTATTGAGGTCCAAAAGTGGCCTCAGCTGCTTTGGGGGTAAAAAGAGGGTGCTTTAGGTTTGCTCCCTAGTCCTTATCCACTTGAACTATGTCCCATCTTGGGAACGCTATGTAACTGATGGGATATGTGACCTATCCCTGAATATGTTCTTCTGTTTACTTGTCTACGATACTTCAACATGTATTTATTGTATGCCAAGAGTTTGATTGAGCAAACTGTTTGTTGATTTGACATTTTTTTTTTCCCTCAATAAAAATTTATTTAAAAAAATAAATAAATAAATAAACACTAAATTACACAAAATAAAAAAAGAAATTATCAAAAATAAAAATGAATTACTCCTAATCTAATAGCCCTATCAAAATAACCCCCCCCCCCAAAAAAAAACCCTAAGCTGCCAATGGCCCTTAAAAGGGTCATTGGTGGGGCATTGCCCCAAAGAAATTAGCTCTTTTACCACCCACACAAACCCACCACCCACACAACCAAACCCCCCAAATAAAACCCTATCTAAATAAACCTGAGCTCCCCATTGCCCTGAAAAGGATATTTCGATGTGCATTGCCCTTAAAAGGGCATTTAACTCTCTTTTACATTGCCTAAAACCCTGAGCTAAAATAAAACCCACCCAATAAACCCTTAAAAAAACCTAACACTAACCCCCGACAATCCACTTACAGTTTTTGAAGACTGGACATCCATCCTCATCCAGGTGGAAGAAGTCCTCATCGAAGCCGGCAGAAGTCTTCATCCAGATGGCAGAAGTCTTCATCCAGACGGCATCTGCTATCTTCATATATCCGGCAAGGAGTGGGTCCATCTTCAAGACATCCAGATCAGCCAATAGGATGAAAGCTCAATTGTATTGGCTGATTGCAACAACCAATAGGATTTTGCCCCTTAATTCCTTTTGGCTGATAGAATTCTATCAGCCAAACGGAATGTAAGGGACGCCATCTTGGATGACATCATTTAAAGGGAAACTTCATTCTTCAGCAACTATCGTACGAAGAGGATGCTCCGCGTCGGTTGTCTTGAAGATGGACCCGCTCTGCGCCGGATGGATGAAGATAGAAGATGCCGTCTGGATGAAGATTTCTGCCTGCTTGGATAAAGACTTCTGCCGGCTTCCATGAGGACTTCTGCCGCCTGGATGAGGATCGATGTCCGGTCTTAAAAAACTGTAAGTGGGGGCAGAGCTTGGCCACGCTTATAGATGGCCACACATTGATCTAGCTCTGAAGCCTCATAGCTCTTGATATAGGTAATAAGTGACTCACAGCACGTTGGAATGAGTGGAAAGCTCAAATCTGTACATAAGAAAGGACTGGACACCTGTGTCCGCTGCTTTGGGATGCTAAGCTGTTACGGAGACCTCCTTTTTAAAGGGTGCGCAGTGAGGCCTGTGCTGGAAAGGAACCAGCTGTAGCGGTAACAACTACGACCGCGCAAAGTGAGTAACAGCTAATACCGCATCTGGGTTAAAGTACCCGACTACCGGTAGTGAGATTAGGTCAGCTAGAGATCGGAATCCCTGCAAATTGACAAGCCCAGAAAGTTTGCAATAGTGGGTCATTGCACCGATAAAGTGAGACGCAGACACGCATTGGGCCTTTCACTTGCCTAACTATTGGCCTCTGTGACAACAGGACATGGGCGATCAGGTACTCACTAAATTTCTAAGTAGGGTCTGCGTGGTACAACTTGTGGGTCCTGTTTATGTAGCAGTATTGTCCAAGATACACAGGAACTTTCTGCAGCCCTAGAGGGGAATGGCTATATAAATAGCAGGGACAAGATACTGGATTGGAGAAAACTGATAGACGCTCTGGGTTGAAAGCTTCTTGAATCAAACAAACACAGCATTAGGTCGGCTCTGGCCTGCTGACATTTATTCTTGCAATACAGGCACCTTGGACAATAACTAGACATATTGGGCAGGTGTGAGGGGGAACCCTGAACTGATTTCACTTGAGGCAGCATTGTTAGGTTATGCAGGCTTGTCTGGCCTGACCAGGCCACCCCTTACAGACATACAAACATATACCTGCACCTGCTATACATTAGGAGCTGAGGGAAACATTCCTGCCCTGCTGTGTTGCCCTGTGTCTAAAGATGGCAAACAGACGTATAACCAAGCCAGTCAAGGGTTCCCAATCATCTAATATGGACAGCTACCTGATCTCCGCTGCCCCTGCCCCCGGTACTCATAGAGAGCCGACTGACAGCGGTAAAAAAACTGCGGCTGTTTAGACATCTAATTTAGATTCCCTGCAACTTTGCTACCTTACTAAGGAAGACATTAAGCACTTGTCATCTAAAAATGATATACATGAAGCTATGATGGATGTCAAACTCATGTTTGGGGACTTGAAAAAAGACATAGTTGCAGTGGATCACAGAATTTCCCAGATGGAAGAATTGCATGATGGCCAGCTGTATACAATCCCATGATGCAATGGTCCAGACTCTGACCGACAGAATCGAAGACCTAGAAAACAGGAGCAGGTGCAACAACTTGAGACTGCGCGGAGTACCTGAAACAGTAAACCCTCCTGAGATAGGTCAATATATACAGGACTTCTTTAAATTTCTCAAAAATGCTCCTAACGCAGCCGAGATACAAGTTGAAAGAGCACATCGGGCTCTTAGGCCCAGACCACCGGCCAGAGCTCCCCCAAGGGATATTATCATCAAGCTTCTCTCATACAAAGATAAGGAAGACATACTTCTGCTATCCAGAAATAAGCACCCCCTTACATACAAAGGTGCCAACATTCAGGTCTTCACAGACCTGTGTCCTGCAACCCTTCAGAAGCGAAGAGACCTACACTACATCACCTCCAGTCTTAAAGAGCAACAAATCCAATACAGATGGGGATTTCCCACCTGTATCATCGCATCTAAGAACGGCTCAACAGTAATCTATAAGTCTCCGGAAAGTCTCCTCGCTTTAAATCAAACCTTTGGATTACAAATCTGACCACCAAATCTGCCTGTGGTCCCTGCACAACCAGGCCCTAATGATAACCGTTGTGTAGCTGACGGAGGCCCTGATTAGGCCCCTAGGGGACATGAAATTTTGTGTCACCGGTTTATACTTGATTCACTGGTGGTGCTGGACCCCTCATGGAACACTTTGCCTGGGTTCAACAATCCCACCATCTTCTGAAGCAGATAAGTGTATGATTACCTATTCCAATTTGGAAAGCATGTTGTATTTTTAACCTTTTCTTTCAGGTTTTAACATTTGGCCTAGAACTTCGTGTCCATGACACCTCTGCCAAATTACTTAGGAACTGAGCTATCATATGTAAATATGGTTTTCCTAGCCCTGTATTGTTTATTACTTTGCTCTTGGCAACTACTACTATATTGTTGTATGTGTTATCAGCTGATTTTTCTTGCTCTCCCTAGCGCCAATAGAATGTAAAGACCTCCAACTGAGACTTTTATGGCTTTTGAAATACGAGACTATGAGGTTGAGGAGGTGGTCGAAATGGGACAGTTGCTTAGAGTAAATTGCACTAGGTGAGGGAAATCAATGTTACAAGAAAATAGAATTGTTATCTAAATCTTGTTGGAGATCTATGGTAAAATAAATTAATAATAAAAAAAAAAATGAAAAAAATAAATAAAAAAATTCTAGTTAAAACATATAATCGCATAGTCAAAGGGACACACGGGGATAGGTTGAGAAAAGATTTCATAAGGCATAAACTGTATATATTAGGTGGGTTTCGGAGTCATACACTTTCTAGAATGTATGGGACACCGGGCGGGTGTTATTGTAATGGGTGGTCTGGGTGTCCGCCCTTAGTTCACATCTAAGTTCTGACAATGGTTATTGATACGTTTTGAGTTACTTTACCTACAAAGTTCAAATATCTGTTTACATATCTTCACAAGAGTATTGAGATTACTACCTCCTATTTGTTTACTAAATACATAGATTTTTCTCCCCTTTTCTTCTTACTCTTCGCCCCCAGACTCACCTGTGATACGAGTGAGGATCTAGTTTCTTGTTGCTTGGTCCATTCTAGATTCTTTCTCTTCTGCTCTTTCCTCTCTCATTCTTCTGCTTAACAACCTTTTCCCCGCTAGCCTACATCTCCCCCCTTTAAATTGCCCTTCCACCACTTTCTCCCTCTATTAACCTTCCTCTGCTCTCCCTCCTTTCCTAATCCCCCCTTTTTTTTTTCTCTCTCCCCTACTCTCCCCTTTTTTTTTCATTAATGGCACCCCCACGACCACTAAAGAGTCCATAATTTGGACCTAATCACAGTAAATGTTAAGGGCTTAAACAACCCAGGGAAGCGTTCAATCATCACAAGAGACTTACAAAGGATGGGCGTGACATAATTTTTCTTCAGGAAACACATTATTCTAAACACAGGGAACCCAAACGGTTTAGCAGACATTATCCAACAGCCTGCTTTGCTTCAGGACCCTCCACAAAAAAAATAGAGTTGGCATATTGTTCCGCCACAGTGTCCCATTCCAGTCGGAGCAAACATTAAAAGATCCTAATAGTAGTTATATAATTATGACAGTCAGGTTATATGGCAGACCCATGACCCTGGTCAATCTATACTTCCCAAACAAGGAAAATAGCACAGCTGATCTTGGAATTACAAAAGGGTACCCTCTTCCTGGGAGGAGATTTTAATATTTCTTTGAACCCCAGTTTGGATACCTCGGACGGCCTCTCCAGCGCCCCCCATAAAGTGGCTAAACACCTAATCAGGTCCCTTAGGGACCTGGTCTTGCACGATATCTGGCGTACCCTCCATCCATCTGACAAAAACTTTACCTTTTATTCGCACCCTCATAGAAAGTACACCAGAATCGACTATCTTTTTGCCAACTCGGCGGGTCTCGTTGTGACAACGGGATGCAGTATCAATACGATCACATGTTCGGACCACGCTCCAGTCAAATACATTATTAACTGGCCAAACACCCCAATAACTCCTCATGTTTGGAGGCTTGATGAATATCTTCTAGACGATAAACTCCTAACACAAAAATTACAAAAACATATTGAGGAATATTTCCTCCTAAATGCAGATGAGGCCATGGACAGCTCCACCGTGTGGGAGGCCCACAAGAGTGTTATTAGAGGTCACCTGATCGGACACAGCGCAGCTTTGCGCAGGTCCAGAAGAGAAATTTATAATGCGTTGATAGCACAAGTTTCACAAATAGAACTAGCGCATAAAGATCGACCCACCGACCGGGCCCTTCAAGAAGATCTGGCCTCAGCTAGGTCAGCCTTGTTACGCCACCTACAAGAGGTACAGCATAAAAAAGCTCTCATATTGCGTCAAATGTTTTTTGAGCATAGTAACAAAGCAGGAAAGCTTCTGGCCCGAGCACTGGCTCGGAAAAGATTGCACTTCGTATGTCTACGAAATAACAGATAAACAGGGGATGGCGCATAAGGACTGTCAAACCATAGCAAATACTTTTGGCAACTTCTATAAAACTCTTTATAACATACATTCAGTGGAAGGCTTACAGGAAGACCCTCGAGACAGACAGACTCTTCAACAGGAGATCTCTGATTATATTGAAGAAGCAGAAGTGCTATCTCTATCTGCTGAACAGGGGAGCCAACTAGAAGCACCTTTTGCTGCGGAAGAGATTCTAGCAGCCATTAAAAGTCTCCCAACCGGTAAAAGCCCAGGCCCTGATGGCTTTGGCATACGCTACTATAAAAAAATATGCTGGCATACTAATACCCCATTTGCTTCAAGTGTTTAAACCGGCTTTCTGAGGCCCCTGTCTTGCCGAGTTCGATGTTTGAAGCATATATTTTGGTTATTCCTAAGCCAGATAAACCAGAGAATCTGCCTGGCAGCTACAGACCAATATCATTGCTTAACTCTGACGTTAAGATATTGGCTAAAGCGATAGCAAATCGCCTCAAATTGTTTTTGCCCCAACTGGTCTCCACGGACCAAACAAGCTTTATCCTGGACAGAGGCACAAGACAACACCCTCAGAGTGATTCAGCTGATCTCTCATGCCCAGGTTAATTCCACTCCGTTGGTCTTTGTGTCGACGGATGCCGAAAAGGCTTTCGACCGGGACAACTGGACCTTCATGCTGCACACCTTGAAAAAGATGGGTTTCGGGTCACATTTTACAAATTATATATTTTCATTATACTCCAATCCGAATGCCAAGGTGCGAGTGAACGGATTGTTCTCTGAACCCTTTCGGATTTCAAATGGAATGAGACAGGGGTGTCCTCTCTCACCCCTGCTTTTTGCTTTGATCATGGAGGTCCTAGCCTGTAAGATACGCATGAACCCTGGGATACGTGGATTCTGAACAAGGGGAATAGAACATAAGTTGGCTATATATGCCGATGACGTGCTGTTAACTTTGGCCGATAACGATCTATCCTTACGGGAGTCGCTGGCTGAGTTTGAGAGGTTTGGGCGGGTATCGGATTTCTCACTTAATCCCTCCAAATCTGAAATCTTGAACATTTCTATGCCTAGAGATGTTTTTGCATCCCATGGTGACCGTTATCCCTTGAAAATCGCCGCAAAGCATTTGAAATATCTGGGAATCATGTTGGCCTCCTCGGTTAGAGAAATTGTAAATATAAACTACAAGCGTATCAGGGAGGAAACTATACGGGACTTTGCGACGTGGAAGAATAAAACCATCTCCTGGATGGGTAGAATCCACGTGGCTAAAATGAATATCTTACCCAGAGCCCTATACATTATGCAGGCAGTCCCTTTGTCATCAGCTGATTACATAATTCACCAAATTCAATCAGCACTTGAGTCATATATATGGAATGGTCTGAGATCAAGGATCAATAGAAGAACAATGTATCTCCCTAGAGACCAAGGAGGGGCAGGCGTCCCTCGATTGAGCGACTACCTGAAGGCTATACAACTGCAACGATTGGTCGAGTGGTGCCATGGATCACCCAACAAAGCCTGTATAGGCATGGACAGGGAGATTCTTTGCAGGGGTAATGTGGGATCACTTGCATGCATTGGTCCTGCACAACATCCTAACTTGCTCCCCCAATATCCTCTGATTGAGGATGTGCTACATGGATGGGATAAGTTGATCAAGGTGAGACCACATATCTCCACCTCTGTCTCGCCAGTGACGCCCGTCCGTGAAAACCCAGACAACGGGTTATCAAACAAAACTTACCTTCTGGTAAGCTGAGACTGCAATTGCGGGTGCTCTGACACGGGGCAGAATCAAGCCACAAGCGGAATTGGCTGATTGGGATTGCGATCTATTCTCCTCATGGTTCAGAACGGCGCAATTTAACCATTATCTTAGCAACATGCGAGATAAGGAACCACTGAATAGACAGAAAACACCATTCGAGGTGCTTTGCACCTCGCCGAATTTGCCACATCATTTCATCTTGACTCCGTATAAGCTGCTAGTAGAGGGAGGTAATGATGCACTTCCCTCCTATGTGGTTGCTTGGCAACAAGAACTGGGCCTTGAGCCTGACGCACAAGCGTGGATATCCATATTTTGCAAAGTGAAACAGGCATCAGTTTCAATGAGGTTTCAGGAAATGCACTTCAAATGTTTGAGCAGGTGGTACCTCACCCCACAGAGGCTGAAAAAAATATACCCACACACCGGTGGGGAGTGCTGGAGGGACTGTGGAGAAGAGGGGTCAATGCAACATATCTGGTGGCAATGCCCCCATATACAACCATTCTGGAATGCAGTGTTCCAAGAATGTAGTACATTACTGGAAATCATCCTACCACCAGACCCTAAATATCTCATATATCATGAATTACCTAAAATTGCCATGGATGCGAAGCGCCATCTATTCCTTCTGATATTAAATTGTGCAAAGGGACTCATACCAAGACATTGGAAATCGCTACACATACCAAACCTTGGGGAGTGGAGGGCCGGGGTCTGGGATCTATTGAGCTTGGAGAGGTTCCACTATCTAAAGACTGGGAGACTTGAAATACATGAATATATGACTCTGATCTGGGAGGGTAAAGATATATAGATGCTACAAATAATACTAGAGAGTGGGTGGGATGCTGTGGTGGGACTTGTGAAGTACCTGGATTTCCTGGGCTAAAATTATTATACACATTATATTCATCCCCCCCCCTTTTTTTTCCAACGATCTTCCCCCCTCCTTCCTTCCCCCCCCCCCCTGCCTTTGTGCTTTCCCCCTCTCCCCACCCCCCTCTCTTTTCCTCTCCTTCTACCTGCTTCTGTTTACTACACAGAAGTTTTCAAGGATTGCCTGGGGCTGGCGCGGTCGGAACTACCCACATCCAACACTATAGAACAACAGCTTTTGTTAGGTTGTGAACCTGGGGTGTCTGGGTTCGATGCTGTCAGCCGCAAACATTTGTGCTTATTATTGGCAAGTTGCAAAGTTGATTTCACTGCAATGAACACACCAAATGTAACAATGTGGTTATTTGTCAATCTTTTACCATGGCTTGTTTCAGTTGATATGATATAGCTACCTTGGCTACTAAGATGCTGTTATTTATCGTGAATGTAAAAGATGTAATTTTATATGAGTTCATTCAATAAAGCTTATTATAAAAAATGAAAAATAAAATAAAAAAGAACACACAATAGGTTAAATGACCACTAAAGTAGAATATGGTGGGCCTTTAACCTGTTGTAGTAGTGCATAATAAGTCAATGCATGATAAAAAAGACAACACAAAGCACTACGTTTGAATTTGAAATGCGTGGCAGATTTCTTTCTGACATTTTTCCTCCCACTGCATCATGTGACAGACATCAGCCAATCACAAAATGCGTATAGGTATATGTTGTGAATCCTGCACATGTAGGATCTGTCACCTCAGAAAAAGCTGTGCACATTTAGATAATGGAAGTGAGTTGAAAAAATTGTTTAAAATTGTGTGATCTGTCTGAATCATTTAAAGGTAATTTTGAAAAAAATAAAATAAGTGGATCATCGGGGGTTAGTGTTTTTTTTTTTTTAAAGGTTTATTGGGTGGGTTTTATTTTTAGCTTAGGGTTTTTGGCAATGTAAAAGAGCTAAATGCCCTTTTAAGGGCAATGCCGATCCATATGCCATTTTAAGGGCAATGGGGAGTTTAGGATTATTTAGATAGGGTTTTATTTGGGGGCTTTGGTTGTGTGGGTGGTGGGTTTTACTGTTGGGGGGGCTGTTTGTATTTTTTTTTTACAGGTAAAAGAGCTGATTTCTTTGGGGCAATGCCCAGCAAAAGGCCTTTTTAAGGGCCATTGGCAGTTTAGGCTAGGCTAGGGGTTTTTTTTATTTTGGGGGGGCTTTATATTTTGATAGGGCTATTAGATTAGGAGTAATTCTTTTTTATTTTTGATAATTTCTTTTTTTATTTTGTGTAATTTAGTGTTTATTATTTTTGTAATTTAGATAATTGTATTTTGTTATTTTAATTTATTTAATTTATTGTAAAGTGTCAGTGTAACTCAGGTTAGGTTTTATTTTACCGGTAACTTTGTATTTATTTTAACTAGGTAGCTAGTAAATAGTTAATAACTATTTACTAACTAGTCTACCTAGTTAAAATAAATACAAACTTAGCTGTGAAATAAAAATAACACCTAAGCTAACTACAATGTAACTATTAGTTATATTGTAGCTAGCTTAGGGTTTATTTTACAGGTAAATTAGTATCTATTTTTAAATAGGAATTATTTAGTTATTAATAGTAAGTTTTATTTAGAATTATTTTAATTATTTTAAAGTTAGGGGTTGTTAGGGTTAGGGTTAAGTTAGGGTTAGATTTAGGGTTAGGTTTAGGGGTTAATATATTTATTTAGTGTTAGTGATGTGGGAGGCCAGAGGTTTAGGGGTTAATAACTTTAGTATAGTGGCGGCGACATTGTGGGCGGCAGATTAGGGGTTAATAAGTGTAAATAGGTGACAGCGGCGACATTGGGGGCGGCAGATTAGGGGTTAATAAGTGTACGTAGGTGGCGGAAACATTGGGGGCGGCAGATTAGGGGTTAATAAGTGTAGGTATGCGGCGGTGACATTTGGGGAGGCAGATTAGGGGTTAATAAGTATAATGTAGGTGTCGGCGATGTCAGGGTTAGCAGATTAGGGGTGTTTAGACTCTGGGTTTATGTTAGGGTGTTAGGTATAAACATACATTTTTTTTCCCTATAGACTTAAATGGGGCTGCGTTATGGTTACATTGATGTCTATGGGGAAATTGTGCACGAGCACGTCAAAACACTGCTTGTATTTGGGTGAGGTATGGAGCTCAATGCAACCATATCGCCAGCACAAGCCGTTTTTTTGCAAACCTCTAATAGCAGCGCTATAAAAAGGTGAGCGGTTAAAATAACGTACAAGTTATTAGCGAGCCACTCATAAGGCAAAACTCGTAATCTGTCTGAGTGTTTTTGTTTTGTAACTTATGGGGTCTTAGGTATGGGGTCTTGGGGGGTTAGCTGTTTGGGGGTTAATAGAGTAGAGAGTTATTGTGGTGGGGTAATAGCATCTACAGTATGAGATAGTATAGGGGGATTATTGTGCTGGGTGTAATGGTGTAATTGTAGTTTAGGAGTTAGTTAGTGTAGGGGTTGTAGCAGTTTGAGTAATGCCGGTTTAGGGGTAAGTAGTGTAGGGGTTATTACAGTTTATGGGGTTAATGGTGTTGCAGGGTAGTTTGAGATGGGGGCTGTGGAGGATTAAGGGTTAATAGTGTAGTGGTGTAGTTTGCAATGGGGGTTTATTTTGATGGGGTAATAGCATGAGTATAGGTCAGTGGGGTTAAAGTTAAAAAAGTAAAGCCCAAGCACCATTTCACTTCACAAAATATGCCATGAAACATAATTTCACAGGAACCATTTCTTTTTTTGTTTTCAATGAAAACAGAAATGCATAGGTAGAACCCGTGAAGAAGTGTCCTGCCCTCTTAAAGTGCAAAACGTTTTCTTCCACAGATACCACTGCTGCCACAGCCACAAAAACATAGTGGCATCACCTCACCGCCTAAAAAAAGTGTTAGTAATGGAGCAAATGTCACTGGCCATCAGTTGAATTTATTTGGGTCACAACCTCAGCCCAGTGCCTCTGTTTTACATAAATTATTTATGACTGACCCACTTTAAAAAAGTAGCACCACAAGTACCACCAGTGTTGCTAGTAGTACTGTGACAAAACTACAGGATGTGAACATTACCTCCTCCACCCCGCCTCCAGTGCCACAGTGAAGAGCAGTCCCATATTTTTCCAAGAAAGTAAAAGTAGTACTCTCCGTAGACAAGAGGTAATTAGGGCTGTTGTCAGCCTTGAGGTGGAAGTGGCTAGTACCAGCAGCAGCAGTAGGCCTGAGGAAGAGGATGTTAGCCTTCTGTTGTTGACACCGTTTTCTAAGCAAGTGGCAAATGCCAGTCTCACTCCGACCTCTGCTCAAATATGTAAAGTTGCTGCTTTAAGTTTAAATGAGAAGTAACTAGATTTTTAGCAGATGAGTTTGTAGAGGAGAGTGCAAGAGATGAGTCTAGAAACACTGCCTCTCCTGGTAGATCTTCTGGAGCTATGACATTGCCAACAAGTCCAGAACACCATGGTGATAGCCCAGAAAGACTTCCACTTCCTTCCCATGTAAGTGCTAGGTGTAGTGCTTCAGCTAACACCACTACTACTACAAGCAGCAGCAGCCGCAGTGTAGGTGCTGTGAGGCAGGAGCAGCAAAGTAGCAGCCCCCTCTACCTCATGGTGTGCAGCAGCTGGTTTGGAGCACCATGTGGGAGCACTTTCAGTTTTTTTGGAGATGGGAGATTTGCTAGGTGTAAACTGTATGCAAAGAAATTAGCCTTGCTTAAGTGTTAGAACATCTTACAAGGTCTGGTATGAACCACCACTTACATTCACACCATTCCTCTGTTTTTCTTGGTGAGCAGAGGAGCAGCACTGCCACAGAAAGCTGCAGCACCTCAACACTGGGTAGCAGTAGCAGCCATGACAGAGGACAAGCTACAATGTCCTCTGGACACCTAAAAGCAGATCAGGGCAGTCACCGGCAGCAGTAGGGGCCTACCCTTGTAAAAAAAAAGCAGTCCAATAAGTTGACACTGCTTATTGGTCAGTTTTTTTGCTATAGGAAATGGTACCTTTTCTATTATTGAAGTAGAGTCCTTTAAGCAGCTAGTAGATGCCCTAAGTCCACTCTGCCAGGTGCCGATCCACAATTAGCAGGAAAGTGGTATCTTCAATTTTCCATTCCGCTGCAAATATATTGGCAGCTCTCCAAAAAATGGGTAATGGGTTGGAGAGCAGGCTGGGAACAATGGACTTTATAGTTACAGACTGAATAGCTAACATGGCGAAAGCCCTTCAAGATGGCAATTTTGTTGGTGAAAAGACCAACAAAAGGCAGCTGCTCCATAACCCTGTCCGCCTGCTCTGATGAGGCAAGACAGATTCGCCGCAATTCTACCCGATCTAATACAATCTGGTTGATTGACACCTCCCTGCTAGTGGCCTATTGGCTGCAAGTCAGCAGGGGAGCGGCGTTGCACCAGCAGCTCTTGTGAGCTGCTGGTGCAATGCTGAATACGGGAGAGCGTATTACTCTCCGCATTCAGCAAGGTCTTGCGGACCTGATTTATTGTAATCTGATCCTATTGGGACGATTTATGAAAGTGTGATTGGACATGATACGATGTAGCGTATCATGTCTGCCGCACATCAATAAATGCCAACAGCATACGCTGTCGGCATTTATCATTGCACAAGCAGTTTACCAGAACTACTTGTGCAAATGCCGCCCCCTACAGATTCATGGCCAATCGGCCACCAGCAGAGGGTTCAAATCAGCCCCATCGTATAGGATCAAGCGGATTGAAGACTGCAGCCTAAGAGGCAGCGGATCAGTTATTGAGCAGCGGTTTTAAAACAGCTGCTTCATAACTGCTGTTTCCAGCGAGCCTGGAAACAGGGGCATCAAGCTCCATTCAGTTCTTGATAATTCGGCTCCTATGTCTCTTACTGAACCTCCAATAAGTTCCAGTAAACTGAAAAAAAAGTTCTTAGATTCACATTGGAAAAACATTTATAAAAAACTTTATTGAACAAACTTCACACAGGCCTTTTACAAAGTTTTATTACACAAATTTAAAAGCTAAACATTTGCAAACAATGCAAAAGGAAAACATGGTGACTAATTGAATCAGTATTAATGATGACTGTTTAATGTGTTGAAATGATAAACTAATAACATCAATTCATAACGTGCGCAATTAGCATTTTCCTAACGTGTAATTTTTTAATTTACATTATTAGAACTTACAAACATTTAATTGAAGTCATGAATGAATGTTAGGATTATAATATTTTATTTGTGCATGTTTCATAGTTTAAAGTGAGACTTAACACTATGTATAACTTATTATTAGACTAAGATTAAAGTGTGTTAATTGAAATGTGACCTGAGCATACATGAAAATATAACCATTTAAAATATGCTTTGAAAAGAATGTAATCTAAATCAGATTACAGCAAAAAATTTGAACTGTAAGGTGTTTTCTAATGGGTTGGAATATGAGTAGTGAGAATTAGATATAGACGTGCACAGGTGAAAAGTTTGGTTCCTTTTGGGATCTTCGATTGATTAGGGTCTTCAGAATTTCGTTCAGTGGCACGTTCAGTTTGGCCGAATATTCGAAAAAGAATTTAGTTTGAAACAAAATTTGTTACATCATATTAAACCCTAGTGGAAAAGCCCTGCGAAACATTCCTTTTAGACATAAAGTTACACTGCTATGAATTGCCAACAATCTGAAAATTGATTGTTAACTAGGACAACAGAACATACAGGAACTAGTTTTATAAAGAGAATTTAAACAATAAATTGAAATTAAAAGCACCACTACAACCTTTCCATACAATATCTATTTTTTCATTCAACTCTCTCATTATTTTTAAAATTCCCTCATGCTAAAGTACCCACATTCCCCAGTTTCCCAAACACCATAAAAAAGTTTGTAGTATTAGTTATCCTCAACTCAAAGAAGGACAGAAACAGAAGAGGCAACAGTAAGAAGCAGAGTAACTGAATTAGGCTTCTGATAATATACCCCCAATGAAGGAGAACAAACATGTATTTAGTGTACCTTGTATATCTCGGCCAGCAGTTCGCTAAAGTATTAGGCATTGACAGATGATGACCACACCCACAGAGCAGAGAGGGCAGGAGCAGGGAGGGAAGGAGCAGGAGTGGTTGGAGCAGCTGCAGGCAGCAGAGTTACTGAACTAGGTAGGTAGTGCTGTCAGTATATAAACCTTAAAAATTCACCTCCAGGAGAGGAGAAGGGCAACACTTGCCTAGAGCCCCTTGGATACTGCAACCAACAATTCCCTGATGATTTGGCATTGACAAATGATGACCACAGAGCATGGAGGGCAGGAGCAAAAGGGGCAGCAGCAGGTGCAGGCAGCAGAGATACTGAACTGGTTAGGTAGGCCTGACAGTGCATAAACTTTAAAAAAAAACTCCAGACAGGGGAGGAAGAGGGCAAACACATGCCTAGAGCTCCTTGGACATAGAGCGCAGCAGTTTCCTGAGGTTTTGGCACTGATCACCACAGAGCAGGGAGGGCAGGAGTGGCAGCATCAGCATGCAGAAGAGTTACTAGACTAGATAGGTAGGTCTGACATTACATACACCTTAAATAAACACCTACAGGCAGGGGAGGATGAGGGGAAACACATGCCAAGAGCCCCATGAAAACATTGCAGAGCAGTTCTTTGAGGTTTTGGCATTGATAGATGATGACCACCTTAGAGTAAAGAGGACAGGAACAGGAGTTTCAGCATCAGCAGGCAGCAGATTTACTGAACTAGGTAGATCTTACAGTATATAAACCTCAAAAATACACCTTCAGGGAAGGAGGAGGGCTAACATGTGCCTAGAGTACACTGTCCTAGGATATATGTAACACTGATAGTACACTATTAACATTATAGGCAACAAATGTGCACTATGAGCAATATAGCTAGCCACTGAGAAACAATTATAATAATCTTTCTCACATGTCTTTTTCTGTGTCATTTGCCAATGACTCCTCCTCTCCAATGCCTCTGTCTGTTGGAGTACCTCAAGGATCTGTACTGGGTCCTCTACTCTTCTCCATTTATACTTCTTCTCTGGGTAAACTTATCAACAGTTATGGCTTCAAATATCATCTCTATGCTAATGACACCCAGATCTACCTCTCCACCCCTGCTCTCTCTCCCTCTGTCCTTTCTCATGTCAGCAACTGCTTAACTGGTATTTCTTCCTGCATGGCCTCTCACCACCTAAAGATAAACATGTCCAAGACTGAGCTCCTTCTTATCCCCCCCCCCCCCTCAAGCTCTACGCCAACCTGTGACTTCTCTATCCCTGTTGACGGCATCACCATTTCCCTATTGCCCCAAGTCTGCTGCTTCAGAGTTACACTTGACTCAAATCTATCCTTCACCCCCCCATATCCAATTGCTTTCTACATCCTGCCGCAACTATTTACGCAACATTTCCAAGATTCAACCTTTTCTGTGCGCTAACACCACAAAGCAAATAATCCACTCCCTTGTTATTTCCCGAATTGACTACTGCAATAACCTACTTACTGGCCTTCCTCTTTCCCGCCTCTCCCCTGTTCAATCCATCCTAAATGCCTCTGCCAGGATGATCCACCTTTCCCGTCGCTCTGTATCTGCTGCACCTCTCTGCGAGTCCCTTCATTGGCTCCCCATACACAGCAGAATTAAATTCAAAATTCTCACCCTTGCATACAAAGCGCTCATTAACTCTGCTCCCTTCTACCTATCCTCTCTAATCAACAAGTATATTCCAGCCCACCCACTAAGATCCAACAATGACCTGCTCCTTGCTTCTGCGACTATCACCTCCTCTCATGCTAGACTGCAGGACTTCTGTCGTGCAGCACCTACCCTCTTGAACACTCTCCCTCGTGCTGTCAGGCTTTGCCCAAATCTTTCTTCCTTTAAATGCTCTCTGAAGACTTTTCTGTTCAGAGAAGCCTACCAACCAACTCAATAATAATCCTTTTACCTAACAACATTTCCCTCCTCTAACTCTGCATTAACATCTTTCTCAATCTTGCAGTCTTCACCTCCTTTTTCTCAACCTCCTACCTTTCTAGATTGTAAGTTCCCACGGGAATAGGGCCCTCGATTCCTCCTGTATGTGTTTGTAAATCCTGTCCTGTCTCTTAGTCTTAGAAGTTTTATACTATTGTTTTATTTAAATGATCTGTATCCATGGACAGCGCTGCGGAATATGATGGCGCTTCATAAATAAAGTATAATAATAATATTATTACTTTTTGTTGTTGTTATATTGTACACCCATAATAAAAAGTTGTCTAAGTAACTACTATGATGCTGTAGCGTGCTTGTAGCAAGCTGTTAGGTAGCCACAGTACGCACACTGCAGCAATTATGGTTTTAATTAGATGAGGGGTAATAGTATTTATTTGCTAACTTTAGAAAAAAATATGCATTAATGTTATTATTATTATTATTATTATTATTATCTGGTATTTGTAGAGCACCAACAGATTCCGCAGTGCTGTAAACATAGTCGGTATACAGGATAGCTTTTGTAGGGATCAAGTTGGTAGAGGGCCCTGCCGAGAGTTTCACTGTTGTAGTTGGCTCTTATGAAGGCGATCTGCAAACAGCTGGGCTCGTAGGCTTACATTCTAAGGGGTATAAGGGGAAAGCAATGGAGTTAGGAAAGGTTAGTGTTGGTTGTAAGCATCCCTGAATAGTAGAGTTTTTAGGGAGTGCTTGAAGCTGTTAAAACTAGGAAAGAGTCTTGTGGAGCGAGGCAGGGAGTTCCACAGTCTGGAGAAGTCCTGTAAACTGGAATGTGAGGAAGTAACAAGAGAGGAGGAGAGGAGGAGATCATGAGCTGATCGAAGGGGACGGGAGGGAGAGTATCTGGAGACAAGTTCTGAAATGTAGAGGGGAGCAGTGCAGTTGAGAGCTTTGTATGTGAGGATTCTGTGTTTAATCCTAGAAGCAAGAGGAAGATATTGAAGGTATTGGCAGAGAGGTGCAGCAGATGAAGAGCGACAAGTAAGGAAGATGAGCCTGGCAGAGGCATTCATAATGGATTGTAAAGGAGCTATGCGGCAGCTAGGTAGACCAGAGAGGACGGAGTTGCAGTAGTTGAGGCGGGAAAGGATGAGAGAATGGATTAAAATCTTAGTTGTATCTTGTGTAAGGAAATGTCTAATTTTAGAGATGTTTTTAAGGTGGAAGCGGCAGGCTTTAGTCAAGGACTGAATGTGAGGAGTGAAGGAAAGATCTGAGTCAAGTGTGACCCCATGACATCGGGCATGCGGGGTAGGAGTAATGATGGAATTATCAACAGTTATAGAAATTTTGCGGGTGTGGACATTGGAAGAAGTGTGAAAAATAAGTAGTTCAGTTTTGGAGAGATTTAGCTTAAGGTTGTAAGAGGACATCCAAGATGAGATATTAGAAAGACAGTTAGTGACACGGGTTAGTAAGGAAGCAGGTAGGTCTGGTGCAGAGAGGTAGATTTGAGTGTCATCGGCATACAAATGGTATTGAAACCGATGGGACTTTATTAAGGAACCTAATGATGACGTGTAGATTGAAAAGAGAAGGGGGCCGAGGACAGAGCCTTGAGGTACCCCAAGAGAAAGTGGTAAGGGGGCAGAGGATGCTCCGGAAAAGGCTACACTAAATGTATGGTTAGTCAGATAGGAAGAGAACCATGAGAGAGCTGTGTCACCGACGCGGAAGGATTGGAGGGTTTGGAGCAGAAGAGGGTGGTCAACAGTGTCAAAGGCTGCAGACAGGTCAAGGAGGATAAGCAGAGAGAAGTGGCCTTTGGATTTTGCTGTAAGTAGGTTGTTGGTAACCTTGACAATTGCTTTCTCTGTAGAGTGATGGGGACGAAATCCAGATTGCAGTAGGTCAAGAAGAGAGTTTAGTGTAAGGAAATGGGATAGACGTTTGTATACTAGCTTGTTCACTAACTACAAGAAAAAAAATCCGCACACAAAGGGTTAAAGTTAATTAAAATATTTTTCCCTCAACAAAGGCAGAAGTCATACCTGCAATTTCAAATTTATGCTTACCTGATAAATTTATTTCTTTTTAGACACAATGAGTCCACAGATTTCATCCTTACTTGTGGGATATCGCCTCCTGGTCAGCAGGAGGAGGCAAAGAACACCACAGCAGAGCTGTATATATAGCTTCTCCCTTCCCTCCCACTCCAGTCATTCGACCGAAATTAGGAAGAGAAAGGAAAAGCCAAGGTGCAGAGGTGACTGAAGTTTAACAAAAAAATAATAATAATAATAATAATAACCTGTCTCATAGAGCAGGGCGGGCCGTGGACTCATCGTGTCTAAAAAGAAATACATCTATCAGGTAAGCATACATTTTCTATTCTTTTTAAAAGACACAATGAGTCCACGGATTTCATCCTTACTTGTGGGATACAATACCAAAGCTATAGTACACAGATGAAAAGGGAGGGACAAGACAGGGAACCTAAACGGAAGGCACCACTGCTTGAAGAATTTTCCTCCCAAAAGCAGCCTCAGCAGAGGCAAAAGTATCAAATTTGTAAAATTTGGAAAAAGTGTGAAGAGACAACCAAGTTGCAGCTTTGCAAATCTGCTCAACAGAAGCATCATTTTTATATGCCCATGAACAAGCAACAGCCCTAGTGGAATGAGCCATAATTTGTTCAGGAGGCTGCCGTCCAGCAGTCTCATATGCAAAATGGATGATACTCTTCAGCCAAAAAGAAAGAGAGGTAGCAGTAGCTTTCTGACCCCTACGTTTCCCTGAAAAAACAACAAACAGAGAAGACGTTTGTCGAAAATCCTTTGTCGCATGTAAATAAAACTTTAAAGCATGGACTACGTCTAAATTATGTAACAGACGTTCCTTTTTAGAAGAAGGATTAGGACACAAAGAAGTAAGAACAATCTCCTGATTAATATTCTTGGTTGAAACAACTTTAGGAAGAAAACCAGGTTTAGTACGTAACACCACCTTATGAGCATGAAAAATAAGATAAGGAGAATCAAATTGTAATGCCGAAAGCTCAGATACTCTTCCAGCAGTAGAAATAGCAACCAGAAATAACACTTTCCAAGATAATAACTTAATATCTATGGAATGCATAGGTTCAAACGGAACCCCTTGAAGAACACTAAGAATTAAATTTAAACTCCAAGGAGGAGCAATTGGTCTAAATACAGGGAAGATTCTAGACAGAGCCTGACAAAAAAAATTGTACATCTGAAACATCTGCCAGACGCTTGTGTAACAAAATAGATAATGCAGAAATCTGTCCCTTTAAGGAACTCGCTCATAACCCCTTCTCCAATCCCTCTTGGAGAAAAGACAAAATCCTGGGAATCCTAACCCTACTCCATGAGTAGCCCATGGATTCACACCAATAAAGATATTTACGCCATATATTATGGTAAATTTTCCTCGTAACAGGCTTACGTGCCTGAATTAAAGTATCTATGACCAAATCAGAAAAACCTCGCTTAGATAAAACTAAGCATTCAATCTCCAAGCAGTCAGCTGCAGAGAAACTAAATTTGGATGATGGAAGGGACCCTAAATGAGAAGGTCTTTCTTCAATGGGAGATTCCACGGTGGCTGAGATGACATGTCCACCAGATCAGCATACCAAATCCTGCGAGGCCATGCAGGAGCGATGAGGATCACCGATGCCCTCTCCTGTTTGACTCGAGCAATCACCCGGGGAAGGAGAGCAAACAGAGGGAATACATAAGCTAGGCTGAAAGACCAAGGCACTGCCAAGGCATCTATCAGCTCCGTCTGAGGATCCCTGGACCTGTATCTCGGAAGCTTGGCATTCCGGCGAGATGCCATGAGATCCAACTCCGGCCTACCCCATCTGAGAATCAGATTGGAAAAAACTCTCGGATGGAGTTCCCACTCTCCCGGATGAAATGTCTGTTTACTCAGAAAATCTGCTTCCCAAATTTACACCCATGGAATGTGGATCGCTGACAAATGGCAGGAGTGAGACACTGCCCACTGTATTATCTTGGCTACTTCTATCATCGCTAAGGAACTCCTTGTTCCTCCCTGATGATTGATGTAGGCTACCGTTGTTATGCTGTCCGACTGGAAGCAGATGAATTGGGCCGAAGCCAACTGAGGCCAAGCCCAAAGTGCATTGAATATTGCTCTCAACTCTAGGATATTGATGGGAAGGAGAGACTCTACATGAGTCCATACACCCTGAGCCCTTAGGGAGTTCCAGAATACCCCCTATCCTAACAGGCTGGCATCGGTTGTCACTATCACCCATGAGGGTTTGCGGAAGCATGTCCCCTGGGATAGATGATCCAGGGACAACCGCCATAGAAGAGAGTCCCTTGTCTCCTGATCTAAATCTGTATGATCCCCATTCCACTGCCTGAGCATACTTAATTGCAGAGGCCTGAGTTGAAAATGAGCAAACTGAACGATGTCCATTGCCACCACCATCAATCCGATTACCTCCATGCACAGACCCACTGACGGACGAAGATTGGACTGAATGAGCAGACATGTATTCAGAATCTTTGACTTTCTGACCTCCGTCAGAAAAATCTTCATTGAAATAGAGTCGATTAGAGTTCCCAGAAAGGATACTCTTGTCCGAGGAACTAAAGAACTCTTTTCCAGGTTTACCTTCCAGAAAAACCTTGCTTAGATAAAACTAAGCATTCAATCTCCAAGCAGTCAGCTGCAGAGAAACTAAATTTGGATGATGGAAGGGACCCTAAATGAGAAGGTCTTTCTTCAATGGGAGATTCCACGGTGGCTGAGATGACATGTCCACCAGATCAGCATACCAAATCCTGCGAGGCCATGCAGGAGCGATGAGGATCACCGATGCCCTCTCCTGTTTGACTCGAGCAATCACCCGGGGAAGGAGAGCAAACAGAGGGAATACATAAGCTAGGCTGAAAGACCAAGGCACTGCCAAGGCATCTATCAGCTCCGTCTGAGGATCCCTGGACCTGTATCTCAGAAGCTTGGCATTCCGGCGAGATGCCATGAGATCCAACTCCGGCCTACCCCATCTGAGAATCAGATTGGAAAAAACTCTCGGATGGAGTTCCCACTCTCCCGGATGAAATGTCTGTTTGCTCAGAAAATCTGCTTCCCAAATTTACACCCATGGAATGTGGATCGCTGACAAATGGCAGGAGTGAGACACTGCCCACTGTATTATCTTGGCTACTTCTATCATCGCTAAGGAACTCCTTGTTCCTCCCTGATGATTGATGTAGGCTACCGTTGTTATGCTGTCCGACTGGAAGCAGATGAATTGGGCCGAAGCCAACTGAGGCCAAGCCCAAAGTGCATTGAATATTGCTCTCAACTCTAGGATATTGATGGGAAGGAGAGACTCTACATGAGTCCATACACCCTGAGCCCTTAGGGAGTTCCAGAATACCCCCAATCCTAACAGGCTGGCATCGGTTGTCACTATCACCCATGAGGGTTTGCGGAAGCATGTCCCCTGGGATAGATGATCCAGGGACAACCGCCATAGAAGAGAGTCCCTTGTCTAATGATCTAAATCTGTATGATCCCCATTCCACTGCCTGAGCATACTTAATTGCAGAGGCCTGAGTTGAAAATGAGCAAACTGAACGATGTCCATTGCCACCACCATCAATCCGATTACCTCCATGCACAGACCCACTGACGGACGAAGATTGGACTGAATGAGCAGACATGTATTCAGAATCTTTGACTTTCTGACCTCTGTCAGAAAAATCTTCATTGAAATAGAGTCGATTAGAGTTCCCAGAAAGGATACTCTTGTCCGAGGAACTAAAGAACTCTTTTCCAGGTTTACCTTCCACCTGTGGGTCCTTAGGAAGGAAAGCACAATGTCGGTATGGGACCTTGCCAGATGAAATGATGACGCCTGGATCAGTATATTGTCCAGATAAGGCACCACCGCGATGCCCCGCGGCCTTAGAACCACCAATAAAGACCCCAGAACCTTTGTAAAAATTCTGGGCGCCGTGGCCAGACCGAAAGGGAGAGCCACAAACTGAAAATGTTTGTCCAGAAAGGCAAACCTCAGGAACTTGTAATGATCTCTGTAATAGTAACATGAAGATATGCATCCTTTAGATCCACCGTTGTCATAAATTGACCCTCCTGGATCAATGAAAGAATGGTATGAATAGTTTCCATCTTGAAAGATGGAACTCTGAGAAACTTGTTTAGACTCTTGAGGTCTAATATAGGTCTGAAAGTTCCCTCCTTTTTAGGATCTACAAACAGATTTGAATAAAATCCCTGTCCCTGTTCCTGAATTGGAATGGGACAAATTACTTCCATGGAGGAGAGGTCTCTTACACAGCGTAAGAACGCCTCTCTTTTTATCTGCTCTACAGACAATCGAGAAAGAAGAAACCTTCCTCTGGGGAAAGAATTTCTGAATTCCAGCTGGTATCCCTGAGACACTATCTCTAATGCCCAGGGATCCTGAACATCTCTTATCCAAGCCTGGATGAAGAAAGACAGTCTGCCCCCTACTAGATCCAGTCCCGGATCGGGGGCCAGCCCTTCATGCTCACTTGGGAGCAGCCGCCGGTTTCTTGGATTGTTTACCCTTGTTCCAAGACTGGTTGGGTCTCCAGGTAGACTTGGCTTGAGAATAGTTCCCCTCCTGTTTAGAGGAAGAGGAAGGGGGGGTTCCTTTGAAATTTCAAAGAAACGAAAATTACTCTGTCAACCTCTCTGTTTGGATCTTTTATCCTGAGGGAGGAGATGACCCTTGCCTCCCGTGATGTCAGAAATAATTTCCTTCAAGTCAGGACCGAACAGGGTCTTTCCCTTGTAAGGAATAGCCAGAAGTTTAGACTTGGATGACACATCCGCAGACCAAGATTTCAACCATAAGGCTCTACATGCTAAGATTGAAAAACCTGAACTCTTAGCCGCCAGTTTGGTAATCTGCAGAGAAGCATCCATAATAAATAAATTTGCTAATTTAAGAGCTTTAATTCTATCCTGTATCTCTTCCAAAGAAGTCTCAGTTTTAAGAGTCTCTTCCAGAGCATAAAACCAATAAGCAGCCACACTTTTAACCGTAACAATGCAGGCCGCCAGTTGTAATAACAACCCCTGATGAACATAGATCTTTTTAAGAAGACCCTCCAGTTTCTTATCCATAGGGTCTTTAAAAGCACAACTATCCTCGATAGGAATAGTGGTTCACTTAGCCAAGGTGGAGATAGCTCCTTCCACCTTAGGGACCATCTGCCAAGAATCCCTGATAGCGTCCGCTATAGGGTACATCTTCTTGAAAACAGGAGAAGGAGAGAATGGAATACCTGCTCTCTCCCCTTCCTTAGCAATACTCTCTGAAGTTCTCTTAGGAACTGGAAAAACATCAGAATAAGAAGGGACTTCTAGATATCTGTCCAACTTACTCAATTTTTCTGGCGGAATCACAATAGAATAGCAGTCGTCCAGAGTCACCAAAACCTCCCTCAATAACAGGCGGAGGTGTTCCAGCTTAAACCTAAAGGAAACTACTTCTGAATCTGTCAGTGGCAAGACACTTTCTGAGTCAGAAAATTCGCCTTCAGATAGGACCTCCATACCCCCCAATTCAGCGCCCTGGGAGGGTACATCTGGGATCACCATCAAAGCATCAGAAACTGAATTAACCCTGTGGTTGTCCTTCCTTCTGTGTTTGCCTTGAAATACGGGAAAAGCAGACAACGCCTCTGAAAGGGTAGATGACATAACTGCAGCTATGTCCTTTAGTGTGATCGCAGCAGAAGCTGCAGAGGTACTTGGCTCCGCTTGTGTGTGCATTAAGGGCTGTGACGCTTGGGGAGAAAGTTGCGGCATACTCTGTATCTCATCAGTAGAACCCTGAGAAACATCTGCCTTTGTTAAATTTTTGTCAAAGAAAATTTGCTCTCTAAACTGTAATGCCCTCTCAGTGCAAGAGGGACAAAAAGTAACAGGAGGTTCCACATTGGCATTTAAACACATGGAACACGTGACATTCTGTAAATCATCTTATAGCAAAATATCAAAGTGCCAACAATAGAGGCAGGGTCTTGGGCTCTAATAGAATATTTTTGCAATATTTATTACAATAAAATTTGTATCATTCCATTGCTGGAAAAATATAAAACATAAGTCAAATAACAATTTCCAACAATTATCTCTTCTTTTCAACTTCTATTTTAAAAATGACTATTAATCTTGATTAAAATATAGTTCTAAACAACGTGGATTTTTAACTCCAATTAAATACAATGAATAAAATAGTCTACAATCAACTAGTTATAAACAACAAGGTTGATAACTCCAATTGAATACAATGAATAAAATAGTCTACAATCAAATAGTTATAAACAACGTGGTTGATAACTCCAATTGAATACAATGAATAAAAAATGCTTCTATATTTCCCTCATGGATCCATGTTAACAGTCTAAAATTTTTTGACAATGTTAACAGTCTCTTAAATAGTCAGAATAAACCAAATCTATTCCAAGTTAAGGATTTACAAGCCCACCAATTAGTTGGGTGTAATTAGATTCTAGTTTCCCCTCTAGTTAGAGGGTAACCTTTGTTAATATATTCCGTACCTATTTCCAACAATAACTGTTATGTTGCTATAATCTACCACAACCTAAGCATATTTGATAGAGCTTGTTACACAATATTGATTCTTATATTGCCAAACAAATCTATTTACTTAGCGGGTCACCACTATTGCTCAGCGGGTTGCCGCTATTTGAATCACCGTGAAAAAATGGCGTGAAGCTGTGTAACTAGTGCAATCAAAAATTGTCAGTAAAATTAATCGTGTGCAAAATATTCCACTGTGAAACAAATAATAATAAAATACAGGTGGGAGTGAAACCTTAAAAAATTAAACAAAACTAACTCAATTTTGACTATGTGTTTAACTTTCAAATAAAAACAGTCCAAAATAAAACAAATCTAATCCAACTTATTCTATGTGCTTTTCTTGGATATTTCCCGTGATAATAAACTTCAAATACCGTGAGAATTTCTAAAAAATTCAATAGTGACACTTCAATTCCTTTCTCCTTTTCTATGCAGCTTTCCACATTGCAGTTAAAATGTCAATTTTTAAAATTACTGTAAAAAACTGATTTGTCACAAGTTCTATAAACCTTAGTCCCCAGTAGTGTGGGTAAGTCCCCAGACGATTATATGTTCCCAAGACCAGTGGAGTTGCCAATAATCCTTTTCAAATCGTATGTGTAGTTTTCTTGTATGTCTGCAATTATGTGCGGCTCAATCCCTCAACTTCTTAGGTATTTTCAATTCTATGCAGCTCGATCCCTCTGTTAAAACAGATAAAAACAATAGTGCAGATTGCCAAATTAAATTCCTAGTGTAAAAGATACACTTACCAGCCAACACGTTTCGGTTGTTAATCGACCTTTCTCAAGACTGGTTTTCTTTCACAAACAAAGGTGTTTTTATACCTTATTGATCCTGACCTTATCCTGACATATAGCTTTGTCCTTACCCTAATATATGAACTCTTCTATTAGGACAAAGCTATATGTTGCGGAACAGCAACTACACCAGTTTACGAGTGTTTTAAAACCCGTATGTGAATAGATGTAAGATTTCTAAGTTAGGTTATTCCATCCAATCGTAAAAGAAGCATTAGAACCAATAAGAAGGAGGATACAATACACACCTCCAACAGTAGTTATGTATAACAACCAATAGGGATCATCACAAATTACACAACCTCAAAACTGACTAATCACGAAAATTTCGACTAGCCAATAGAAAGGATTAATAATCGGGACATCAAAACTAGGGACAAGAGGTTGAAATAAACAAAAACAAAATATTTAGACTATATAAGTTTGGAAGAAAGAATAAGATTACAAAGGAGGTTAATAGGAGAACTGACTAATATGATACTTGAAAAGAATCGGAGAATTAAGACACCTCCAACAGTAGTTATGTATCACAACCAATAGGGATTATCACAAACTACATACCCCCAAAACTGGCCAATCACAAACTAAAAAAAGATATTTCGACTAGCCAATAGAAAGGATCAAAAATCAGGATACCAAAATTATGGACAAGAGGTTTAAATAAATAAAAACAAAATATTTAGACTATATAAATTTGAAAGAAAGAACAGGATCAAAAAGGAGGTTAATAGGAAGAACTGACTAATACGATGTTTGAAAAAAACCGGAGAGTTATGACAAATACCAAAATAAGGTCAGGATCAATAAGGTATAAAAACACCTTTGTTTGTGAAAGAAAACCATTCTTGAGAAAGGTCGATTAATGACCGAAACGTGTTGGCTGGTAAGTGTATCTTTTACACTAGGAATTTTATTTGGCAATCTGCACTATTGTTTTTATCTGTTTTAACAGAGGGATCGAGCTGCATAGAATTGAAAATACCTAAGAAGTTGAGGGATTGAGCTGCACATAATTGCAGACATACAAGAAAACCACACATACGAATTGAAAAGGATTATTGGCAACTCCACTGGTCTTGGGAACATATAATCGCCTGGGGACTTACCCACACTACTGGGGACTAAGGTTTATAGAACTTGTGATAAATCAGTTTTTTACAGTAATTTTCAAAATTGACATTTTAACTGCAATGTGGAAAGCCGCATAGGAAAGGAGAAAGGAATTGAATTGTCACTATTGAATTTTAGATTTGAATATTTTTTAGAAATTCTCACAGTATTTGAAGTTTATTATCACGGGAAATATCCAAGAAAAGCACATAGAATAAGTTGAATTAGATTTGTTTTATTTTGGACTGTTTTTATTTGAAAGTTAAACACATAGTCAAAATTGATTTAGTTTTGTTTAATTTTTTAAGGTTTCACTCCCACCTGTATTTTATTATTATTTTTTTCACAGTGGAACATTTTGCACACAATTAATTTTACTCACAATTTTTGATTGCACTAGTTACACAGCTTCACGCCATTTTTTCACGGTGATTCAAATAGCGGCAACCCGCTGAGCAATAGCGGTGACCCGCTAAGTAAATAGATTTGTTTGGCAATATAAGAATCAATCTTGTGTAACAAGCTCTACTAAATATGCTTAGGTTGTGGTAGATTATAGCAACATAACAGTTATTGTTGGAAATAGGTACAGAATATATTAGCAAAGGTTACCCTCTAACTAGAGGGGAAACTAGAATCTAATTACACCCAACTAATTGGTGGGCTTGTAAATCCTTAACTTGGAATAGATTTGGTTTATTCTGACTATTTAAGAGACTGTTAACATTGTCAAAAATTTTAGACTGTTAACATGGATCCATGAGGGAAATATAGAAGCATTTTTTATTCATTGTATTCAATTGGAGTTATCAACCACGTTGTTTATAACTAGTTGATTGTAGACTATTTTATTCATTGTATTTAATTGGAGTTATAAATCCACGTTGTTTAGAACTATATTTTAATCAAGATTAATAGTCATTTTTAAAATAGAAGTTGAAAAGAAGAGATAATTGTTGGAAATTGTTATTTGACTTATGTTTTATATTTTTCCAGCAATGGAATGATACGATTTTTATTGTAATAAATATTGCAAAAATATTCTATTAGAGCCCAAGACTCTGCCTCTATTGTTGGCGCTTTGATATTTTGCTTTAAAGGGACAGTCTACCATAGAATTGTTATTGTTTTAAAAGATAGATAATCCCTTTATTACACATTCCCCAGTTTTGCATAACCAACACAGTTATATTAATATACTTTTTACCTCTGTGATTACCTTGTATCTAAGAACCTTCTTCCAGCCCCCTGATCACATGACTGTGACTGTTTATCATCTATTGTCTTAAATTTAGCATTGTTTTGTGCTAAATCTTAAATAACCCCCTGTGCCTGAACACAGTGTTATCTATATAGCCCACATGTACTTTCTGTCTCTTTGTGTTGAAAAGAGATTTAAAAAGCATGTGAGAAGAGGCAGCCCTCAAAGGTTTAGAAATTAGCATATGAGCCTACCTATGTTTAGTTTAAACTAAGAATACCAAGAGAAAAAAGCAAATTTGATGATAAAAGTAAATTGGAAAGTCAATTAAAATTAAAAGTTCTATCTGAATAATGAAAGTTTAATTTATACTTGACTGTCCCTTTAAGTTTATTATCTGTCCATTGACCACTAGGGGTCAATTTATCTTAGCCAAGGGTCAGTATCAACAGGCGCTGGGTGATCTTTCTGTTAATTCTGTAAATCTTCCATGATAACAAATATAGCAAAATTCCAATTTGGTCGTGGAATCAACTAATTTACCCTATTAGGACCAAAAAATATGAAAACCAGCCTAATATGACTGTTTCAGTATTTTGAAAAATGGAGCGTAACTGTGCCTTTAAAAAATAAAACTACACAAAAATTCTTTTTTTTTTTTTCTTTTAGCAAATAGTTCTGAACTATAACTATAACACATAAAATAACGTTACATCAAACCTGAAAAATAAGCCATATGCTTTAATAAAAAATAAATGGCAAAACCACAGTGCACCTCTACGCCTCAACAGCTCTGCTGAGGCGCCTACCTGCCCCCACGAGTACTCATTCAGCAGACTGTCTAAGACCAATTGCTTAAAACTCCAGCCATGCGGTCGTAACAAATACCGGAGTCCTCCAGCTTACTGTGTGACAGATGCTGTAAAATATCAACTGCACGGCTACACAGCACGAGAACACTTAAGCCCCGCCCCTCGTGGGCGGCACAGGAAAAACTCCATCTGAACCCGGCCTAAATGAAAGCAAAAAATGCTGGTTAAAAAATACAAGCCATTCTAAGCACGAACCTTATCCTCCAGTAAACACTCACTGCCTACACCGGAGTATAAACTCCGATAATCAAATTCCCCAGCGTCTTGCCCACAGCACCACCAATATAGGGCTAATATGCAAGGAATCCCATAAAAGGTTACGGTCTAACATCTTTTGACACTCACAGAGAAATGAGGGAAACCCTAAATAAAAGTTTACTACCCCTCTTGTCAGAAAGTAAAATACACAGTCTGTTCTGAGTTAATCTATGTCCCAGAGAAACAAATGACTGCACATACCTCTATGCTGAGCAACAGCATGACCGGTCCCACAGTTCTCCCTCCTGCAGTTCTGTGGAGACCATTTACTGAAGGGCAGCACTCAATATGGGAGGCGCAGTGAGAAATTAATCCCACCAGTTCCCATTGCTTTAAAGCCACCTGTAGCTCTACTCTAGAGGCTGACAAGGAATACAGCTAAACCCTAAATAAAAAAGCACTCACTGGTACCATTTTAAAAATAAAAAACTATTGATTGAAGAATCTAAACTAACACCTCACTTTACCTCTTCGTATCACTAACACAGGCAAAGAGAATTACTGGAGTGGGAGGGAAGGGAGGAGCTATATATACAGATCTGCTGTGGTACTCTTTGCCTCCTCCTGCTGACCAGGAGGCGATATCCCACAAGTAAGGATGAAATCCATGGACTCATCATGTCTTTTAAAAATAAAAAGGAAATTATTCTGCACACAACGGTTTTAAATTTTAATTAAAACTTTTTTAACAACCCCCAAAAAAAGCAGCAGGCCTACCTATCAGTCACAGGTCATGCTCCTACAGCAATTAAAAAACTATGGCCTCTAGTTATCAACGCGTCTACTTTACCTGCCATCACCGGCCCAATACGCCCGCCTAAACTCGCCTACCATTGCCGCCGTGGACCTGAATACATTCGCCAAAGTTATCAAAAAAGCTGTCAAAAAGCCGCGCACCAAGTACGGGGCAATAAGCAGCGGACTGTGATAGTTATCACTCATCCGATGTCGCTGCTCTTCGGCTTTTTGACAGCTTTATTGACAAGCTGTCACTAAGCACCCACACTAACTACACTGTTCTACCCCCTATACCGGCGCCCCCGTTGCCCCCCACAACTAAATAAAGTTATTAACCCCTAAACCGCCGCTCCTAGACCCCGCCGCAACTATAATAAATATATTAACCCCTAATCCGCCGCTCCCGGACACCGCCGCCACCTACATTATACCTAGTAACCCCTATCCTGCCCCCCCTATACCGCCGCCACCTATAATAAAGTTATTAACCCCTATCCTGTGGATCTCGGACCCAGCCGCAACTAAATAAATAGTTTAACCCCTAAACCGCCGCTCCCGGACCCCGCCGCAACCTATATTAAACTTATTAACACCTAATCTGCCCCCCCTACACCGTCGCCACTGTAATAAAATTATTAACCCCTAAACCTAAGTCTAACACTAACCCTAACACCCCCCTAACTTAAATATTAATTAAATAAATCTAAATAACATTTCTCTTATTAACTAAATGAATCCTATTTAAAACTAAATACCTTTAAAATAAACCCTAATATAGCTACAATATAAATAATAATTATATTGTACCTATCTTAGGATTTATTTATATTTTACAGGCAACTTTCAATTTATTTTAACTAGGTACAATAGCTATTAAATAGTTATTAACTTTTTAATAGCTACCTAGTTAAAATAAAGAGAAATTTACCTGTAAAATAAAAACTAACCTAAGTTACAATTACACCTAACACTACACTATACTTTAATAAATTATCCCTATTTAAATATAAATACTTAGCTGTAAAATAAACCCTAAGATAGCTACAATGTAATTAATAATTACATTGTAGCTATGTTAGGATTTATATTTATTTTACAGGTAACTTTGTATTTATTTTAGCTAGTTATAATAGTTATTACATAGTTATTAACTATTTAATAAGTACCTAGCTAAAAGAAATTCAAAATTACCTGTAAAATAAATCCTAACCTAAGTTGCAATTAAACCTAACACTACACTATCATTAAATTAATTAAATAAATTACCTACAAATAACTACAATTAAATTCAATTAAATAAACTAACTAAAGTACAAAAAAATAAAAAAGCTAAGTTACAAAAAATTAAAACAATAAGTTACAAACATTTCAAAAATATTACAACAATTTTAAGCTACTTTGCCTGTAAAATAAAAATACAACCCCCCCAACATTAAAACTCACCACCCACATATTCCTACTCTAACCCAAACCCCCCTTAAATAAACCTAAGACTACCCCCCTGAAGATCATCCTAACTTTAGCCGTCTTAAGCCAGCCGACCCACTGATGGAACTGAAGAATAGATCCAGAGCGGCAGAAGTCATCATCCAAGGGGCGCTGAAGAAGTCTTCCATCCGATTGAAGTCATCATCCAAGGGGCGCTGAAGAGGTCTTCCATCCGATTGAAGTCTTCATCCAAGCGGCATCTTCAATCTTCATCCATCCAGAGCGGAGCGGTGCCATCTTCAGATGAGCCAACGCGGAGCCATCTTCTTCTTCCCGACGACTAATGACGAATGAAGGTTCCTTTAAGGGACGTCATCCAAGATGGTGTCCCTTCAATTCCGATTGGCTGATAGGATTCTATCAGCCAATCGGAATTAAAGTAGGAAAAATCTGATTGGCTGATTGAATCAGTCAATCAGATTGAAGTTCAATCCGATTGGCTGATCCAATCAGCCAATCAGATTGAGCTCGCATTCTATTGGCTGTTCCGATCAGCCAATAGAATGTGAGCTCAATCTGATTGGCTGATTGGATCAGCCAATCGGATTGAACTTCAATCTGATTATCTGATTCAATCAGCCAATCATATTTTTCCACCTTAATTCCGATTGGCTGATAGAATCCTATCAGCCAATCAGAATTGAAGGGACGCCATCTTGGATGATGTCACTTAAAGGTACCGTCATTCGCCGTTAGTCGTCGGGAAGAAGAGGATGGCTCCGCGTCGGCTCGTCTGAAGATGGCTCTGCTCTGGATGGATGAAGAATTAAGACGCTGCTTGGATGAAGACTTCAATCGGATGGAAGACCTCTTCAGCTCCCCTTGGATGATGACTTCAATCGGATGGAAGACTTCTTCAGTGTCCCTGGATGCTGCTCCGGATCTCTTCTTCAGTTCCATCGGTGGGTCGGCTGGCTGAAGATGGCTAAAGGTAGGATGATCTTCAGGGGGTAGTGTTAGGTTTATTTAAGGGGGGTTTGGGTTAGAGTAGGGGTATGTGGTGGTGGGTTTTAATGTTGGGGGGGTTGTATTTTTATTTTACAGGCAAAAGAGCTGTTTTCATTGGGGCATGCCCCGCAAAAGGCCCTTTTAAGGGCTGGTAAGGTAATAGAGCTGGTAACTTTTTAATGTAGAATAGGGTAGGGATTTTTTTTTATTTTGGGGGGCTTTGTTATTTTATTAGGGGGCTTGGATTAGGTGTAAGTAGCTTAAAATTGTTGTAATATTTTTGAAATGTTTGTAACTTATTTTTTTTATTTTTTGTAACTTATTTTTTTTTTATTTTTTGTACTTTAGTTAGTTTATTTAATTGAATTTAATTGTAGTTATTTGTAGGTAATTTATTTAATTAATTTAATGATAGTGTAGTGTTAGGTTTAATTGTAACTTAGGATTTATTTTACAGATAATTTTGTATTTCTTTTAGCTAGGTAGTTATTAAATAGTTAATAACTATTTAATAACTATTCTAACTAGCTAAAATAAATACAAAGTTACCTGTAAAATAAATATAAATCCTAACATAGCTACAATGTAATTATTAATTACATTGTAGCTATCTTAGGGTTTATTTTACAGGTAAGTATTTAGTTTTAAATAGGAATAATTTATTAAAGTATAGTGTAGTGTTAGGTGTAATTGTAACTTAGGTTAGTTTTTATTTTACAGGTAAATTTCTCTTTATTTTAGCTAGGTAGCTATTAAATAATTAATAACTATTTAATAGCTATTGTACCTATTTAAAATAAATTGAAAGTTGCCTGTAAAATAAAAATAAATCCTAAGATAGCTACAATATAATTATTATTTATATTGTAGCTATATTAGGGTTTATTTTAAAGGTAAGTATTTAGTTTTAAATAGGATTTATTTAGTTAATGAGATAAATATTATTTAGATTTATTTAATTAATATTTAAGTTAGGGGGGTGTTAGGGTTAGTGTTAGACTTAGGTTTAGGTGTTAATAATTTTATTACAGTGGCGGCGGTGTAGGGGGGGCAGGATAGGGGTTAATAAATTTATTATAGGTGGCGACGGTGTAGGGGGGGCAGATTAGGGGTTAATAAGTTTAATATAGGTGGCGGCGGGGTCCAGGAGCGGTTGTTTAGGGGTTAATACATATATTATAGTTGCGGCGGGAACCAGGAGCGGCGGTTTAGGGGTTAACATATTTATTATAGCTTGCGGTGGGTTCTGGGAGCGGCGGTTTAGGGGGTAATACATTTATTTAGTTGCGGCGGTGTAAGGGGGACAAATTAGGGGTGTTTAGACTCGGGGTACATGTTAGGGTATTAGGTGTAGACATCTCCCATAGGAATCAATGGGATGTCTGGCAGCAGCGAACATGAGCTTTTGCTATGGTCAGACTCCCATTAATTCCTATGGGATACGCCGCCTCCAGGGCGGCGGTTTGAAAACCAGGTATGCTGGGCCGGAAAAGTGCCGAGCGTACCTGTTAGTCTTTTGATAACTAACAAAAGTAGTCAGATTGTGCCGAACTTGTGTGCGGAACATCTGGAGTGACGTAAGAATCGATCTGTGTTGGACTGAGTCCGGCGGATCGAAGCTTACGTCACTATATTCTACTTTTGCCGGTGTCTAGGGCTTGATAACTAAGGCAAATCAGCCTTGCCACAAATACACTGCGGAATTCCAGCGTATTTGAGGTTGACGGCTTGATAACTAGGGGCCTATATGTGCATTTTAAAACTAAATGCAGAAAATAGAAATGTTTCTGCACCCAAAGGGTTAAAGTTTAATTAAAAATTTTACCCTACCAAAAAGCCAGCAGGAATAATCAGTCACCGGCTATGGCCCCACTGCAATATAATTATTAATACTAAACTAAATATGCAGTTTAAAACTAACTGTAAGCAAATATAAATGCTTCTGCACACAAAGGGTTAAAGTTTTATTTATTACAAGCCCAGAGCAGTTTAGCACTTAGCATGATGTGAGAGTTCTGCTGCATTTCCACTTTTGCTGTGTATTTCATATTGCTATAGACTTCCGATTAAGTTTTATTAAATTTAAACTTTGAACTTTCTATTTTATTTTAATTCATATATGTATACAGCAGTGTATTTAGTGTATTTAATCAAAGTTTCTCTATTTTAAAGAGAAATTATAGTGCAGACTTCACAGGGGCTGAATTCTATAAGAAAAATGGCAGAACCTGGAAGTCCCAGAGAGATGAGGGATTGCTTCTTTAGAAAGTAATAAGACTCTCTATACAGGGAGTGCAGAATTATTAGGCAAGTTGTATTTTTGAGGATTAATTTTATTATTTAACAACAACCATGTTCTCAATGAACCCAAAAAACTCATTAATATCAAAGCTGAATATTTTTGGAAGTAGTTTTTAGTTTGTTTTTAGTTTTAGCTATTTTAGGGGGATATCTGTGTGTGCAGGTGTCTATTACTGTGCAAAATTATTAGGCAACTTAACAAAAAACAAATATATACCCATTTCAATTATTTATTTTTACCAGTGAAACCAATATAACATCTCAATATTCACAAATATACATTTCTGACATTCAAAAACAAACAAATCAGTGACCAATATAGCCACCTTTCTTTGCAAGGACACTCAAAAGCCTGCCATCCATGGATTCTGTCAGTGTTTTGATCTGTTCACCATCAACATTGCGTGCAGCAGCAACCACAGCCTCCCAGACACTGTTCAGAGAGGTGTACTGTTTTCCCTCCTTGTAAATCTCACATTTGATGATGGACCACAGGTTCTCAATGGGGTTCAGATCAGGTGAACAAGGAGGCCATGTCATTAGATTTTCTTCTTTTTATACCCTTTCTTGCCAGCCACGCTGTGGAGTACTTGGACGCGTGTGATGGAGCATTGTCCTGCATGAAAATCATGTTTTTCTTGAAGGATGCAGACTTCTTCCTGTACCACTGCTTGAAGAAGGTGTCTTCCAGAAACTGGCAGTAGGACTGGGAGTTGAGCTTGACTCCATCCTCAACCCGAAAAGGCCCCACAAGCTCATCTTTGATGATACCAGCCTAAACCAGTACTCCACCTCCACCTTGCTGGCGTCTGAGTCAGACTGGAGCTCTCTGCCCTTTACCAATCCAGCCACGGGCCCATCCATCTGGCCCATCAAGACTCACACTCATTTCATCAGTCCATAAAACCTTAGAAAAATCTTGAGATATTTCTTGGCGTTTCAGCTTGTGATGGTCGTCTTTCAGCCTTTCTTACCTTGGCCATGTCTCTGAGTATTGAACACCTTGTGCTTTTGGGCACTCCAGTGATGTTGCAGCTCTGAAATATGGCCAAACTGGTGGCAAGTGGCATCTTGGCAGCTGCACGCTTGACTTTTCTCAGATCATGGGCAGTTATTTTGCGCCTTGGTTTTTCCACACGCTTCTTGCGACCCTGTTGACTATTTTGAATGAAACGCTTGATTGTTCGATGATCACGCTTCAGAAGCTTTGCAATTTTAAGAGTGCTGCATCCCTCTGCAAGATATCTCACTATTTTTGACTTTTCTGAGCCTGTCAAGTCCTTCTTTTGACCCATTTTGCCAAAGGAAAGGAAGTTGCCTAATAATTATGCACACCTGATATAGGGTGTTGATGTCATTAGACCACACCCCTTCTCATTACAGAGATGCACATCACCTAATATGCTTAATTGATAGTAGGCTTTCGAGCTTATACAGCTTGGAGTAAGACAGCATGCATAAAGAGGATGATGTGGTCAAAATACTCATTTGCCTAATAATTCTGCACTCCCTGTAATGCAGAATTAGGAGTGATATCAAGTCTCAGTGTGCAGCATACAAATTAAATTAAAATATTTTCTCTATAATTTAACTTGCTTTTGTCTCAAGTTTAGTATATATTATTTTTCTGTCAGTTAAATAAATGTATTGTGAATTTTGAACAAACTTTACCTGCTTACAGCTAGCAAGATAATTCAGTGAGGCCAACTTTTGTAAAATGCTTATTTCACATGAATTGTGAGAAAGCTTCAGACATACCCCGGGAACCTCCATGTTCCCCCCAGGGTAAACCCCTGTTCCTCCCACTTTCTAAAGTGTGTTTATTTTACAATAGAGAAAATGGAAGGTGCAAATTAATTTGTAAACCATACAGAGAAATATACAAAGTATTATCCTGAATTGTTAAAGTAACACACTGTGAGTGTAAATCTAAATGTATTAAAATATAAAAGAGAAAATGCAAAGCTTAAGTGAAATAATACTGAAATGACCTAATCTGAAGTGTATAGTATTATAAAATACAAAGCCCAAAGTGTAAGTGTAACAGAAATCTCATGTCATGCAGTGCTATATTGCACTGGACTTGTCTTTCCTTCACATACAGAAATACAGAAAACATTTGCCTGTTTAGAATCTTGTGACAGATCTTGGAGTGCTGAATGGTTCTGTCCTATTTCTTTTCACATTCAGGGCCCGATTTTCTAAAACTCTGTGCTGGGCTGGCAAGACTATTAAAAAATGTTCATCTGTACTTCTGTTTCCCTGAAAACAGGGTATCTCACTAAGGGGTGTATATTGCATTTTTGTATAGGAAGGAGATACATACACTACAAAAGTGCACAATAAAACTGATTTTTTTTTAAAATATTACAAAATGAATAATTGAACTATTCACACAAATAGTGCAGATAAAAATTGTATTGTTAAGGTGCATCAAAAATCATAATAAAATTCTTCACCAAAAATCGTATTAATCAAAAATGTAAAAATTTGTATGTAAATTACACAGGAATAAATTGTATTACATGTGAACATCATAAATCCTAATTTAAGTGCGCTGGATTCACACAAAAAAACACTCCAAAAGCCATACTTATAAGTATAAAATATAAAGCATAATTGTTGTTGTTTTTGTAAAATTAGCTGAACATGGGCATTCCATGGGCGTATATGAAATTGTCTTTCTAATCCCCAGTTTTCCCTTTCCAGCGAGCTCCATTACTTTCAATAGGAGAAATCTTTCCACTCGCAGGGACTGACCTTTTATTACGATAATTCCACCACCTCTAATCTGGCAAAGTTCATCGGGCCCTCAGTGAGTACAATCCCTATGAAGTCTGCACTGCAATGTCTCTCCTAGCAGGTTAATCTTTTGGCATCAGGTCCTAAGAGTTTGAAATGTCTCAAATTCAAAATCCCAGAAAAAAAATAATAAGAGATAGGATTTTTGCTACCTTATTTCCAATTGGCTGATAGAATTCTTGGATGACGTCATTTAAAGGAACCTTCATTCCAAAAGAGCCGTCGGATGAAGAGGATGCTCCACGTCAGATGTCTTGAAGATGGACATGCTCCGCGCTGGATGGATGAAGATAGAAGATGCCGTCTGGATGAAGACTTCTGCCTGTCTGGAGGACTACTTCGCCCGGCTTGAATGAAGACTTCTCCCGGCTTCGTTGAGGACTTCGGCCCGGTTGGATGAAGACTTCTCCCGGTAAGGTGATCTTCAAGGGGTTAGTGTTAGGTTTTTTTAAGGGGGTATTGGGTGGGTTTTAGAGTAGGGTTGGATGTGTGTGGTGGGTTTTAATGTTGGGGGGGATTTGTAATTTTTTTTACAGGTAAAAGAGCTGATTACTTTGGGGCAATGCCCCGCAAAAGGTATTTTTAAGGGCTATTTGTAATTTAGAGTAGGGTAGGGCTATTTTTATTTTGGGGAGGCTTTTTATTTTGTTAGGGGGATTAGATTAGGTGTAATTAGTTTAAAAATCTTGTAATTTGTTTATTATTTTCTGTAATTTAGTGTGTTTTTTTGTACTTTAGCTAATTTTATTTAATTTTATTTAATTTAGGTAAGTTATTTAATTATAGTGTAGTGTTAGGTGTTATTGTAACTTAGGTTAGGTTTTATTTTACAGGTACTTTTGTATTTATTTTAGCTAGGTAGTTATTAAATAGTTTATAACTATTTAATAACTATTCTACCTAGTTAAAATAAATACAAAGTTGCCTGTAAAATAAAAATAAACCCTAAGATAGCTACAATATAACTAATAGTTACATTGTAGCTATCTTAGGGTTTATTTTATAGGTAAGTATTTAGTTTTAAATAGGAATAATTTAGTTAATTATAGTAATTTTTATTTAGATTTGTTTAAATTATATTTAAGTTAGGGGGGTTAGGGTTAGAGTTAGGGGTTAATAACTATAGTACAGTGGCAGTGACATTGGGGGCAGCAGATTAGGGGTTAATAAATGTAGGTAGGTGTCGACGATGTTAGGGATGGCAGATTAGGTTTTAATAATATTTAACTAATGTTTGCAAGGCGGGAGTGCGGCGGTTTAGGGTTTAATATATTTATTATAGCGGCAGCGATGTCCAGTTCGGCAGATTAGGGGTTAAAAAATTTTTTTAGTGTTTGCGATGCGAGAGGGCCTCGGTTTAGGGCTTTCTAGGTAGTTTATGGGTGTTAGTGTACTTTTTAGCACTTTAGTTAAGAGTTTTATGCTACGACGTTGTAGTGTAAAACTCTTAACTACTGACTTTAAAATGGTACCAGTCTTGACAGGAGAGGGTCTACCGCTCACTTTTTGGCAGACTTGTAATACCGGCGCTATGCAAGTCCCATTGAAAAAAAGAAGACAAGCAATTTACATAAGTGTATTTGCGGTATTTCCAAGTCTGGCCAAAAAAGTAAGCGGTGAGCCTGTACCTTCAAGACTCCTAATACCAGCGGGCGTTAAAAAGCAGCGTTAGGACCTCTTAACGCTGCTTTTTTAACCTAACACACAACTCGTAATCTAGCCGCATGATTGGTAATAGCTCTTTGGAACATCCAATAAAATCATAATATAATTTCATTAACATTTTAATGTATTGCCTTTTGAGACTATTTCTTTTTTTTAAATGCCGCTTTTACAAACTTCAACAAAAAGTAACCTACTATTCAATAATATTTTGGAAAGCGTTACCACTATTTCCTCAATAATATAGTGAATACATATTTATTTCTTATTAACTTTTGGTTTTGGCAGTATGTCAGTGTTTCTTTTCTATAACCAATGGCCCAATAATCTAAAGTTCCTCAAATAATTTTAGAAAGGCAAATTTTAGATTGAGAGCTGCTAATCTAACTATTCATGGTTCTTGATGTGAAGTAGATACACATGTAGTATTATATAATAATCAAAAAATCCCCCAAATATGTTGTGTAATTTCTAGACATGTGCAGCAGAGAAAAATTTGGTTACTCTTAATCTTTTGAAACAAATATTCAGGGAAATTAGTTTGCCCCGAATATTTGTTTACTGCACTATTAAGGATTTGTAAACTGAACACTCATTTCTGTTAAACAAATGTAAGATCTCCCTCAAGTTGGGAGAGTGCTAGCGACGGCTCTGAGCCACCGTTAGCACCTGAGTGGGAAACTCTGCGACGACTCAACTAAATTTAGTTGGTTCATTCGTTGAGATATTAATTTTGTAAAAATGAAACAAATATATGTTTTTCATTAAACATTTGCATTTGTAACGAAACAAAATGCACATGTGTAGTGATTTCTCTCCATGCTAGAGAGCTTTTGATGATTAGGCACAAACTCCAAACTTTTATCAAGCATTGTCTACTATTTTTTTTTAACATTTGAAAATATAAAACGTTGTCCACATAACAACTAAACACACAATAATTGTTAGCATACAACTATTGTAAATGCTTAAATAAAAAACAAAAAACAAACATAATATATCTAAATATTCTGAAGTTTATTAATATTATTTTGCAAATGACCATAAGTAGAGTGACCATATTGGCGCTTTAAAAAGGGACACATATAAAAAATACATATGTCAGGGTTCTTATTCAAAACATTTCTTTAAACATCCCTGAAAACAGCCGTGACATATGCATTCATATGCGTCCTTTTTTAAAGCGGCAATATGGTCACCCTAACCATAAGATAGAAAAAAGGAAGAGCAATATAAAGGTACTACCCATTAATTTATTTATATATATAAAAAAACTATAAGTCACTAAACTTCAATATAACAGCATCACAGTTCTATAAATAATAATAATGTAACCTAATGTTAAAAATCACATACTAGCCACTATCAAATAACTGTTCTCTCAAGCCTTTTTAATCCCAACAATTACTCTGATTGGCAACTGACTGGTTATTGACCACTTTTCATGCAATAAACACAACAGAGTTTCCACTCATCCATTGAACTAGGGGATAGTCCTGAATATGTTCCTTGTTCCTCATGTATCACCCTTTTTATTCTGCATCTTTCCAAAGGAAACTGGGTTACCAACCCATCTCCAGAAAAATCCATTAGCACTAGAATGGATGCTTCTGGGCTGAACAGTTTTTCCCCTGTTTGGGTATCAAAAGCCCCCACCCTTTTTATACTTGGGTATAAATATTCAAATGCTGATATTGATATGAAAAGTTTCACACTTGCTTACATGTAAAGTTGATAGCATCTATAATATACAAACAAAATGCATACAATCCACGAGCAATAAACTGTAATTTTTCATGGCTGCATACTCACAAATAATTAATTAAACACTGCTCATGAAAAAATATTAAAATTAGCTGTTTTATGCAAATGGTGCTGGAAGACACATTTATTTCTTTCAAATTACATATAAATCCACTAAACTGTGCTAGCTATAACTGTGATGGAAGCTTTCTCCAGAACCATATTAAGTAAGTAATAACAGAACTTCTAAAAAAATACTGATCAGGATTATGCATCAGAATTCATAGTGATTGTTAATCCATTGTGAAATACCAATATCAGCCAATTTGTTAAATCCAATCCAGAGATAAAAAGCATTTTATAATACAAATACAGGTATTATAAATTGTGCTTACTAGTTGGACATGATTTTGGCATTATAAAGGCATGAATCTACAATATATAAATAAAGGGGCTCCTGAAAGGAATGATTATATTCAAAATAATTATGAGATTAAAGCTACAGAGATTCATTTGCCAATTTTCATTAATCTCCTTACATCATTAGTACCTCACGTGAACTCAATAAAACAAATTACCAGATGTGTGCTTTTCTCAAAACCGAGACCAACCACCATGCCAATTTAAAAAAAAAAAAAAATGAGGATTATTGTTTCAAAATGGCAATAAAACTATTTCAGAAACTCCAAAACAGATGAGATGTGGATACCTTTCAGTAATAAAGAACCTGCCTCCAGTCTCTTCCATGTTTCTGTCTTTTGCTTTGTTATTTTTTAATAATGCACTCATGCGCAAGCTAATAATGGGAACAGAATGAAAATAAAGAGACCAAAATGAAAAAAAAAAGCTGAATGAATTAGGGCAATTGAGGTCGTTCTCTCTCATTTTTGCTGGAAGGTTTTTTTGCTCTGGTTTTTACCTTATCGCTTATTAAACAATTTATGATAAAATGAGATGTGATTCCGGTCTCATTGTTACGCTGTAGCCTATTGAACATACATACAGAATTCATTTCAGATTTAAACATTATCTTAATTATGAAATGAGCAAAATGGACAGCCTATCAGACTCTTGAAATTGCATTCTGCCAAAATAATTGCATTTTCTATATTTAGGCATCATATTTCTATTAGCAATACATTTTTCACTGTGACATTCTGCATGTGCTGCAATTCTGAAACTTCAGCTATAATAGGATTATTCTAGCTAGAATTTAGAATAACTTTGACACTTTTTTGTGTGCTTTTTATTCTTAGGTCACAGCACGCACACAAATATAGATAGGGAATCTATAACTGCATATCTAAACTAGGTGGAAAGAATGACACGATTATTAATACCTTTCATAAATAAAAAATGTGAGTGATCAAACAAACACTGTATAGAACACAGTAGATGCAAATAATTTTAAAGTTATCTATTAAGGAAGTATTTTAGTACATATCAAAGAATTCAGAAGATTTATAGGATTTTGAAACCATCTGTAAAAGACTATTTTTAAAGCAACATTTTAATATTTCTTTTCTTAAAAGAAGGTTTTTTAATATATTTGAATTATAATTTTTTTTAATATATTGAATGCGTCATTGTTGACTTACAAAGAGGTTTAAATGATGGGACAAATTCACAAAAAAACAATTATTTTTAGATTAATTTTACTTTAAAGAAATATTTGCAAAGCATTTTCACAAAAAAAAAATTAGTGTAAAACTTTAGTATTTCATGCATATGTCCTTATAAGGTACATGTTGTTCTCTAATATATTTATTTTTTTATTTTTCTAGGACCACAGTATACATGAGACATAACAAGAACTTTTGTATTTATTAATATGTTATCTTTTTTATTATAAAATATATAATATGATAATTTTTTTAATCAAAAACTATTTCCTTTATAGCAAACAATAAATAAAAAATCAGACAACATGCTTTGCAGACATTTCAGAATTAGTTTGATAAATAAAATATATTTTTTTTTTACATGTGCAGCAGTTTCAGCATAAATCATGTACTGTATCTAAGAAATGTATCAGAATGATCGAAAATAATATGGGTTTAAAGCTTTTTCATAAATGTGGAAAGTTGTTGCCTTACAAGTCAGTTATGTTGTAATAAACATATAATTCCATAACTGATCTTGCTAAATGTTATCTATGGGATAATACAAAGCTTCAAATTTTAGTTTACTCTAAAAAAAGGTTATCAGCCATTTCCTGGCAAAATTAAATTGATAATTATAAAACACCTGTAAATGACTACTAACAAATTACCTTATAATGTACAGTTCTCCAAACTATGGGTAAAAATTTGCAGTCTTTTTTTTTTTTCCAATTTAAATTATATACTATCACAGTTACTTTATCTTTTATCTCAAAAATAGTTCCAACCCTGTTAATGTTTGCATGTACTTTTTTCTTATCTGCCTCACACCAGCATCTGTGATTCATAGCAGTCATCAAAGTGATAATAAACTCATTCACAATACTAACAAACAGTGGACTACCAGTTATTTACGAGGCAAATTCACTGCAAAGCCGAGCACTGGAACAGGGGAGAATCAAGATGGTGTTGATTGATAAATTGACAGGTTAATTTACAAGTGTATAATAGGAGTTAGACCTAGAGGGAGAACATAAAGGCCTATGTTCTAGTTTGCTTGCACTGCCATCTGTCTCAAGCCAGGAAATCTGCAGGAGTAGAGACTTCTAAGATCAAATGTGCAAAGCCCTCTGAAGACAGAGACGTGGAGAGATTGATATCTCTATTCCATGGCACAGATGAAATTAGGAATAATTGCCCCAAAATGGTTATTGTAATTTTACTTCTTGCCTACCATCTAGTAGTATTTTGACAGCATAAGAAATTAATGGGAAGTGAAAGCTAGCAATAAGGTATAATGTGGAGTAAATAGGAAACGTGGGAATACTGTCTCAAGCACTTATAAGATAATGTCTAACTGTGCTATTTAACATTATGGAGCAGTCTTTATATATATATATATATATATATATATACACACACATAAAGTTTTTTAATTCATAAATATTTATATGGTGCATTATATATATATATATATATATATATATATATATATATATATAATATATATATATATATATATATATATATATATATATATATGTGTATATATATATATACGTAAAACAAAATATAATTAAACATATTGAAACAGAAAAAAAGATAATTTTTTTATGTTTATTATTATTTTTATTTTTTTTCACTGTAGCCATTTTTGTTTAGTTCATAAGTAAATACCCCAATTTGTCTCCCTGCAATTATATTATGTGCGAATTAGAGGCATGACTCACTACTCATGAAGACAGCAATTTGGAATTTAACTCAAAGCCATGAGGAAAATGATAAAAATTGTAATCAGACACACACACATATAAACACTCTCTTTCACACACACACACTCAGAATGATAAGAGGTATATTGTGAGGGTTTGCGCTCATCGGGGCTTTCCGCTCGCATGAGTTGAAAGTAAATGCAATCACAATTTATGCTAGAATCATTAACAAGATCTCAGAGCTGTAGTTTCGAAAAAATAAAAAGTTTTACACAAAACACATCAAAATTACATTACAAACTACACTTACACTTATAATAACACTGTCTAATAAATAACGGGTGTTATCCCATCTAGATTGTAAGTTCCCACGGGAATAGAGCCCTCAATTCCCCGTTTTTGTCTGTAAAATTTTGTCTTATCGTATTGTTTCTCCATTGTACTGTTATCCTTGTACCCATGGGCGGAATCTGTTGGCGTTTTATAAATAAAGAATAATAATAATAAAATTATTATACTTTATTTATGAAGTGCCATCATATTCCGCAGCGCTGTCCATTGATACAGTTAATTTAAATAAAACAATATAACACTTGTAAGAGACAGGACAATGTTTTCAAACACATAGAGGAGGAATTGAGGGCCCTATTCCCGTGGGAACTTACAATCTAGAAGGGTAGGAGGTTGAGAAACAGGAGATGAGGACTGCAAGATTGAGAAAGATGTTAATGCAAAGTTAGATGAGGGAAATGTTTTTAGGTAAGAGAAATATTATTGAGTTGGGTGGTAGGCTACTCTGAACAGAAAAGTCTTCAAAGAGAATTTAAACGAAGAAAGATTAAGGCAAAAGCCTGACAGCATGAGGAAAGTGTTCCAGAAGGTAGGTGCTGCATGACAGTAGTCCTGCAGTCTAGCATGAGAAGAGGTGATATTCGTAGATGCAAGGAGCAGGTCATTGTTGGATCTTAGTGGGCGGGCTGGCATATACTTGTTGATTAGAGAGGATAGGTAGAGGGGAGCGGTGTTGGTGAGTACTTTGTATGCAAGAGTGAGAATTTTTAATTTAATTCTGCTGTGAATGGGGAGCCAATGAAGGAACTCGCAGAGAGGTGCAAGCAGATACAGAGTGACGGGAAAGGTGGATCAGCCTGGCAGATGCATTTAGGATGGATTGAAGGGGGGGAGAGGCTGGAAAGAGGAAGGGCAGTAAGTAGGTTATTGCAGTAGTCAAGTCGGGAAATAACAAGGGAGTGGATTATTTGCTTTGTGGTGTTAGTGCACATTAAAGATTGAATCTTGGAAATAGATGGTTGATGCAGGATATAGAAAGTGATTGGATATGAGGGACAAAGGGTAGATTTGAGTCAAGTGTGGCTCAGAGGCAGTGGACTTGGGGCGATGGGGAAATGGCGATGCCGTCAACAGCGATAGAGAAGTCAGAAGTCGGCCTAGAGCTTGAGTGGGGGGGGATAAGAAAGAGCTCAGTCTTGGACATGTTAATCTTTAGGTGGTGAGAGTACATCAGGTAGAAATACCAGATAAGCAGTCGCTGACATGAGAGTGAGCAGGGGTGGAGATGTAGATCAGGGTGGCATCAGCATAGAGGGGATATTTGAAGCCATAACTGTTGAACCCAGCGAAGAAGTATAAATGAAGAAATGAGAAGAGTAGATGACCCAAAACAGATTCTTGAGGTACTCCAACAGACAGAGGCATTGGAGAGGAGGAGTCGCCGGCAAAATGAAACAGAAAAAGACCAATGAGAAAGATAGGAGTGAATTCAGGGAAAGAGCAGTGTCACGGAGGCCAAAAGAGCTAATGGTCTGTAGGAGGAGGGGCTGATCAACTGTGTCAAAGGCAGCTGAGAGGTCAAGTAAGATGAGCATAGAGTAGTGGCCAATATTTTTAGCAGAGAGAAGATCGTTGGTAAGGGCAGTCTCAGTTAAGCATTTGGGGCGGAATCCAGATTGCAGGGGGTCAAGCAAGGAGTTAGCAGACAGGGATTGGGTTAGGTAAACTAATTTTCAAGGAGTTTTGATGTTAGTGGAACCAGTGATATGGAAAGGTAGCTTTCAGGAGAATTAGGGTCGAGGGAGGGTTTTTTGAGTATGGGAGTGACTTTTGCGTGTTTGAAAGAAGATGGGAATGAGCCGGTAGATAGAGAAAGGTTGAAGATGTGGGTAAGAGCAGGAGTGAGGGTGGAAAATAGGGAGGGTATTAGATGGGAAGGGATAGGGTCGAGCGGGCAGATAGTGAGGGATTGAGGAAGATAGTAAGGAAGAAACTTCATTCTCAGTGGCTGGATGGAAGATGCAGAGGGTGGCAGAGGGAGTAACTGGGACTGGGACTGTTGATAGAATATTGCAGGTTGGAGTTGGGATGTTGCTTCGGATAGTACGTGTTTTGTTAAAAAAGTAGTCTGCCAGGTCTTGAGCACTAAAGACAGACGGGGGTGGAGCAGGTGGGTAGAGGAGAGAGTTGAAGGTGGAGAAGAGTCATTTAGGATTTGAGGAAAGAGTAAGATATGAGTGAAGAGAAGTAGGTTTGCTTGGCTAAGTTAAGGGCAGAAGTGTATGAACGAAGAATAAACTTATAGTGTATGCAATCAGGTTCAAAGTGAATTTCCCTCCAGACACGCTCAGCAGTATGGTAGCATTTTTGCAAATACCGTGTTTGCTAAGAGTGCCAGGGCTGCAACTGACGGCGTGATGTTTTGGCACAGCTGGAGAGGGGCAAGTGTGTCCAGTGCAGAGGAGAGAGTTTTGTTATAGTGGGGTTGTTGCAAGATCAGGGCAGGGTATAATAGAAGTGTGAGGGAGGAGATATTAAATGATTTTGAAAATTGGAGCGGATCCACAGCATGTAGATTTCTGGAGAAGTGATGAAGAAGTGGGTTTAGCTGTTGCATTAATATTATAGGTAACCATGTGATGGTTTGAAATGGGAAAAGGGTGAAAGGTGAGGTAAGATATAGAGCAGAGGTAGGAAAATACCAGGTCGATGAAGTGTTCATCACGGTGGGTAGGGAATAGGGTGGATTGTGAGAGACCGAAGGAGGAGGTGAGTAAAAGAGTTTTAGAGGCAGCAGGGGCAGACGGGTTGTCAATGGGAATGTTGAAGTCCCCAAGAATTAGGGTTGGTATATTTGTAGAGAGAAAGTGAGGAAGCCAGGCGGCAAACTTGTCAAGGAATTGGAAGGTAGGTCCAGAAGAGCAATAGATGACTGCCACTTTGAGCGAGAGAACAGGCGAATACAGTGGACTTCAAAGGAGGAGATGGAGAGAGATGAGATTGGACATAGGTACTGATAGATAGGTACTGTTAGAAAATAAAAGGCAGGTAAAGGCTTTAACATAGAGATACATACATATACATGTCAAAAGATGGATATGTATGTCAATATATATATATATATATATATATATAAAACACGGAAGAAGACTGCACTCCAAGACCGGACCGGGTGCACATCCAATGGCTCAGCAACATCCCAGCCCTGGGTGCTTAAATAGCACTCCCAAAAAAGCTGTGCTGTCACCAGAGCCAAAGGCAGTTAACCCCAGTCTGGAATGGGTGCAAGAAACATAGGGGGAATTACAAACAAATAATAATACAACACATAGAGACACCCAGCACTCACCAGCTAGCTCACAGCTAAGATTAAAATCACAACTGGAAAGGTTAGTTACCGCATCTGGCCAAATGGGAAAAGCTCAAGCACCACGTCAAGGTCCTTTCACTGCCTGAGTCCCCTAACACAGCCACACAATGCGAGCTCACAGAGCCAAACAAACTGATAACAAAGGAGGGGTGCACAGGTATATGTAATCACCCAGAGAAATACAAAACACGGAAGGAGACTGCACTCCAAGACCGGACCGGGTACTCTCCAATGGCTCAGCAACATCCCAGCCCTGGGTGCTTAAATAGCACTCCCAAAAAGCTGTGCTGTCACCAGAGCCACAGGCAGTTAACCCCAGTCCGGAATGGGTGCAAGAAACATAGGGGGATTACAAACAAATAATAATACAACACATAGAGACACCCAGCACTCACCAGCTAGCTCACAGCTAAGATTAAAATCACAACTGGAAAGGTTAGTTACCGCATCTGGCCAAATGGGAAAAGCTCAGGCACCACGTCAAGGTCTTGGAGTGCAGTCTCCTTCCATGTTTTGTATTTCTCTGGGTGATTACATATACCTGTGCACCCCTCCTTTGTTCTCAGTTTGTTTGGCTCTGTGAGCTCACATTGTGTGGCTGTGCTAGGGACTCAGGCAGTGGAAAGGACCTTTCTTGCTCCATTGGCTTCTATGGGGGGAATACTTTAATGTGGGTGGCAATATTCGAAGTTCGGCTTTTTGCACTCATCGGGTTAGTGCACAATCAAAAATGTTTTACTTTTAGCTTGTAATGTGAGTGCTCGTGAGCAGGGGTGATAAATAGCGATCCTCTCGTAATCTAGTCCATAGGGTGTAGTGATTTGGAAAGAAATCAGCATACTGCCCAGTGCCCACCTTGCTTTTTTACCCAAGATTATTTGCCATAAAAAAGGTAAAAGAATGCATTTTTGTTTGAAGCCATTAAGCTATATATATATATATATATATATATAATATATATATATATATATATATATATATATATATATATATATATATATATAAATATATATATATATATATATATATACACATATATAGATAGATGATAGATAGATGATAGATAGATAGATAGATAGATAGATAGATAGATAGATAGAGTGATTTAACAGTGAATTTAATGTCATAGGTGTAAATATTTATTGGATTTTCACCCCTGTCCCTAGTCACTGAAAAATACATTTGTTTTGTCTGTGCCTGAGGATGGGGGTAAAGCCCCAAAAATGTGTAAACCTATGGCATTAAATTTCATGTGAAAAAATTTGTGGAAAGTGCCTCTTCTATAAAGAAATGTATGATATATTTAAAGAGCACCCCAGGTAGATGTAATTTGTGGAGAGTGCTAGCCAGAGAGATATTTAAATAAATATATATCTCAGATGTGTATTTGTGACAAAAATTGGATATTTGTGTTTGTTTATATCGGAATGAATGCAACAAAGAAAAAGAAAGAAAACGAAAAAATACTGACGAAAATCATCAGTATTAATTTGTTTCCTTTCATTTTTTTAAAGAGGTCAATCCTTACCTTTACGCACTCTGAAGAATGCGCTAACCTGATTCTCTTTTTTGCCAGAGCCCTCGCTGCGCTAACAGGAGACTTAGCACACTTGGCTCCCAGGACTTGCACCGAAGTTAGTACAGGTCCTGGAAACTGAGAGCGTTAAGCCTCCTGTTAGCGCAGCCAAGGCTCTGTTAAGAAGAGGGTTGACTTAGCGCATTCTTCAGAGCATATTAAGGTAAGTATTCTAGATACAGGTGAACTTTTCACCTGTAGCTTTGAACAATTACATTTGGTCTAAAGAAAACAAATTTAAATGTTTAACTAAAATTCAGCATTAATTTAGTTTTAAACAATATGAATAATCTATAGTGCAGCCAATGAATATCCATGGAAACAAATATCCCTGAATATGCAGTACAAAAGTTTCAGAAAAATCAAAAATTTCTTGGCTGCCCAAGTCACCCTGGCAGTTGTAGATTATAAATGTTAGATAGATGATAGATAGATCTAGATAAATATATAGATTATAGATAGATTATAGATAGATAGATTATAGATAGATAGATAAATAGATGTGTATATATTGATCGATAGATGATAGATAGATAGATAGATAGATAGATAGATAGATAGATAGATAGATGTGTACATATATATATATATATATATATATATATATATATATATATATATATATATATATATATATATATATATTGATAAATAGATAGAAATAGATGTTTAGTATTTTGCCATGTCAAAGAAAGGCTTAAACCCAATCTATTTTATTTCTAAAATACTCATAGATTACGAGTTGTGCGTTCGTGTTTTAACGCAGAAAATTTCAGCATTAAAACAGCACTGCAGCCATTACGGTATAGCTGTACTGCAAGACTTTTAGCCTGTAACGCAACGTCAAAAATTACGTTTTTTTTAAATGGGACTTCCATAGCGCTGCCATTACAAGTTTTGCGGTGAGGCTAAAAAGCTTGCGTTGCAGCCTATACTGAAAAGATCCGTTTCCCAATCTGAGAGCAGTAGTTATGAGTATTATGCTACAAAACTGTTACATAAAACTCATAACTAAACTGTCACAAAGTGCACTAAACACCCATAAACAACCTATTAACCCCTAAACCAAGGCCCTCCTGCCTCACAAATACTATAATAAAGTTATAAACCCCTAATCTGCAGCTCCCAACATCGCCGCCACTATTAAAATTTATTAACCCTATTCCGTTACTCCCTGACATCGTCACAACTATACTAAAGTTATTAACCCCTAAACCGCCACCCTCCAACATTGCAAACACTATTTAAATATTATTAACCCCTAATCTGCCGTCCACCCACATCGCCCCCACTATACTAAAGTTATTAAGTCCTACACCACCGCCACTATAATAAACCTAATAACCCCTAAACCGCAAGACCTCCCCCCACAATGAAATATACTAAATTAAACTATTAACCCCTAAACTGAAAGCCTCCCACATCGCAATAAACTAATTTAAACTAGTAACCCTTAAACCTAACACACCCCCTAACTTTATATTAAAATTACAATTTCCCTGTCTTAAATTAAATCAAATTAAATGTCAAATTTAAAAAACTAAGTTTAAACTAACAATTAAAATAATATAAGTATTAAACTAAAATTAAACTAACTACCAATTAAATTAAACTAAAATACCCATTAAAACTCCAAACACTACTCTAAAAATTACAAACTATCTAATTGCAAAAAAAATAAATACTAAATTACAAAAAAATAACAAACACTAAATTACGAAAAAAATAACAAACCAAATGATCCAAAATAAAAAAGAATTACACCTAATCTAATAGCCCTATAAAAATAAAAAAGCCCACCCAAAATAAAAAAAACCCTAGCCTACAATAACCACCCAACCAACCCCCCAAAATAAAAAAAACGAACTCTAGCAAAAACCTAAGCTAACCATTGCCCTGAAAAGAGCATTTAGTTAGATAACGAAAAGCCCAAACTAAAAAAAAACCCACCCAAAAAAACCCTTAAAAAACTTCACTTACAGTTTTTGAAGTCCCGCTTGAACGATCTTCATCCAGGCGGCGAAGTCCTCATCCAGACGGCGAGAAGTCTTCATCCAAGCGTCCTCTTCTATCTTCATCCAGGCGGCAAAGTCCTCATCCAGGCAGCGAGAAGTCTTCATCAAAGGCGGCCTCTTCTATCTTCATCCAGGCGGCATCTTCTATCTTCATCCCGGCGGCGCGGAGTGGGTCCATCCTGTAGACATCCGGCACGGAGCATCTTCTTCATACGGTCGCCGCCGTACACTGAATCTTCAATGCAAGGTACGCGATTCAAGATGGCTTTTTTTTTTGAAAGGGTATTAGAATAGGAATAATTTTTATTGGTTTCGATAATTTCGTTTCTTATTTTTTGTAATGGTAGTTTTTTTTATTTTTAGTAATTTTAGTGTTTGTTATTTTTTGTAATGGTAGTTTTTTTATTTTGTAATGTTAGGTTTTATTTTAGGGCAGCTAAGGTTTTTATTTCACAAGTAAGTTTGTATTTATTTTAACTAGGTAGTTAGTAAATAGTTAATAGCTATTTAATAACAAGTCTACCTAGTTAAAATAAATACAATCTTAGCTGTGAAATGAAAATAAAACCTAAGCTAGCTGCAATATAACTATTAGTTATATTGTAGCTAGCTTAGGTTTTATTTCACAGGTAAGTATTTAGCTTTAAATAGGTATTATTTAGTTAATAATTGTAAGTTAGGGTTAGGGTTAGGTTTAGGGTTTAATATATAGTTTAATTTAGGTTGTTGCAATGTGGGGGGCTGTCGGTTTAGGGCATAATAGGTTTATTTAGTGACAGTGATGTGGGGAGGACAGAGGTTTAGGGGTTAATAACTTTATTTAGTGGCGGCGATGTCGGGGAGAGGCGGAATAGGGATTAATAGATTTCTTATAGTGTGGGCAATGTTGGGGTGCAGGGGAATAGGGGTTAATAACTTTAGTATGGTTGCAGCGATGTTTGGGGCGGCAGATTAGCAGTTAATAGCTTTATTTAGGTGGCGGTGATATCGGGAGCGGAAGATTAGGGCTTAATAACATTATGTAGGTGCCGGCGATGTTGGGGGCAGCAGATTAGGGGGTGTTTAGACTTGGGGTTTATGTTAGGGTGTTAGGTTTAAACATAACTTTATTTTTCCCCATAGACATCAATGGGGCTGCGTTACGGAGCTTTTCATTCCGCGATCGCAGGTGTTAGGTTTTTTTCTAACCCGCTCTCCCCATTGATGTCTTTGGGGAAAGCGTGCACAAGCACGTCAAAACAGTGCTTGTATTTTGTGCGGTATGGAGCTTAAAAGCACCATATTGCACGCACAAGCTGGCTGTTTGAAAACTTGTAATGGCTGCGCTATAGGGGGTTAAATAACGCACTTTTGCGCATAACTCGTAATCTAGCTGTCATTTATTTAAAAATTCCATATAATTTATACATATTTTAAAATATATTTATTTTTTTAAAACTCAAACATGATACAAAAAGTACATTGATTTTGCTAATAATTTACTTAAAATTTTAAAAAGAAATCAACAAATTGGACAAACAAGTAATTAGTCTTAGAGTATGTCTATTTAAATGTTCCAAACAGATATATTTCCAGTAAAGTTCTCAGTGACAGAACACATTTTTATTAGAAAACAATAAATAAAAATAAATAACATATTGTATGTATATGGGTATTTGGAAACACAAAGATAACTTTAAGATGTATTTATCTAGCTTGATTGTAATACACTGACAATAGCTTATCTTATGTTGTTTGTTTTATTTTTTTTTCTCATTTGAATAAAAATAAATTGTATTGTTTGATGTATTTTTATGAAACTTTTTTTAAAACTCTTTTACTTTCTATTGGTTTTGCAGCTGGCATTTACAGATACACATCCCTCCCCACTGACATTTGATGGACCAGTAAGCTTTGCTAAATGCATTAGAGGGGAAGCTAAAAACAATTTTCCAAAAAGAGCCCTTACTGAAGATTTGTGCTTTATCTCTTTAAAGCAACTGGTGAGAAGCGATTTAAATGAAGTGCAGCTGGTGCCCTGCTCTTACACACATACAACCAGCTGATCTATTATCTAAAAAGACCCCATAGGACTGAGATCTTGAAACCCAGGTCATGGGACAAACTGTTCATGCACAATTACAAAAACACAGCAGCCCTAAATCTATGTGGGTCACCTCCAATTCAGAGTTTTCATTTGAGCAGAGAGGTTTTCTCAAATTCATTTCAAATTATATTTAAATAAGATTGAATGTATGGTAAGATATTTAATATCTTGACATGATAGACCTTTATGAATGACGGGCTACTCATTAGCACAACTAGTTTTGGATATTAATCAATACACTGTATATTTATATAATAGAAGAAGTATTAAAAGAGACATTAAACATCTTGGGATTGTACTTTTAAAATGTTTATTTGTCAAATTAAACAACTTTGCACAAAACTTTTAGGATTTCATCAACTTTTCCTGTAATTTAATTTGGAAAACTGTGGACTAAGGACTTTCCAATTTCTGTTAATAGTGAAATTGCAGAGTTTAAACTTCACACTGCTGTATTTTGTCATTCGATGCATGCTCTAGTGGTCCGTTCTAGTTGTTCCTGACTGGCTTCAGAAGAGAAGGAAACCTAGGTTACAACATGACGTCACCCTTTTTCATTAGGGACACTAAAAATTTACATAATTTTGTTCCCCAATATTTAATCAAATAATAAAATTTAAAAAAATACAAATGCATATTATTTTCAGGCTAATCTTTGCTCTGAATATATCATTATAATTAGCATGTATTTAAGGCTAGTTTACAAGAGGAGCGTAAAATTTAGCTTTCGCAAGCGTAATATTTGCTCTCCACTTGTAATACCAGAGCACGCAAATGTGTGCTAGTGTTTGAAGATAAGCACAATGTGAACGTGACCTCACATTCGCATTGCATGGAAGCTTTGCGCTCATGAGAACGAGCTTCCATAGGCTCTAATTGGAGCCTCGTTCTCATGCCGATAGTCACGGCAGGAAACCTTGCGCAGGGAAGGGGTAAGTCATGCAGTGATGGGAAGAAAAGTTTAAATTTATATGTATATGAATATATACATATATATTTTTGTGTATATATGTTTATATGTGTATATATACATATTAATACATAAATATATATGTATATAAGCATATACATATATATTTCAAGTTTAAACAGTCTCCATAGACCGCAAAGTAAAAGTACTTTTCAGTGCCGTTTTTTTTCTAACATCCCACATCCGCTCAATTTAACCCTTATCACTGCTTTGTGCAGTTATATTTAATAAAAAAAAGATGATAATATTTTTTATTTCATAAAGGAACACTACACTTTATTTTGGGGGCAATTGGGGGAATTTTTTTTAAATAGCCAGAGGTCTGACCTCTGTTAAATTCATTGAGTGCAAAGAGTGCTACAAAGAGCTACTCGTAAAGGCTGGTTAATTTGCGTGCACCTGTAAACGGGAAAATTTTCCCGTTTACCGGTGCACGTTAAATTAGCGCTCCACTTGTAATCTAGCCCTTAATGTTTAAAGGGAGTTGAAACCCAACATTTTATTGCCGTGATTCAGATAGAGCATAAAATGTACTTCTACAGTATTATCTCATTTGCTTTGAATTCTTGGAATTCTTTGTTAAAAAGAATACATAGGTAGACTTCGGAGCTGGAAGCTAGCTGCTGATTGGCATCTTCACATATGTGACCCTTGTCATTGGCTTACTGATGTTTTGAGCTACCTCCCAGTAGTACATCACTGCTCCTTCAATAAAGGATACCAAGAGAATGAAGTAAAATTATAATAGGTTAATTGAAAAGTTATTTAAAATAGTAAGCTGTATGTGAATCATGACAGAAAAATAGTGTTTTCATGTCCCTTTAATGTCCCTTTTACTTTATTAACATAATATCTATGACTCATCTAACTCTGTAATAATAATTTACAAATGGTACCTGGTATGTACAAGATAGGTTCTTTTATTTTCAGGACATTTTATGAAAGCTGTTGCAACTTTTTTTTTTAATAAATGTATATACCAAAACATTAATATACTGTCTGTAATAATGTTTATTTAGATGACTGATTAGGCAATAAAAAGATCTGTGGCAACAACTTTATAATGTAATCTAGGAAAGATAAATACAGGTCAGAAATTTGTGCTGATTATGATTGTATTTGTAGATTGTAAAATAACAGTAAAGGAATTGTGTTTATTTATAGCATGCATCAGAAATGAAACACAGCATTGCAAAGTAAATACATTAAAAAAACATATTTATCTACAAAAATCCTCTTGGACTTTTATGGTGATTTTCTGTCGAAAATTTTTAGATACATCAAACCGAACTCGGCCAGTAGTCTTGTTATCCCGGGGTCGAGCTGGAATGATAGGGAATATCCCAAAGCAGAGAAAGTTAGCAAGATGAGATAAATGGCACTCACTGCAGGCAGGACAGTCCTTGGCGGCAATAGGCATGAAACCTGAGACAAACCACTACAGTGGTCAGGCAGGGTTCAGCAACAGTAAGGTAGTCCAGGGGTAAACCACTAGGATGGTCAGGCAGGCAGGGTTCGGCTACAGTAAGGTAGTCCAGGGGTAAACCAATAGGATGGTCAGGCAGGCAGGGTTTCGCAACAGTGAGGCAATCCAGGGCAGATAGGGGTTAACAGGTAGAGTGGTCAGACAAGCAGAGTACAGCAGAAGTATCAATCCAGCAGTTAAAGGGACACTGAACCCAATTTTTTTTCTTTTATGATTCAGATAGAGCGTGCAATTTTAAGCAACTTTCTAATTTACTCCTATTATCAATTTTTCCACGTTCTCTTGCTACCTTTTAAAAAAAAGACTGCATCTGAGCTCTTTTTTGGGTTCAGAACTCTGGATATCACTTTTTTTATTGGTGGAAGAATTTATCCACCAATCAGCAAGGACAACCCAGGTTGTTCACCAAAAATGGGTCGGCATCTAAACTTACATTCTTCCATTTCAAATAAAGATACCAAGAGAATGAAGAATATTTGATAATAGGAGTAAATTAGAAAGTTGCTTTAAATGTCACGCTCTATCTGAATCACAAAAGAAAAAAATTGGGTTCAGTGTCCCTTTAAGGGTTAAAGAGGGTTAAAGAGGCAGAGTTTTCAGACAAGCAGATTTCAGCAACATAATAGGAATCCAGCATACAAATCAATAACACTCAGGAGAACAGTAAGTAACACCTATACTTGGGCAGTGATGTTACTTACATAGGTGCAGGATTCGCGCCACAGGAGATCCAGACCAGCTTCTGAAGGAGGAAGTGTGCAGCGATGATGTCACGCCGCACGCAGAGAGGAGCCAACTCCCCCCTAGGCAATGAGCAGACAGCAGGCACTGCGTCGCTAGCAAAAGCTAGAGTGGCGTGGCGTGACAGATTGTGATCAACCTCTCATCAAACTTCTCTATATTAGAAGAGTCTTAAGTTGCATTCATTGACAATCCTCTTAATTATAGTCATCTTATTTACTTTGCTGTGGCCTGATGTAAATTAACTTGTACTGGTCTAAACAATCACTGTGTAGAATGTTGCAGTGACGAACAACCTCTCTGGAAGGAGCAAAATTATTTTTTTCCCCAAAGCTAACTTAAAAGAAAGTATGAACAAATATATACTGTATAATACACAGTTTTTTCTGTTCTTAGCTTTTTTATGTTTAATGGACTGTTTTATAGGTTTTTTTTTAGTTTAATGTGCCTTTAGCTGTCACCAAATCCAGGAGAGAAAGTGCTTTTCTGTTAATGACTGAAATTAGAAAATCCATTGCATATGAAGGTAGAGAAGGGAAGAAACATAAAAAGTGCTGATAAGAAAAAAAATGTTTTCTCTCTATCTATATATATATCCTATTATATAAAAGGCCAAGTGTGTTTGTCCGAAGCTGTCATGCTCAGTAGAGACTCCGTGAGGACAAACACACTTGGCTTTCAACAGACTAACCTCCTGATATCTGGAGCCGACCGGGCGTCACAGGGGGCAGGGCCGGGCATGACGCGGGTGGGGCAGGGCATGGTGGGGACGGGGCCAGGAGGCCGTGAAAGCGAGAACTCAAAAGAGGGGGGATAAAGAGAGAGCAAAAGAGGGGTAGATAAAGAGAGAGCAAATGAGGTGGGATAGAGAGAGCAAAAGAGAGGGAGAGAGACAACAAAAGAGAGGGGGAGGGAGAGCAAAAGAAAAGGGAGAGAGAGCAAAAGAGGGGAGATAGAGAGCGCAAAAGAGAGGGAGAGAGACAGCAAAATATAGGGGGGAGAAAAGGGGGAGAGAGAGCAAAAGAGAGAGGGAAAGATAGAGGGGAGAGAGAGAGTAAAAAAGAGTAGGAGAGAGAGAGCAAGAGAGAGGGGAGAGAGAGTAAAAGAGAGTAGGAGAGAGAGAGCAAAAGAGAGGGGGAGAGAAAGAGCAAAAGAGAGGGGGAGAGAGAGAGCAAGAGAGAGGGGGGAGAGAGCAAAAGGGAGGGGAGAGAAAGAGAGCACAAACGAGAGGGGGAAAGAGAGAGAGCAAAAGATAGGGGAGATAGACAGCAAAAGAGAGGGAGATAAATATCAAAAGAGAGGGGGGAAAGAGAGCAAAAGAAATTGGAGAGAGTGAGCAAAATTAGGGGGGATAAAGAGAGCAAAAGAGAGGGAGAGAGACAGCAAAAGAGAGGGGGAGATAGAGCTAAAGAGAGGGGTGAGAGAGAGCAAAAGAGAGGGGCGAGAGTGCAAAAGAGAGGGGGAGAGAGAGCTCTAAATAGAGGGAGGAAAAGAGAGGGGAGAGAGCAAAAGAGAGGGGGAGAGAGAGATCAAAAGAGAGGGGAGAGAGAGCAAAAGAGAAGGGGGGAGAGAGAGAACAAAATAGAGAGAGGGGGAGTGAGAGAGCAGAAGAGAGGGGAGAGAGAGAGAGCAAAAGAGAGGGGGCAGAGAGAGCAAAATAGAGGGGGGATAAAGAGAGAGCAAGGAGTTAAACTGCTGTACTCCAAGTGTGTTTTCCGAAGCTGTCATGCGCAGTAGAGACTGCACGCGAGGACAAACACACCTGGCCTTCCAACTGAACTGGTGTGTGGTGGAGTGGGCATGGCCGGGCGGGTGCAATGTGGGCGGGGCCCGGGCATGTCGTGGGCGGGACCGGACGTGACATGGGCAGGGCATGACACAGATGGGGCTGGGCAGGGCCGGCCAGGTCAGATGCCGGGGCCGACTGCCGTGAGAGACAGAGAGCTCTAAAGAGGGGGGATAGAGAGAGCACAAAATAGAGGGGGGAGAGAGCACAATAGAGAGGGAGAGAGAGCACAAAAGAGAGGGAGAGAGAGCACAAAAGAGATGGGGAGAGGGGGAGAGAGCACAAAAGAGAGGGGGGAGAGAGCACAAAAGAGAAGGGGGAGAGCACAAAAGAGAGGGGGGAGAGAGCACAAAAGAGAGGGGGGAGAGAGCACAAAAGAGAGGTGGGGAGAGAGCACAAAAGAGAGGTGGAGAGAGCACAAAAGAGACTGGGAGAGAGCGCAAAAGAGAGGGGGGAGAGAGCGCAAAAGAAAGGTGGAGAGAGAGCAAAAGAGAGGGGTAGAGAGAGCAAAAGAGAGGGAGAGAGACACCAAAAGAGAGGAGAGAGAGCAAACAAGAGGAGAGAGCAAATGAGAGGAGAGAGAGAGCAAACAAGAGGAGAGAGAGAGCAAACGAGAGGGGATAAGAGAGAGAGCAAAAGAGAGGGAGAGAGACAGCAAAAGATGAGGAGAGAGAGCAAAAGAGAGGGAGAGAGACAGCAAAAGAGGGGGAGAGAGAGCAAAAGAGAGGGGGGAGAGAGAGAGCAAAAGAGAGGGGGAAGAGAGAGAGCAAAAGAGAGGGGTAAGAGAGAGAGCAAAAGAGAGGGGGGAGAGAGAGAGCAAAAGAGAGGGGAGATAGAGAGAGCAAAAGAGAGGGGGGAGAGAGAGAGGGGGGAGAGAGAGTAAAAGAGAGGGGGGAGAGAGAGTTAAAGAGAGGGGAGAGAGAGAGCAAAAGAGAGGGGAGAAAGAGAGAGCAAAAGAGAGGGGAGAAAGAGAGAGCAAAAGAGAGGGGGGGATAGAGAGAGAGCAAGGGGTGGGACCGCTGTACTGCAAAAAATGACCCGTGTACACGGGCTTTAGGACTAGTATAAAAAATAAAAAAGAAGAAGTCCCTGCACTGTTTCATCAAGGTTAATCCTTTATTAAGTTTTAAAAGGAAGGCAGCGGACAGCGACGTTCGGGCCTACATAGCCCTTACTCATGCTGTGGTATACAGGTAACATCCTCCTATTTATAGTACATGTGCATAGGTAAATTATCCCTTCAATTGGCAAAGAAGCCATCTTTTTTACATTATACTGCCCTCTAGCAGTCATGGTGATTAACATATTACAAACTTTTCATATACCTGTTAAATTACAATTTATATTAAAAACAATTATACATATTATTTACTTGAAGATATTCAGAGTTCAGCAACAAAATAGCAATCCAGCATACAAATCAATCCAGCATATAAATCAATAACACTCAGGAGAACAGTAAGTAACACCTATACTTGGGCAGTGATAGGTAGCACTAACGTAACTTACATAGGTGCAGGATTCGCGCCACAGGAGATCCAGACCGGCTTCTGAAGGAGGAAGCATGCAGCAATGATGTCACTGCCACACGCAGAGAGGAGCCAACTCCCCCCTAGGCAACGAGCAGACAGCAGGCACCGCGTCGCTAGCAACAGCTAGAGCTGCGCGGCGTGACAGATTGTGATCAACCTCTCATCAAACTTTTCTATATTAGAAGAGTCTTAAGTTGCATTCATTGACAATCCTCTTAATTATATTCATCGTATCTACTTTGCTGTGGCCTGATGTAAATTAACTTGTACTGGTTTAAACAATCACTGTGTAGAATGTTGCAGTGATGAACAACCTCTCTGGAAGGAGCAAAATTATTTTTTTCCCCAAAGCTAACTTAAAAGAAAGTATGAACAAATATATACTGTATAATACACAGTTTTTTCTCTTCTTAGTTTTTTTATGTTTAATGGACTGTTTTATAGTTGTTGTTTTTTTGTTTAATGTGCCTTTAGCTGTCACCAAATCCAGGAGAGAAAGTGTTTTTTTTTTGTTAATGACTGAAATTAGAAAATCCATTGCATATGAAGGTAGAGAAGGGAAGAAACATAAAAAGTGTTGATAAGAAAAAAAAAATCTCTCTCTATCTATATCTATCTATATATATATATTTATATATATATATCCTATTATATAAAAGGCCAAGTGTGTTTGTCCGAAGCTGTAATGCTCAGTAGAGACTTCGTGAGGACAAACACACTTGGCTTTCAACAGACTAACCTCCTGATATCTGGAGCCGACCGGGCGTGACAGGGGGCAGGGCCGGGCGTGACGCGGGTGGGGCAGGGCATGACAGGGACGGGGCCAGGAGGCCATGAAAGAGAGAACTCAAAAGAGGGGGTTAGAGAGAGAGCAAAAGAGGGGTAGATAAAGAGAGAGCAAATGAGGTGGGATAGCGAGAGCAAAACAGAGGGAGAGAGACAACAAAATATAGGGGGGAGAAAAGGGGGAGAGAGAGCAAAAGAGAGGGGGAAAGATAGAGGGGGAGAGAGAGAGAGTAAAAGAGAGGGGAGAGAGAGAGCAAAAGAGAGGGGAGAGAGAGAGAGCAAAAGAGAGGGGAGAGAGAAAGCAATAGAGAGGGGGAGAGAGAAAGCAAAAGAGAGGGGGAGAGAGAGAGCAAAAGAAAGGGGGGAGAGCACAAAAGGGAGGGGAGAAAAAGAGAGCACAAACGAGAGGGGGAAAGAGAGAGAGCAAAAGATAGGGGAGATAGACAGCAAAAGAGAGGGAGAAAATATCAAAAGAGAGGGGGAAAAGAGAGCAAAAGAAAGGGGAGAGAGAGAGAGCAAAATTAGGGGGGATAAAGAGAGCAAAAGAGAGGGAGAGAGACAGCAAAAGAGAGGGGGAGAGAGAGCAAACGAGAGGGGAGAAGAGAGAGAGCAAAAGAGAGGGAGAGAGACAGCAAAAGATGAGGAGAGGGAGCAAAAGAGAGGGAGAGAGACAGCAAAAGAGGGGGAGAGAGAGCAAAAGAGAGGGGGGAGAGAGAGCAAAAGAGAGGGGGAAGAGAGAGAGCAAAAGAGAGGGGGAAGAGAGAGAGCAAAAGAGAGGGGGAGAGAGAGAGCAAAAGAGAGGGGGAAGAGAGAGAGCAAAAGAGAGGGGGAAGAGAGAGAGCAAAAGAGATGGGGGAGAGAGAGAGCAAAAGAGAGGGGGGAGAGAGAGCAAAAGAGAGGGGAGAGAGAGAGAGCAAAAGAGAAGGGGAGAGAGAGAGAGCAAAAGAGAGGGGGGGGAGAGAGAGAGAGTAAAAGAGAGGGGAGAGAGAGTAAAAGAGAGGGGAGAGAGAGAGAGCAAAAGAGAGGGGAGAAAGACAGAGCAAAAGAGAGGGGAGAAAGAGAGAGCAAAAGAGAGGGGGGATAGAGAGAGAAAGGGGTGGGAATGCTGTACTGCAAAAAATGACCCGTGTACACGGGCTTTAGGACTAGTATAAAAATAAAAAAAGAAGTCCCTGCACTGTTTCATCAAGGTTAATCCTTTATTAAGTTTTAAAAGGAAGGCAGCGGACAGCGACGTTCGGGCCTACATAGCCCTTACTCATGCTGTGGCATACAGGTAACATCCTCCTATTTATAGTACATGTGAATAGGTAAATGAACCCTTCAATTGGCAAAGAAGCCATCTTTTTTACATTATACTGCCCTCTAGCAATCATGGTGATTAACATATTACAAACTTTTTATATACCTGTTAGATTACAATTTATATTAAAACAATGATACATAGTATTTAGTTGAAGATATTCAGAGTTCAGCAACAAAATAGCAATCCAGCATACTAATCAATCCAGCATACAAATCAATAACACTCAGGAGAACAGTAAGTAACACCTATACTTGGGCAGTGATAGGTAGGACTGACGTTACTTACATAGGTGCAGGATTCGGGCTACAGGAGATCCAGACCGGCTTCTGAAGGATGAAGCGTGCAGCAATGATGTCACCGCCGCATGCAGAGAGGAGCCAACTCCCCCCTAGGCAACGAGCAGACAGCAGGCACCGCGTCGCTAGCAACAGCTAGAGCTGCGCGGCGTGACAGATTGTGATCAACCTCTCATCAAACTTTTCTATATTAGAAGAGTCTTAAGTTGCATTCATTGACAATCCTCTTAATTATATTCATCTTATCTACTTTGCTGTGGCCTGATTAACTTGTACCGGTCTAAACAATCACTGTGTAGAATGTTGCAGTGATGAACAACCAAATTATTTTTTTCCCCAAAGCTAAGTTAAAAGAAAGTATGAACAAATATATACTGTATAATACACAGTTTTTTCTCTTCTTAGTTTTTTTATGTTTAATGGACTGTTTTATAGTTTTTTTTTTTTTGTTTAATGTGCCTTTAGCTGTCACCAAATCCAGGAGAGAAAGTGTTTTTTTGTTAATAACTGAAATTAGAAAATCCATTGCATATGAAGGTAGAGAAGGGAAGAAACATAAAAAGTGCTGATAAGAAAAAATAAATAAATCTCTCTTTATCTATATCTATCTATCTATCTATCTATCTATCTATCTATCTATCTATCTATCTATATATATATATATATATATATATATATATATATATATATATATATATATATCCTATTATATAAAAGGCCAAGTGTGTTTGTCCAAAGCTGTAATGCTCAGTAGAGACTTCGTGAGGACAAACACACTTGGCTTTCAACAGACTAACCTCCTGATATCTGGAACCAACCGGGCGTGACAGGGGGCAGGGCCGGGCGTGACACGGGTGGGGCAGGGCGTGACGGGGACAGGGCCAGGAGCCCGTGAAAGATAGAACTCAAAAGAGGGGGATAGAGAGAGAGCAAAAGAGGGGTAGATAAAGAGAGAGCAAATGAGGTGGGATAGAGAGAGCAAAAGAGAGAGAGAGACAACAAAAGAGAGGGGGAGGGAGAGCAAAAGAAAGGTGAGAGAGAGCAAAAGAGGGGAGATAGAGAGCGCAAAAGAGAAGGAGAGAGACAGCAAAATATAAAGGGAGAAAAGAGGGGGAGAGAGCAAAAGAGAGGGGAAAGATAGAGGAGAGAGAGAGAGAGTAAAAGAGAGGGGAGAGAGAGAGCAAAAGAGAGGGGAGAGAGAGAGAGCAAAAGAGAGAGGGAGAGAGAAAGCAAAAGAGAGGGGGAGAGAGAAAGCAAAAGAGAGGGGGAGAGAGAGAGCAAAAGAAAGGGGGGAGAGCGCAAAAGGGAGGGGAGAAAAAGAGAGCACAAACGAGAGGGGGAAAGAGAGAGAGCAAAAGATAGGGGAGATAGACAGCAAAAGAGAGGGAGATAAATATCAAAAGAGAGGGGGGAAAGAGAGCAAAAGAAAGGGGAGAGAGCAAAATTAGGGGGGATAGAGAGAGCAAAAGAGAGGGAGAGAGACAGCAAAAGAGAGGGGGAGAGAGAGCAAAAGAGAGGGGTGAGAGAGAGACCAAAAGAGAGGGGCGAGAGTGCAAAAGAGAGGGGGAGAGAGAGCTCTAAATAGAGGGAGGAAAAGAGAGGGGAGAGAGCAAAAGAGAGGGGTAGAGAGAGATCAAAAGAGAGGGGAGAGAGAGCAAAAGAGAATGGGGAGAGAGAGAACAAAATAGAGAGGGGGGAGTGAGAGAGCAGAAGAGAGGGGGGAGAGAGAGAGAGCAAAAGAGAGGGGGCAGAGAGAGCAAAATAGAGGGGAGAAAAAGAGAGCACAAACGAGAGGGGGAAAGAGAGAGAGCAAAATATAGGGGAGATAGACAGCAAAAGAGAGGGAGATAAATATCAAAAAAGAGGGGGGAAAGAGAGCAAAAGAAAGGGGAGAGAGAGAGCAAAATTAGGGGGGATAGAGAGAGCAAAAGAGAGGGAGAGAGACAGCAAAAGAGAGGGGGACAGAGAGCAAAAGAGAGGGGTGAGAGAGAGACCAAAAGAGAGGGGCGAGAGTGCAAAAGAGAGGGGGAGAGAGAGCTCTAAATAGAGGGAGGAAAAGAGAGGGGAGAGAGCAAAAGAGAGGGGGAGAGAGAGATCAAAAGAGAGGGGAGAGAGAGCAAAAGAGAATGGGGAGAGAGAGAACAAAATAGAGAGAAGGGGAGTGAGAGAGCAGAAGAGAGGGGGGAGAGAGAGAGCAAAAGAGAGGGGGCATAGAGAGCAAAATAGAGGGGGGATAAAGAGAGATCAAGGAGTTAAACTGCTGTACGCCAAGTGTGTTTGTCCGAAGCTGTCATGCGCAGTAGAGACTGCGAACGAGGACAAACACACCTGGCCTTCCAATTGATCTAACGTGTGGTGGAGTGGGGGTGGCCAGGCGGGTCTGGGCATGTCATGGGCGGGGCATGACACAGATGGGGCTGGGCGGGGTCGGCCGGACCAGATGCCGGGGCTGACTGCCGTGAGAGACAGAGAGCTCTAAAGAGGGGGGGAGCACAAAAGAGAGGGAGAGAGCACAAAAAAGAGTGGGAGAGAGCACAAAAGAGATGGGGAGAGCACAAAAGAGAGGGGGAGATAGCACAAAAGAGAGGGGGAGAGAGCACAAAAGAGAGGGGGGAGAGAGCACAAAAGAGATGGGGGAGAGCACAAAAGAGAGGGGGAGAGAGCACAAAAGAGAGGGGGGAGAGATCACAAAAGAGAGGGGGGAGAGAGCACAAAAGAGAGGGGGGGAGAGAGCACAAAAGAGAGGGGGGTGAGAGCACAAAAGAGAGGGGGAGAGAGCGCAAAAGAGAGGGGGAGAGAGCACAAAAGAGAGGGGGAGAGATCGCAAAAGAAAGGGGGAGAGAGAGCAAAAGAGAGGGGTAGAGAGAGCAAAAGAGAGGGAGAGAGACAGCAAAAGAGAGGAGAGAGAGAGCAAACAAGAGGAGAGAGAGAGCAAATGAGAGGAGAGAGAGCAAACAAGAGGAGAGAGAGCAAACGAGAGGGGAGAAGAGAGAGAGCAAAAGAGAGGGAGAGAGACAGCAAAAGAGGGGGAGAGAGAGCAAAAGAGAGGGGGAGAGAGAGAGCAAAAGAGAGGGGGAAGAGAGAGAGCAAAAGAGGTGGTGGAGAGAGAGAGCAAAAGAGAGGGGAGAGAGAGAGAGCAAAAGAGAAGGGGGGAGAGAGAGAGCAAAAGAGAATGGGGAAAGAGAGAGTAAACGAGAGGGGGAGAGAGAGTAAAAGAGAGGGGAGAGAGAGAGAGCAAAAGAGAGGGGAGAAAGAGAGAGCAAAAGATTGGGGAGAAAGAGAGAGCAAAAGAGAGGGGGGATAGAGAGAAGAAGAGGAAGGGGTGGGACCGCACTACTGCAAAAAATGACCCATGTACACAGGCTTTAGGACTAGTATAAAAATTAAAAAAAAGAAGTCCCTGCACTGTTTCATCAAGGTTAATCCTTTATTAAGGTTTAAAAGGAAGGCAGCGGACAGTGACATTTGGGCCTACATAGCCCTTACTCATGCTGTGGTATACAGGTAACATCCTCCTATTTATAGTACATATGCATAGGTAAATTAACCCTTCAATTGGCAAAGAAGCCATCTTTTTTACATTATACTGCCCTCTAGCAGCCATGGTGATTAACATATTACAAACTTTTTATATACCTGTTAGATTACAATGTATATTAAAAACAATGATACATATTATTTAGTTGAAAATATCTTATTATACAGTATTAAAATATTAAAAATAACAATATAGAAAAAAGGAACAATTAATGAAATAAATGTAAATCATAATATTTATTTAAACCTACTGGATGCAGAGTCCATAACTATTGAAACCACCAAACTTCTCTCTTTTTTAACATCAATTCCCTGTCTCCACCTCTCCTTAATATTGGTATGTGATCAATGATCTGGAAGCACAATTGACTAACTGTATGCCCTGCAGTGGTAAAGTGTGCTGAAACTGGAAGGGTCATATCTTTGTTTCTAATACTTGATTTATGTGCACTGATCCTGTCCTTAAGGGGGCGTATGATCTCCCCCACATAACCACGCCCACAGGGGCATTTAAGTAAATACACAACATACTCTGTATCACAGGTGCAATAACCATTGATTTCCCTTTTCTTGTTGTCATTGATCTGGGCTATGTGTCTACCCTTAATTATAGAATTGCACTGGGCGCAGTTTAAGCATGTGTATGATCCTTTATTGAGAGTAGTTAAATAATTCATTGTATTCACTTTATTGCTACCCACATCTGCTCTCACTATTGTGTCTTTAAGATTTTTTACTCTTTTGTATGATTGAATAGGGGGTTTCTGAAATTCACAAATGTTGGGATATGATTTGCTAAGTAAATACTAATGTTTTTTTGAGGACAGATGTTATCTTCTCACTATACTGTTTTTCATTGGTAAAGCAAAATTTGTGTATAGCCTCTTCTTCACATTTTTCCACAATTTCTGTGGGATAGCCTCTAGCTTTAAATTTCTAAAGCTATTAGATTACCAACCATTTGACTCAATCTAAACTTTTGGAATTCTTTGTCTTTAACATTATGTAAAGTAAGAATAAATTGGCTCTTGGGGATTGAGTTAAAAACACTTTTTTGTGGATGAAAGCTTTGGAAGTGTTATAATCTATTGTGATTGGTGGTCTTACTATAGATGTCAGTAGTTAGTTTAGAATGTTTCTTATATACAGTTGTATCTAAAAAAAATTACCCTATCAGGTGTTCAATCCCAAGTAAACTTAAGGAAATTAGTACAACTATTTAGTTCATCTACAAAATCTTGTAGGGACTCCAATGTGCCCACCCATACACCAAAAATATCATCGATGTAACACAGCCATATTTTACAGTTTTCTTGATATTTCGAATTAGTGTAAACAAATTGGCTGACAGAGATGTTGGCGTATGCGGGGGCTACATTGGAGCCCATAGCCGTACCCTTTAGCTGTAAGTAATATGTGTCCTGAAATAGAAAATAATTGAGATACAATACAATCCTAAGTAGGTTTTCAAATAATTGTGATTGAAGGAGAGAAAAAGAGGTTTCTTTAATGACAAGATACAGTACAGATTCTATCCCTGCTTCATGGGAGATAGCAGTATACAGAATAACAATATCCAAACTAAAGAGTATTTCAGAATTTTCACAAGGTAGTTTACAGATTTTTGTAAGGAAATCACCAGTGTCTTTCAGAAAAGAAGATTGTTTGGAGGTTAGAGATTTAAATTCTATCTAAAAAATAGCTATGTTGGAAAAAACGGAATCAGTGCCAGTGACTATGGGCCTACCTGGGGGCTCCCTAAGGTGTTTATGAACTTTGGTATAGAACACAGGTGATTGGGTCTTTTTTTATTAAGTAAATAGCCAGATTCTTGGTAATGACCTCCATTTTAAGTGCTTCATCAACTATTTGTTTAATTTCATTTTTCATTTTCTGCACCGATTACATCAGAAACATACTGTATAAGTCACCATTATAACACTAGATTTAATAAAGCTGTGCTGACAAATAATGTAAGGATAATTTGCCAAGAGACAACTTTTTCCACTGCCTTTTTCAATGTTTAATTTATAAGTTGCCACATTGCAAATACTCAGTAGCCTATCTTGATAATATGGTATTTTTATTTTTTTCTAGACTGGCAGATAAAGTAGAACACTATTTAAGAGGCAGGGTAAACAGTCAACCCAATGTGTCGACAGCATTAAAATATGTGTCATTAGAAGTAGGAAGAGGCCTAGTTAAAATCAAGCTGAATAAAATAGGTGCTATTCAGAAATATTCTACTATCAAAAACAGACAGGGCTAACTTCTACAGATGCATGATCCCCCAACTTTGCAGACCACTAAACAACCTCACAAAGGGCAATGCCCCATACACTTTTAAGTAGACATGGAAAGCTGAAGTTTTAAGGTACTAAAATGTACTGTTTACCACTTATGCTGATCACTGAAAATTTAAGGAACACATTTTTTTTTCTAAGGGATGACTCTGACGTAGGGTTAAAAACAGTAATAGATGGAGAAGGACATCCAATATTTTAAGCAGAAAAGTGAGCCCACTATAAAATAATTAGTGACTAAAAATTAATATTTAGCAACAAAATTGTTTGTAGAAAGATTGAAGAATTACCTTCTCACTAATGGATTTGAATAAACAAAAGGATTCCTAAATAACTAGATGTTTTTGTCCCTAGAGTTGTTTCATTTCAGGATTCAACACAAGGCTGGACAACACCATGGTACTGATAATATTTTGTCCAGGACACACTGCTTAATTTTATTTGGTGCATCATCCTATCGGGATGTAGTTATGTGACAGATTGCTTGTGCCTAAGGTTATAACTTGTCATTATATTATTACTATTATTATTATCCACAAATTAAAGATTATATGGAGTTAATCAGACTAATCTTGGTAGGGTATGATCAAGATCTTTAAAAGGCAACTTCTGTAGTAGCGTAAGTGCCATACGTCTAGACACAAGCTGCTTCTGTTTGGAAATCTCTTCCAGACTAAAAATATTTTGTTTGCTATTCAAAAGCCAGTGCCCGTTAAGCTCCAAAACTATGATATGTGAATCAAAATGATGTTATACACTGATAGATAAATAAATAAAATTGACCCTTCATGATCATAAAACCCAAGCCGATGCAAGATAGTCTATTTTGTGTTCAGTTGAAAGAAAAAAACATATAAAAAATACATTTTCTACCCAGCAAGGGCATAATGACTCAAAGGTACCCATATACTTAAGAGAAATAAAATTATTTGACTTTGGGTGAAAGACATACACTGCATAAGATGAAAGGTCCATACAAATAAAAAAAGAAAGCTACGCACTAGCTCAAATGTCTTGCAACTGCTTATTTGCTCTTCTAGCACCATACAGAGTGCTCTTGTTATTTATATTTTTTCCCAAAGATATTTCAACCTGAATGTTACATCTCTCCTTTAGTATCATTACAGGCACCTAGTACTTGGCTTTCATATTTATGATCAATATCATTTGCGTGTTATGAAAACAGTATTACATCGGCAGTGGTTGATATGTAACAGAATTATTAGATGCTTTTGGATGAAAGGCTCAAGGACTGACAGGTGAGTTCACAGCAGTGAATATTTAGACCCATTGATTTTTATTTTCAGAGATTCTTCGTCTCACGTCACATCAATGTATTCTGCTATCCTGCTTGGAAACCAGATCAATGCAGTTTGAATTGCACTGATCTACACTACGCAAGAGGAGTTTCCAAAGTCAAAGCCAACAGAGCTCAGTGAAAGTGACCCTGGATTTGATTGTTTTATATTCAAACGTGAGACTATGGTCTGGGAATGAACTTGCAACCTTGTATCTGTTGTATATTTTATAAGAGCAAAAGGAGATAATTTATAGCATTTTATTTCCAAGCAAGATATAGCCATTGGGCAAATGTTGCTATCCCCTTATCTACCTTTGATGTTTATTTAAACAGAGCCCACATAATGCAAAATTATAATATTGATCAAATAAAATATGGAAGAATATTTTACAAGCTAAATCCAGTCTAATTTTTCCATTCTACTTTTGTTTTAGAAAAAGAAGCACACATGTAAAAGTAAAGTTTAGACTACCTGTTTTCTTATAGTGATATGAAACATTGCTCCCGTAGTAAAAAAAAAATTATATATATATATATATATATATATATATATATATATATATATATATAAAAGATACCATTAGAAAAATCGTAAGATCTACCATCACATGATTTGTGTGTGTGTGCGTGTGTGTGAGTTAATAAATCAAAGTAAACAAATAAGCACATAGAAATGAAGGGAGATACCATTATAACTTAAGTTCTACTGTCACTTGATTTTTGAAGCAAAACGCCTCCTCTATTGACCATGGGCAAGAAACTGATTGGAGCTAGTACAGGTGTCTCCTAGCAACTACTTCAAAGGAAAAACTTCTCCTTTGCCTTACTGTACAGAACCCAGCCACCTTGTGGGAGTCTGTGCCCGGAAGTAATGGACCCTGCACAAATGAAGCAAATAGATGAAGGAACACTGCAATCCTTTAAAAGCACTTTTCTTCTTTATTTAGTCAGCAAATATGAACAACAGAGCTTAAAAACAATTCTGTAAATATGTCATGGCAAAGGTCCAATCCGCCCTACATGGCCCGGCTATTCCTTATTCATGGACATGATTGGCTGCCATTTTACTCTACCCTATATACATAGTGTAATAATCCTATTGGACAATACTAATCCCTATGATTAACATCTTGTGTACCTTTTGGTATCTAAAAATGTCTACACCTATTGTGCCTTGCTGTTTTGCTCTTTCATAAATACATGTTATACATCAAACCTTTAGACTATTATACTTAATTATTATGAATAGCCTCACATTACCCAGTTTAATGAATTTTGATAAACAAAACCCACAAATATTGTAAACCTCAAAATGAGCATGTTATCTCTATTTACCAGCTGTTGTGCTTCTAAATAATATGCACACATATCCCATAATGACAACTTCTTTATTTTACTCATTACCATTAGATTACCAACCACTTATCTTAATTAGGTTGTGGCACCCTTAGTATGCACGATTACAATCCTACATACTGGTATAAAATTCAAAATAAAATCAGAGGCGCCCTCTATACTAGCTATAAAAATGTTGCTAGTGTTGAAGTGATGTGCACTGCAACTATGTGATGTCTGTGTATACTTCAAAAATTGCTATGATTTGTATCAAGGCAATATGTAGTATATATACGTCGTGACAACCTATATATATTAATATAAATTGATAGATATTATTCAAAGAAAAAAATATTCAAAGAAAAAAATATAATACAATAATACGACCATCTCCTATTTTGTTTTAACAAAGATAGTCCACACTCTAAGAGATATTTCACAGATCTCCAGGCAGCAAACTCATTCCAGATCGATGTTGGCAGTCACAGGTTCTGTTAAAAAGAAGAAGAGAAGAGGCGCCAAATGGTGTGTATCGTTTGAACTACAGAAGGCCAAGCCCCCAAATGAATCTAACTTACAAGATTTCCAGCACTTGAGAAGTGCCACATATGCCTTCTGAACTGTTTGCAGCCGTCCAGCTAGCTGTATTTGACCAATAATGCTTCAATATTATGCTGTGCAAGACAAAAACACAAAAGTGCCACAATAGTGTGTATCAGTGAGATCACTATCAATAGCCCAAATATTGAAATGTACTCACAAGATATGGGGCACTTGAGAAGTGCCACAAAGACCTCCTGGACACTTATCAGCTGTCCAGATCACTGTATTCACCGGTAATCCTCTGGGCTAGAGTGTTCAGGTCACAATGGCTCCAAAAAAGCACCTTAGGATTCACCCTCAAATTCGTATAAATATCGGTGCATAAATGGCAGATAAGTTAAATACCAAAAATGCTGTGCTACTAGTATAATATAAAAATGTTTATTAAAAACAATTGTACACAACGCGTTTCCCAGTTACTAAGACCGCTTCCTCAGGTGTATATTAAGATACAAAGTAGCATAATTTTATAGCCCATGTCGGCGTCTACCCCGACAAAGGGCGCATGCGTGAACAACTTTTGGCCCGTTATCCAATCAGTATCCTTCGAAAAACCGGCTGAAAAATGATAGGTTACTATCAGGGGGCTTGGTTTGTCATGCCTTAATTTTAGCCAATTCGCCGATAATAAGTCTATACCAGATGTCCATTTGTGGGGTTTGAAAGGTATACATGTACATATTATGCGTGTGATTGCCAACGTAATACTATCTATGTATTACCTGGACTAAAATAAATTACGCCCCATTATTCAATGTATTTTTCGATGTTATTATGACTGGACAACAGATGGTTGTTCATGCATTTACAGACAGTGGATATAATGGACTCTCTATGTTTCATGTATACACATATCTAAATACATACTCTGATTTGATATCGATTTGTTGTACATGCATTTCCATCTAGTTGACAACATAGACTCTCCATGTCCTAGGTAACATATGCATAAACAAATCTATATACATTAACCATAAATATATATAAAAAATAAATAATAAAAAAAATAAAAAACTGATATATATCTAATAAAAACTAATAAAAAACTAATGAAAAAATATATTTCAAAAAATCGTAAATATTTTCGTATACTAGACAATATATATATCAGATCTAGTACATTTGATACCAACAACTGTTCTTGTCAATGAAGGATACCTGACTATCAAGTCAAGTATAATATATATATATTTTTTTTTTTTTTTTAAATCAGCTGTCAGGTTCACTATATTAAAATCAATTAAAAGTGGCCATGTCTATATTTTCATTTAAGCCATGTGGTACAAGAGTCTTGAGTTTCCAGATCCAGAATGTCTCTCTCTGTCTAAGGTGGATCAGCCTATTTCTACCCCATTTGGGAGCAATGTACTCCAAAGGAAAAATATTAAAGATATCTGTTTGTCCATCATGACAATTTATACTATGTCGTGGAATACTATGATTCATAATCCCATTTTTTATGTTTCTGTTGTGCTGTTGAAGCCTCCCTGGTTGTGCACCCAACATATTGCCCATTACATAATGAGCACTTCACTGAGTATACCACAAAGGTGGTCCTACAGTTTGTGCAGCTGGTGAGGTCAAAAACCCTGTTATTTGTCTTTGATGGGAAATTAGAGGCAACTTTGCAGTGCTGTCATGCTATGCACTTAGAGTAATGGCATTTAAAGTGCCGTTTGACATTTAGCCAGCTGCTACTGAGTGGTCTTTGCTTTATTCCTTAGCATACTAGGAGCCACCAAATTACCTATAGTGCATGCACATCTCGATACAAAGTTGCATCTGTTAGATACATATTCTTTTAAGCTTTCTTCTGCTGTTAATATAGGCAGGTGTTTACTGACTATTTTGCAGATGTCATTAAATTGCAAGCTATAGGTCATGACTAGCGTTGGTCTGAGTACATCATATCCTCTTCTGTTATTAGTTAGCACCTTGGGAACACTCCTTAGCATGCTATTCCGATCTAATCTACTGACCTCCAGATGTGCTCTGTTGATCACTTTTTGTGAATAGCCTCTCTGTGTCAAGAGCTGTTTTACTTTTTCACTCTCTCTGTTGAAGTCCTCTTCAACCCCTAATCCTGTGTTGCATGGAGCAAAGAGTTGGATGTGATGGGCTTACGATACAGAGTGGTAAGAATCCTTCCACTTGATACGTCTCCCTTCAATTTAACATCTAAATAGGGTATGATGTCAGCTTCAATCTGTGACGTGAATTCAAGGCCCACCTCATTAGAATTGAGGTAGGCCCAAACTCTTGTGCTTCTCCGGCTTCTCCTACCCAGACAAATAAGAGATCATCAATAAATCTCTTGTAAGATTTGATTTTCTCTCTGAATGGGTTAATAACTCCAAAGACGTGGGACAGTTCCCACCAACCCATGAATAAGTTGGCGTATGATGGGGCAAATTTTGCCCTCATTGCTGTCCCATGCCTTTGGAGATAAAAAGTTTGTTCAAACTGAAAGTAATTGTGGGTGAGGAGAAACGAGAGGGCATCTACTAAAAATTCTATTGAATCCACATGATAATTGCTAAAGTGTTATTTCACAGCTTTAATGCCATGTACATGTGGAATCGCTGAGTAGAGACCCACTACGTCCACTGTCATCCAAATACAATCAGTCCCCCACTCAACACTTTCCATAACCTTCATCAGGTGTGTGGTGTCTTTAAGGTAGGATGGCAAACAATGGATGATTGGCCCTATACCCGAAACAATGGGTCTTCCTTTCACCTCCTCCAAGGTTTTATGCACCTTGGGAAGGTGATGGAATATGGGAATAACCGGCCTCTGTACCATCAAATAGTCAAAGGTTTTAGGATCAAAGAATCCTCTCATCAGACCATCATTATCAAGTGCCGTAACTCAGTACCAAATCTTTCTGTCGGGTTAGAACTTAATTCACTATATACCAGAGTGTCCGTTAACTGTCGTAGTGACTCTTTTACAAATTAAGCTAAAAATATAAACGCAATGTCATTTCCTTTTAAAATAAATAATACAGATTAAAATGATTTCTATTAAGTATAACCCACTGCGTAAAGTTTTTTTTATTACAACAATGAAACTGTTTTATATCCCAAAGTTCCACACATTTTAAATCCACAGTATGACGTTATGTATTTATCAAATGTACTATTATCAAATTTGCTTTGTTCCTATAGTATTCTTTGTTGAAGAGATACCTAGTAAGGGGTATGGAGCATTACATGGCAGGAAATAGTACTGCCATCTAACACTCTTACAAATTGATATTATTCTGGCAAACCTGCTGCCATATAGTGCTCCAGAGCTTACCTCACTGCTTTTCAACAAAAGATACCAAGCAGTACCTACTAAACAGAGGGCCCTGGTGAAAATATATTTGGGACCCCCCCCCCCCCCCAAAGGTGACCCAGTAGCAATAGTAATAATATACATGCTGCTATGTATAATGCTTTATACGGATAGATAGACCTGCAACCTGCACTAATAAAAGGTTCCCCTCCATTGGAAAAGTACACACTCTGCACAATGTTATGTATACACTGGCTGCTAGGGCCCACCCCCAGCACTTTGGTCCTGGTGCCACTGCACCTACTGCACCAATATTAGTTCCACCCCTGATCCCAAGAGAACAAAGAAAATTTGACAACAGAAGTAAATTAGAAAGTTTAAAATTGCATGATCTATCTGAATCATGAAAGCAAAAAACTGTCTCTTTAAGAGTGGCAGATAAATGTAATCAAAAACATTTGGCGATATATTCAAATATGATCAAGAAGATGATAGATATTCATCTATTCCTAGCTGAAATGCTTAGCTCAGTTTAAAGAAACCTCCTCATCCTCCAAAAGAGCAACCAGAAGTAAAGCTATTTTTAAAAGACTACACTCACATACAAATAAAAAGGAATACTGCTGAAGATTCTTGCTTCCAGTTATTTAAAATAGGAACAAATTAGAAACAGAGGTAATTTACAGAAAGAAGATATTTGTCCCCCGGATGAGTTAATTGGGATAACTGCAACATCTCACTTGTGAAGTGTCTTCTATTCTTTTTCTGATTTGTTCCCAATGTATGATTTCAGCTTTGTTCTCTGAATCAGACCTCTCTTGCAGTGCAGCTAATGAGGATTAGCAAAAACATGGAGGTGACCACATTTTTAACATCAAATCTGTGTTTTGGAGAGTTTTGTATTAATAAGTAATGGTGAATGCAGTTCACAGAAAACTGCATCAATTATGCTTATTTTGTTTCCATGTAATGTTTTCATTTTAATAATCTCATGCAATTTGATAGTAAAGTGTGCTTCAAACTAATTGTGGATGAGGTTACTGAATGATGATTGAGAATAAATGACACTCTGTCCTGCATTTTAAACTGAACTCCATTATGGGAACTGAAAAATATTTACCTGATCCAAGTATCTTAAAGGTGAAACATACGGCAAAGGTTTTAAAAGGTCACCTTTAATGTGAAATATTTGCATGGTCTTCCAAGGTAGTGAACAATATTATTGTTCTTGTGGTTTGCAATATATTTCTGCAACTCACATGCAAATGTGTTTCTTGACCAATTTAAATATATCAGATTTTTAGAGTAGCTAATGGAAAAGAGCTTCACTAAATCTGCTTTTCACACTGTTACTCCCTGGGTGATAGATTAAAAGGAATTAGTAAAGTGGTTAATTAATTCTGTTCTTAAGCCTTTTTGGAGTTTGCTATGAAAAGCTAATCAATTAAACTTCTCAGATCAATATTTCAGCCAAAGATCCATAACATGAGAAAATAACTCTTTAAATAATAGTGTTTCTTAATGAACTAATTGGATGATGTTACATTTTAGCTTACAGCACAGCCAATTCTCAGCTCCTCCCTCCTCCAATTCCATAAATTGTTTACAGTTGTGCCTAGGCAATAATGACCGGGGCAGCTGTATAAGTGAAAAACTGATAGTGGTGATGGATTAAGCGAGCCTCTTTTTAAAATTGTTGACACTACATACTATGCGGGTTGCTTAAAGGGACATTAAACACTAAATAAATGCTAAATAGAACAATGCTTTAAGAAAATGTTTTGAGAATAATATGTAGATGCATTTTTTAAATTTTCATTAGTTGGTTAAATATTGACAAAATAAGTGAAACGTTTTAATGTATATAAAACAATGGGAGCTGCCATGTTGTAACTTAGGTTAGTTTTTCTGCTGTGGCCCATTAGGGACAGTTTTAAATAGGTCACTATAAAATTGTTCTGCATTTCTAACAGGAACTGAAAAGTTCAAAATTATAGTAAAAGGGGACAAATAAATAATGAAAGCAAATTGTAGAGGTATATATATATATATATATATATATATATATATATATACTGTATATACTGTATATATATATATATATATATTTGTGTGTGTGTGTGTGTGATTTGTCATTGTATTTTACTATTTAATGTCCCATTAATGAGGCCAGTATATATATCTAGCTAGCTGCATGTTTCTTTGCTTATTAAACAAGAACCACTTGCTATATGCAGCTCAGTAAATAATAGCAACCCACTGTGTGTGACTAAAGATTTGATCTCAACTACTATAACACGAGACATAGGTGCCAGTGTTATATCTATTTAACCCTTACCATGACCTTCCCAAACACTATGCTCTGTTCGAGTCCACTAGCTATTAACCTTAACTTCAACCCTGTCCCAGCTAAATTAATTATGAACACCTCTGAGGATCGTGTGTGAGGAGCAGAGTGGTACACAGACAGATTTTGTGGATGCAAATACCCAAATATCACAAAAAAACCTGTGAAAGCCCATAATAAATAAAAAAAACAACAACTAAAACACAAGTAAACAATAAAAGTGTATTGATTTAACACTGTGCTCCAATTCCTATGAATGTATTTATAGCAGTCAAAGAATATAGTCTTTTTCAATTAAGGTAAGTTTCATTCACATCCTGAGTTGCGCTAAATTCTAACAGAACTTCACTATGTCATTTTCTTATTCTCATTGAGGTTACCCGCGTATTAGAGCGTTAGATCTGAGCTCTCAGTGATAACAGCATGGGGTAATGTCACCCCACTGCAGTAAAGATCAGGACAGCAACAGGATCTTCACCGATCAAGCTGATTGTGTATATGGTTGTGAGGTGGGATTGTAGAGGAGGAATATTTTGACTTAAAGGGACAGTAAAGACATTTATGACTCAGATAGAACTTAAAATTGTAAACAACTTTCCAATGTACTTATATTATTTAATTTGCTTCCTTTCTTGTTATCCTTTGCTGAAAGGTTTATCTAGGTAAGCTCAGGAGCAGCAAAGAACATAGGTTCTAGCTGCTGATTAGTGGCTGTATATCTATATATATATATCGATCATTGTCATTGGCTCAACCATGTGTTTAGTTAGAAACCAGTAGTGCATTGCTGCTCCTTCAACAAAGCATAACAAGAGAATGAAGCAAATGTGATAATAGAAGTAAACTGGAAAGTTGTTTAAAATTGTATTTTCTACCTAAATCATGAAAGAAAACTTTTGGGTTTCATGTCCCTTTAAGAAAAATTTAGCAATGAGGCAATCACGTCTTGGATAGTAGGAATGGGGGAATGCTCGCTCAGTCATTATGTTTATTTGACATGGGGGAGAGTGGCAGTAAACGTTAAAGTGGGGGGGGGGTAAATATTATTATTTAGGAACTTTCAACCTTAAAGGGACAGTCAAGACCAAAAAAATCTTTCATGATTTAAATAGGGCTTGTAATTTTAAACAACTTCCCAATTTACTTTTATCACCAATTTTACTTTGTCCTCTTGTGTTCTTAGTTAAAAGCTAAACCTAGGAGGTTCATTTGCTAATTTCTTAGAGCTCATGCAGATGAAGTGACCTAGGAGTGAGCACTGATTGGCTAAAATGCAAGTCGTTTAAAAGAACTGAAATAAGGGGGCAGTCAGCAGAAGCTTAGATACAAGATAATTACAGAAGTAAAACAGGTATTATTATAACTGTGTTGGTTATGTTAAACTGGGGAATGGGTAATAAAAGGGATTATCTTTCTTTTTAAACAACAAAAATTCTGGTGTTGACTGTCCCTTTAAGTAAAATTTGATGCTGAAACCATTACTATTGATAGCAACAAGGTTGTCACTATTTGACTACTCAGTCACTATCAATAGAAACTCAATTGGATCTAGGTCTCAGTTTTATCTTTCTATAAATTTTTATCAGAGATATACAGATATTCAGACGACACAAACTACATATTTAAAAAAATGTTTAAACCTGAGGATTTAAAAAAGTTTTACTATTTATTAAATCGCTATTGACAAATACAGTCATATCTAAACATAAAACAGACATTTTCCTGTTATGAAACATTTTCAGCTTTCAAATTTATATTTCCCTTTAATAGTTTCTTTCTCTCTGATGTATTTATACACAATATAACATTTAAAATTAATCTTCTACAAGAATTTAAATAATTTCTTATTAGCAATATTATGCTATAAAGTCTTTCTTATTAGCAAGCAAAAACATGATTAAACCACTGAATCTGAAAATTAAATTAAAATATTATATAGTTGTTTTATATAAGTTAAATATTGTTTTTCCTTTTAAAATAGGTTAAAAAGGGGATATAACGTATGGCAAGATGTTTGACTGGAAAGGGCTCCAAAGTGTATGTATGTATATATGTATATATGTTTCTGTAAGTACAGGTGAAACTCGAAAAATTTGAATATTGTGCAAAAGTTAATTTATTTCACTAATGCAATTAATATGAGATAGACTCATTGCATGCAAAGCAAGATAGTTCAAGCCGTGATTTGTCATAATTGTGATGATTATGGCTTACAGCTCATGAAAACCCCAAATCCACAATCTCAGAAAACTAGAATATTACATGCAATCAATAAAACAAGGATTGTACATACCTGTAGAACAATATCAGACCTCTGAAAAGTATAAGCATGCATACTGTATGTACTCAGTATTTGGTTTGGGCCCCTTTTGCAGCAATTACTGCCTCAATGCAGCGTGGCATGGAAGCTATCAGCCTGTGGCACTGCTGAGGTGTTATGGAAGACCAGGATTCTTCAATAGCGGCCTTTAGCTCTTCTGCATTGTTCGGTCTCATGTCTCTCATCTTTCTCTTGGCAATGACCCATAGATTCTCTATGGGGTGCAGGTCAGGCGAGTTTGCTGGCCAATCAAGCACAGTAATCCCACTGTCATTGAACCAGGTTTTGGTGCTTTTGGCAGTGTGGGCAGGTGCCAAGTCCTGCTGAAAAATGAAGTCAGCATCCCCATAGCACTCGTCTGTGGAAGGAAGCATGAAGTGCTCCAAAATCTCCTGGTAGACAGCTGCGTTGACCCTGGACTTAATGAAGCACAGTGGACCAACACCAGCAGATGACATGGCTTCCCAAATCAACACAGACTGTGGAAACGTCACACTGGACTTTAAGCATCTTGCAGTGTGTGCCTCTCCATTCTTCCTCCATACTCTGGGTCCTTGGTTTCCAAATGAGATGCAAAATTTGCTCTCATCAGAAAAGAGTACTTTGTACCACTGAACAACAGACCAGGTCTGTTTTTCTTTAGCCCAGGTAAAACGCTTCTGACGTTGTTTGTTGTTCAGAAGTGGCTTGACAAGAGGAATACGACATTTGAAGCCCATGTCCAGGATCTGTCTGTGTGTGGTGGCTCTTGTGAAAGTCCCCATCACTTTTGAATGGCCTTTTGCTGACAATCCTCTCCAGGCTGCGGTCATCACTGCTGCTTTTTCACCTTTTTCTTCTACACTTTTCCCTTGCACATAACTTTCTATTAATGTGCTTTGATACAGCACTTTGGGAACATCCAACTTCTTTTGCAATTACCTTTTGAGGCTTTCCCTCCTTATGGAGGGTATCAGGTCAGCAGTCTTTCCCATGATTGTGATTCCAACTGAACCAGACTAAGAGACCATTTAAAGGCTCAGGAACCCTTTGCAGACGTTATGGCTTAAATAGCTGATTAGAGTGGGACACTTTGAGTCTAGAATATTGCACCTTTTCACAATATTCTAATTTTCTGAGATTGTGGATTTGGGGTTTTCATGAGCTGTAAGCCATAATCATCACAATTATGACAAATCACGGCTTGAACTATCTTGCTTTGCATGTAATGAGTCTATCTCATATATTAGTTTTACCTTTTAAGTTGCATTAGTGAAAAAAAATGAACTTTTGCAAGATATTCTAATTTTTCGAGTTTCACCTGTATGTGTATGTCTGTGTGTGTGTTTCTTTAGTGAGCCCCATAGAAGTATATGGGGAAAGGGAGCTAGTGTGGTTGTGAAGTGCAGAAGTTAGGGTGTCTCAGTATTTTACTCACTCGCTAACTTTTTACTTTCAACTTGTAATACCACCACTAAGCTGGGAGTGCTAATGTTTAACCTTGAGCGCAGCTAGCACTCATGATCAATAAAAAGGTATCACTCCAAATGGAATCAAGGTCAATGTGTGTGTAAAGAATTTAAAAAATTTCTTATACACAAGATTATGCTATAATGTTTATTTTATTAGCACACAAAAAATATGATTAAAACACTAAGGGCCAGATTACAAAAGGAGCAGTAAATATTGCTTTTATGAAAGTGATATTTGCGCTCCACTGTGTAATACAGTGCATGCTAATGTGTGCTGGTATTACAAATTCACAGTAAAGTGAATGTGACCTCACGTTCACATTGCTGGGAAGCATTGCGCTCACTAGAGCGCGCTTTCATAGGCTCCAATGGGAGCCTTGTTCTGATACAGCACAGCAAAGGGGTAAGTAGCGCAGCGCTGGCAGCATATTTTTAAATATATATGTATGTAAGCATATACATATATATTTACTGGGAACACACAGTTCCCATAGAATGCAATGTAAAGGCACTTTTCAGTGTCTTTTTTTTTTCTTACACCTAACTCCAACCAATGTTACCCCAAAATAGTGCCTAGTGTATATATTTTATTTAAAAAATAAAGATGCTGCTATGTTTATTTTTTAATAAAATACACTCCACATTATTTTTAGGGCATTTGGGGTACATTTATAAAATTAACCAGAGATCTGATCTCTGGTTAATTTTATAAGTGCTAATTGCTACAGCAAGCTCACGGTAGCAATAACCAGCCACTTGCTGATTTATTATTGCGTGCCCACAAATGGGCAAATTGACCAAATTCGACTTGTAGCATAGCCCTAACTATTAAGAATTAAATCTTGAAAATTAGTATATAGATGTTTTCAGGTTATCTGAGCAACAAGAAGCAGGATTCATGGTTTTATTGGTTGTCTCCTTCAGATATGTGTCTATTTTGACAAAAAGTAGCAATTGTGGGATTCAGTTATCTTCTCCTCCTCCTCACCTAATTACACATTTAAAAAAATAATAATAATGAAAACAAAACTAAATAAAAAACACACACACACACACACATATATATATATATATATATATATATATATATAGAGAGAGAGAGAGAGAGAGAGAGAGAGTGTGTGTGCACTAATTTTCTATGATAAACGTCATCACTTGTTTGTGTTCGCTGCGGCGGGCGAACATATGCGATGTTCGATCCGCCCCCTATTCGTCATCATTGAGTAAACTTTGACCCTGTACCTCACAGTAAGCAGACACATTCCAGCCAATCAGCGGCAGACCCTCCCTCCCAGACCCTCCCACCTCCTGGACAGCATCCATTTTAGATTCATTCGGAAGCTGTATTCTTAGTGAGAGGAGGGACAGTGTAGCTGCTGCTAATTTAATAGGGAAATCGATAGCTAGGCTAGTGTATTCAGTGTCCACTACAGTCCTGAAGGACTCATCTGATCTCTGCTGTAAGGACAGCACCCCAAAAAGCCCTTTTTAGGGCTAGAACATCAGTCTGCTTTTGTTTTTTTGTTTTCCTGTGTAATCTAATTGCAGTTGCCTGCCTGCCAGCGTGTGTGTCAGGCTCATCGCGTATACTGTGCCCACTTGCCCAGTGCCACCACTCATATCTGGTTTAACAGTAGTGTACATTTAAAAAACAACAACATTTTTTTGACTGTGAAATAATAGCAGACAGCTGCCAGTACCCAAGATGGCTGCCAATAAGGCAGATAGGAAGGGCTAGAGAGCTGTTTTGGTGGGGTTCAGGGAGGTTGGGGGCTAAGGGGGATGCTACACCACAGCATATGTAAATATGCTTAAAAAAATTAAAAACATTTTTAAAAACCTTTTATTTTAGTACTGGCAGACTTTCTGCCACTACTTAAGATGGCAGGGACAATTGTGGGGTGGGGGAGGGAAGGGAGCTGTTAGGGAGGGATCAGGGGGTCTGATGTGTGAGGTGGGAGGCTGATCTCTACACTAAAGCTAAAATTAACCCTGCAAGTTCCCTACAAACTACCTAATTAACCCCTTCACTGCTAGCCATAATACACGTGTGATGCGCAGCAGCATTTAGCGGCCTTCTAATTACCAGAAAGCAACGCCAAAGTCATATATGTCTGCTATTTCTGAACAAAGGGGATCCCAGAGAAGCATTAACAACCATTTGTGCCATAATTACACAAGCTGTTTGTAAATAATTTCAGTGAGAAACCTAAAATTGAGAAAAAATTTGTTTTTTTTAAATTTAATCGCATTTGGCGGTGAAATGGTGGCATTAAATATACCAAAATGGGCCTAGATCAATACTTTGGGTTGTCTACTACACTACACTTAAGCTAAAATTAACTCTACAAGCTCCCTACATGCTCCCTAATTAACCCCTTCACTGCTGGGTATAAAACACGTGTGGTGCGCAGTGGCATTTAGCAGCCTTCTAATTACCGAAAAGTAACGCCAAAGCCATATAAGTCTGCTATTTCTGAACAAAGGGGATCACAGAGAAGCATTTACAACCATTTATGCCATAATTGCATAAGTTGTTTGTAAATAATTTCTGTGAGAAACCTAAAGTTTGTGAAAAACTGAACAATTTTTTTTTATTTGATCGCATTTGGCGGTGAAATGGTGACATTAAATATACCAAAATGGGCCTAGATCAATACTTTGGGGTGTCTTCTAAAAAAAATATATACATGTCAAGGGATATTCAGGTATTCCTGACAGATATCAGGGTTCCAATGTAACTAGCGCTCATTTTGAAAAAAAGTGGTTTTGAAATAGCAAAGTGCTTCTTGTATTTATTTCCCTATAACTTGCAAAAAAAGCAAAGAACATGTTAGCATTGGGTATTTCTAAACTCAGGACAAAATTTAGAAACTATTTAGCATGGTTGTTTTTTGGTGGTTGTAGATGTGTAACAGATTTTGGGGGTCAAAGTTAGAAAAAGTGTGTTTTTTTCCATTTTTTTCCTCATATTTTATAATATTTTTAATAATAAATTATAAGATATGATGAAAATAATGGTATCTTTAGAAAGTCCATTTAGTGGCGAGAAAAACGGTATATAATATGTGTGGGTACAGTAAATGAGTAAGAGGAAAATTACAGCTAAACACAAACACTGCAGAAATGTAAAAATAGCCCTGGTCCTTAAGGGAAAGAAATTGAAAAATGGCCTTGGTCCTTAAGGAGTTAAAAAAAACTAGAAATTTGACTGTGAAATAATAGCAGTCAGTTTCCTTCACACGTGTGTGTTTCAGGGCCTGCCAGGGCACAGTGTCACACCAGTGCCACTCATATCTGGTGTAACAGTAGTGTACATTAAAAAAAAAAAATACAATTTTGACTGTAATAGATTGAATAGCAGTTAGTTGTCTGCAAGCGTGTGTGTCAGGCCTACAGCGTCTACTCTGCCAACTTCTGCCAGTGCACAGTGCCACTCATATCTGTTGTCACAGTAGCTTGCACGCATAGTACCACTAATCGGAAAAAAAAATGACAGGCAGAGGCAGGCCACCCCACAGGGGCCGTCGTGGTCGTTGGTGCTGTGATTCCCTTTGGCCCTAGAATAATGCCCAGTGTTTAGAGGCCACGTACTCTGAACTTGAAAAGTTCTGAGGACATAGTTGACTGGCTAACACAGGACACCCAATCTTCTACAGCTTCCGCTTGGAACCTTGACGCACCATCCTCCTCCAGCTTAGCTTCGGGCACCTCTCAAGTTACCACTCGCCCGCCTGCCGCCACCACCAACACTAGCACCACAGCCGCTTCACTTGATCTGTCAGAGGAGTTATTTACACATCAGTTGGAAGAAATGAGTGATGCGCAACCATTATTGCCAGAGGATGTAGATAACAGGGATATGTCTCAGTCAGGCAGCATTACACACATGGACGTACGGTGTGATGATGATGATGTTGTACCCGCTGCGGGAGTTTGGTCTGTCACTGTGAAGCGGGTGTAACCCTTACACTACCTGATAGATAAAACATCATACCTGATGTTTTAAAGCACGTTATTCCAAACAATTTAGGAATGTTAGGTGATTTATGCCCTTTATGGATTAAAACCAGACTCTGCATCAACTATGTAATTTTCCATGGGAGTTTTGCTATGGATCCCCCCCCCGGTATGCCACAGTCCAGGTGTTAGTCCCCTTGAAACAACTTTTCCATCACTATTGTGGCCAGAAAGAGTCCCTTTGGGTTTTAAAATTTGCCTGCCTATTGAAGTCTATGGCGGTTCGCCCGGTTCGCCCGTTCACAAACATTTATGGAAGTTCGCGTTCGCCGTTCGCGAACCCAAATTTTTATGTTTGCGACATCACTAGTCATCACTATTAGTTGATGGCACAAGATAGCATAAGATGTGATGTGATGTTGATGTCACTGACATCAGAAGACTTGTACATCATCTGCCTTTATGTCTCTTAACTTGTTGTTGCTGTAAGAGATTCTAAAAATATATAAAAAAAAATTAAATGGAACGCTTTAAAAAATAAATATTATAATTCCATTTAAGCATGTTAAATTATTTCCATATTTTTCAATGTTTTGCTTTTATGCTGCTTTCACTGTTATAATGAAACAAGACTTAAACCATTTGCCCTAACAATTTGCTCCTGGCAAATGCCCTATGTGTGAATTACGATTAATAATGTACATAGCTTCTTTTAGCAGTGCCAGGCTGGTCAGAGGGAGTGTGGAGCGACTTCTCAGGCTACTCATGAAAGAACTATGTGCTTCACTAACTAGAATGTACTGGGTAGCCCCTAGGGGCACTCACACTTTGCTAGCAAGGTGGCTACCAACAGGAAGTTTATCTTTGAGGAGGCGCTGCTTACTACTATTGTGCAGTTTGTCAGGAGATTATTTTCTATGTATATTTATCCCTTCCATTACTGCCCATTCCATTACTGCATATGTGGTTAAAGACATTGCTTCTTTAACTAAGAAGGCACAAGACTTTTTTAGAACAGCCATCTTGGTGCACTAAAATCCCTCACATAATAGATTTCTATGGAGGGCGCACTGAAAAACCAACGTTGGCTGTTACCAAAGTGCTAAGCCAAAGGGGCACTAAACTGAAGGTCAAATAGTGGTTATTTTTAATAATAAATCTTTATTTTAAGATATTATACATGTTTTTTGTTATGTATATCTTTGAACGTTAACACTTTACTTCAGGCCTCTTACGACGCTGCATTTTCCAACACTTTTTTTATGCTGTGCTAGAGCACACAACTCACCACATGTAATATGAGCGATAACCTGCACCCTGCACTATCCAATCAAAATATAAGGTATGCAAAAGAAAATGTTAACTCTATCTGGTAAACCTTTTTTTTTTACTATTCACTTATTACCAGATTGTGTGCTATTCTTAGCGTAGGGTCATAAAAAGGATAAACACGTGCTATTGTTGAGTTCCACTTATAATCTAACCCATATTTTTCCAGTATTGCTGGACAGTACTAAAATTAATGTTCAAATCAATATTACAAGTATATGGTAAAATAGATTTACCAGAGAAGGTTTAGCGCAGCCAACATCACTCTAGCGTACCCACTATTACTTTCAATGATTATCATGAACGTGATCACTGATATTACAAGTTGAAAGATATGGGTTACGCTCAAGTGAAAGCCCAAATGGCGCTAGAAGTAAAGTGCAACCTGAGACCTGAATTAAAGTGTAAGGGTTAAAATAAACGTAAACATTAAATAAAGTATTACACTCAGATGTATACATTTTAAAACGAAATATAAGTTTAACAGTCATGCGCATGGGCAAAATTTTTAATTTTGTGCCGAATCTTTCGTTCCAAGTATTCAACATACTTCTCATTTCAAATATTTGTTGTCCATGTTATTTGGTATTAATCTCGTTTTAAACTAAGCGAATACCAACCATTCATGAAACATTTACATGTTCCTTTGCAACAGGTGAAAAAGTTCTCCTGTAGCGTAAAATACTTACTTTTAGAATACTGGAGAGCCGGGATAATTCCAATCTTTCTTTACAGAGCCCTGGGGCACACTAATAGGAGGCTTAGTGCGGCAACTCCCAGGACCTTCTCCTTTAGTGCAGGCCCTGTGAGAAGCCACATTAAGCCTCCTATTAGTTTGGCCAGGGCTTTGTGAAAAAGGATTGGGATGGGATTAGCGAAGCTCTCCAGCATGCTAAAGGTATTTGAACTATTTAAAGAAATCAAATTTGTCATTATTCATTCATTTTCTTTAAATTTCTTGCTGCATTTGTTTGGATGTTCATTTTACAAAAACAAGCGAATATCTGAGTTTTGTTAACAAAACAAACGCAAGTCTAAAGTTAAACCCCCTAATATCTGCAATGTACCATGTATGTTGCCGGTTGTTAAGGGTTTTCTTAACAACCAGCAACATTATTATATTATACCCTTCCACCTCCATTATACCCTTCCTCCTTCATTCTGGTCACCAGAAATAGTGCCATCTTGCTGCTGGCAGTGAGACTGCACTAATAATAACACAATCCCCATAGGAAGACAAAGATGGTATCCAGAGATTCCATACCGTTTCTTTGGGGACTATAAAGAAATTGCCTTCAACAAAGATGGCGATCGCAAATTAGCAACTTCCTGTTCTGGTACTCTCACAGTTCAAAAGACCTCTGTTCTCACCTGCGCACTATATTCCTTGAAAAAGCCGTTGGTTAACGGTGAAACATACGTCGGATTACTTATAATTATATCTACCTCACGGGACTCATACATACATACCCAATTATATCAGAGGAGGAGTGTCAATCCTGCAGGTATTTGGAGCTGTACTCAAGAGGGGTGTGAACACTTCCCTGAATCCACATCCATCTGCATTAAAGGAGAACCTCTCACAGTTGACACTAACTGTTCTTATATAGGACTCTGATTGCACATATTTATTTTGGTGTATTGGATGGTTTACTATGTTTATATATTTTTATGAATTGCATATTTTATAGCCCTTTGGAGACTGTTTGCATGCCAGTATAAAAGCAGGTGTGCACAGTGAATGAGCTTACTATAGCTCAACCTCATGTGAGTAGAATACCGTCAATAACAACCTTTAAATTATTGATACATTACAGTATTACACTATATATATCCTTTTTTTCCATTTTTATGATATTTCAAGATCATCTGATTTGATTGCACTACTTATATCCTTTCTACTACTTTATGTATTTAGATCTTTGGATCATTTGTTGAAATATTTGATATTTCTGCTTTTTTGTGATTGGTTTACACTTTTATATATACCTGATCATTGTTTGAATTAAGAAATAAAAAGTTAAATACAAATTGAAACATTAAGACCTGAGAGTGCCATAACAGGGAGTGCTTGGAACTACTGAACTGTATATATATATATATATATATATATATATATATATATATATATATATATATATATACTCCCTCTATCACCAAACCAGACTTTCTGTCACACTTCCTCCCACCAGCTCACACTTGGTGGAGTGAGCAACCATAGACATTAAAGAGTGTACCCTTGAAAGACCTTCAGCATTGGCTTGATGAAGACCTGCTCTGTGCTCAACAATGAAATAAAAAGGCTGCAGACTAAGAAACCATCTAGTCACTCTTGCATTCCTCTACTTATTCTGACTCAACCATTTGAGAGGAGCATGATCTGTAATCAACCTGAATTTCCTCCCCAACAAATAGTACCGAAGAGACTCCAAAGCACACTTAATAGCTAAACATTCTATTTCAACAACAGAGTAATTTTTCTCTTGTTGGTTTAATTTACTACTAAGAAATAATACAGGATGCTCCTCCCCTTGGTACACTTGGGAAAGAACAGCCCCCACACCAACATCAGAAGCATCATTCTGCACTAAAAAATCTTTACAAAATCCGTAGTTACCAAAACTGGACACAGGGCATCTTTCAAATGCTTAAAAGCCTTGTCTGCTTCTGTAGACCATTTAACCATCACTGGTGATTTTGCCTTTGTAAGATCAGTTAAAGGAGCAGCTATTGTAGCAAAATCTGGAATAAACCTTCTATAATATCCAGTCAAACCCAAAAAAGCTCTAACTTGTTTCTTAGTTAGGGGTTGGGGCCAGTTTTGTATGGCTTCTATTTTAGTTGTCTGTGGCAAAACTAATCCTCTCCCAATTGTATATCCCAAGTACTTTGCTTCCTCTAAACCAATGGTACATTTTGAAGGATTTGCAGTTAAGCCAGCAGAGAAAATGGAGTCACGAACTGCCTGAACTTTTGGAAGATGTGATTCCCAATCTGTACTATAAATGATTACATCATCAAGATATGCTGCAGTATAACGAACATGGGGCTTTAGAATTCTATCCATCATTCTCTGAAATGTTGCAGGAGCACCATGTAACCCAAATGACAAAACTGTATACTGAAACAACCCATTTGGAGTTGAAAAAGCAGTTTTCTCCTTTGCCTGATCAGTGAGGGGTACCTGCCAATAGCCTTTCGTTAAATCAATTGTTGTTAAATAACGTGATTTTCCTAGTCTTTCTATTAACTCATCAACCCTAGGCATTGGGTAGGTATCAAATTTTGAAATACAATTTAATATACGATAATTGTTACAAAATCGTAAAGTACCATCTGGTTTATGAACTAGCACATTTGGACTGCTCCAATCACTGTATGATTTTTCAATCACCCCAAGTTTTAACATTTTTTCCACCTCCAATTTAATAGCCTCCCTACGGGCTTCAGGAACTCTATAGGATTTAAGGGAAACTTTTTTCCCTGGTACTGTAACGATGTCATGTTTAATTACGTTAGTTCTCCCTGGCATCATGGAAAAAACCTCTCTGTTCCTTCTAATAAAGTCCTTGACCTCTTGCTTTTGATGCACAGATAGGGTTTCAGAAACATTTACCTCTGGCTCAGTAACAGGTATCTCTGTTGTATTTACCGCACACAAAACATCCCTATCCTTCCAGGGCTTCAGTAAATTAATGTGATATAATTGCTCAGGTTTTCTTTTCCATGGCTGACTCACCTTATAGTTTACATCACCCACATTTTCAATTATCTCATATGGGCCATGCCAAGTAGTCAAAAATGTATTTTCTACTGTAGGGACTAAAACTAGTACCCTGTCACCCGGCTGACAGGGTACTAGTGGTGTTCCCCAAGGGTCAGTTCTTGGGCCTGTTTTGTTTAACATGTTCATAAGTGATATTGGAAGTGGGCTTAAGGGGAAGGTTTGCTTGTTTGCTGATGATACAAAAATTTGTAACAGGGTAGATGTTCCAGGAGGAGTTGATCAAATGAACTGTGATATTAATAAACTAGAGGACTGGTCAAATAAATGGGATCTGAAATTTAATATTAACAAGAGCAAAATTATGCATACAGGATCCAAAAACCCAAAGGCCAATTATAGTCTCAATGGTACATTACTGACTGTAATTAAAGAAGAAAGGGATTTGGGAATTATTATTTCAGATGATTTAAAATTTGGTACACAATGCCGCAGTGCAGCCAGCAAGGCCAGTCAAATGCTTGGTTGCATTGGAAGAGGTTTTAGTAGCAGAAATAGCAAGGTTCTTATGCCACTTTACAGATCATTAGTTAGACCAAATATGGAATACTGTGTACAGTTCTGGAGACCATATCTTCAGGCAGATATAAATAAACTAGAAGCTGTCCAAAGGAGGGCTACTAAAATGGTACATGGTCTAAAATATAAAACATACAAAGAAAGACTCTATGATCTAAATATGTATAGTTTAGAGGATAGAAGGGAAAGAGGTGACATGATAGAAACCTTCAAATATATGAAGGGACTTAATAAAATAGAAGCTGAAAGCATTTTTCACAAAAAAATAAATGCCAAAACAAGGGGTCACAATCTAAAGTTAGAGGGTAGTAGATTCAGGAGAAATTTGAGGAAGCATTTTTTTACAGAAAGGGTGGTGGATTCATGGAATAAACTTCCATTTGAGGTGGTAAACACAAAGACTGTAAAGGAATTTAAAAATGCCTGGGACATGCATAAGGCTATCCTAAGGAAAAAGTAACATGTAATATGGGTAGACTTGATGGGCCTTTTTGGTTCTTATCTACCATCAAATTCAAATTCTATGTTAAACACTCTAACCCTAGAATTATGGTTATAACTGTGTTTTTGTGCTTCTTGGGCTTTTCCCATATGTTCCCTAACTATGGGCATGACAGCCTCCATTCGATCCTGCATTTGAAATATATGCTCAATAATACTGCTATAGGGTGTAGTTTCCTGTTCCAATGTCTCTTTAACAATATCAAGCAACCCACATGGATGTCGACCATACAAAAGTTCAAAAGGTGAAAACCCTGTTTAGGCCTGAGGAAATTCCCTGATAGAAAACATTAAATAAGGCAATAAAAGGTCCCAATTTTTTCCATCCACATCAATTGCCTTCCGTAACATAGGGTTTTCAGATGCTTAATATGGAGCAGTTTACACAATTCTTTTGTAACTTTAGACATAAAAGGAGTCAAAATTTCCTTGGGTATACCCACTCTACTAAATATAAGCATAAGTTCCTTTGCTATACATTTTGCAGAACTATTACGTAGGGGTACTGCCTCAGGATAGCGGGTTGCATAATCCAGGACAACCAGTATATACTGGTGTCCTCTGGCTGACTTCACCAGTGGACCTATCAAGTCCATGGCAATTCTTTCGAATGGCACATCAATGTTAGGTAAAGGCACTAAAGGACTACGAAAATCCTTAGTGGGAGCAGTTAGCTGGCACTTGGGACATGAAGAGCAATAATTATTAACATCCTTAAATACACTTGGCCAGTAAAACCTTCTAAGGACCCTTTCTTTAGTCTTATCCATTCCCAGGTGCCCCCCTAGTATGTGACCATGTGCAAGATTTAACACTGTATTACGAAAAACATGAGGTACCAACAACTGTTTAACAATATATGTGCCCTTTTTGTCTATTCTGTATAGCAGGTTTTTATTTACTTAAAAGTGAGGATAATGTAATGGATTTTCTGTCTGTGAAATAACACCATTTACAACCCGGATATAATTTCTTGCTTCAGACAAAGTGGGATCCTCCCATTGGGCACTTTTAAAATTACCACAATTAACCTCTAAATCTAATAAATCTTTATTTATTTCTGTACTAACACCTGGCTTATTATTCTGGATAGGCTGGTCTCCTATCAATACAGGCATATGACAATAAGTTTTACCTTTACTGTTTTCGTCCAATTCAATTTCAGAAAAAGGAAACACAAAATCCTCAATTGTTTCATTCCCTTTGGACTCCTTAGCTAAATTTACTATTAAAGCCCAAAATTCAAAAAACTTAGGAAAATCTCTTCCTATCACCACCTCATGAGCTAATTTAGGTACTACACCTACAAAATGTTTTAAAGAACCACATTGTGTTTTGAGATTTACCTCAGCTGTAGCATATTCACGTTTATTACCATAAACACAAAGAATACCCATTTTATGCATATGATCTATAGTCACATCAGGTACTATACATTTTGCCACTAATGTAACCATACTACCTGAATCAAGTAATGCTTTACACATTCTATCATTTACAGTTACCAAACACATGTGAGAGACATCACTATTATCAGGATGAATACAGTTAGACAGAAATGAGTGTGGCTCTGTATTATCATTTGTACTTTAGTCCATTAGTTCATCTTTAAGGGCACAGTCTCTGGCTTTATTACCAACCTCATTACACTTAAAACATGTAATACTATAATTAGATTTCCTTCCAGGTTGGTTATATTTAAATGTTCCCCTATCTCCCAGAGGAGTGTCCCTTGTATCTTGTAAATATAACTGCTGGTCTCTAACCCCCCTTCCCCCTTGAACAGTCTTACCAGTTCTTGTAGATTTCTGGCAAATAGGAGAGGAGGGTAAATCTGCTGGAGGTAGATGCAAAACTTCTCCTGCCACAATATAACTTTCCACTAAAGCAATCAGTTGGTCTGCAGTTTGAGGGTCACCCTGACTAATCAACGCAGGGAAGCAGGTAATCCTTGTTGAAAGTGATCCATCACCAATAACTCCACAATCTTATTAGTGGAGATAACCTCTGGTTGCATCCATTTCCTGGCAAGGTGAATTAGGTCAAACATCTGTGATCTTGCAGCTTTATCAGATGCATATCTCCAAGAGTGTAATCTTTGAGCATGTACTGCAGAAGTCACTCCTAGTCATGCCAGGATCTCAGCCTTCAGCTTTTCATATTCACTGGCTTGCTCTGGCTCTAAAAATGTATATACTCTCCAGCACCTGTGTATCAAACGGGTGACAACGCCATCCAGGACTCCACACCAATAGGTCCCAAGTATAATGCAATAAAAGAAAACAGATGGCAGCACTCCAAAATAAAAGATGTATATTTATTTACATCTACTCCAACCAAAAATAGAACAACGATGTTTCAGGTGTTATCCCTTAATCATGTTGTATACATCACATACTAGAATTGTACCTTATAAACCTTAAATCCCTCACCTAAATCACAATTAACACACCGGTGTTGGAAAAATCTCAGGTAAATGCAAAATGTATTACCACCTAGTGTTCATATACACTGACCTACGATCTCAAAAAAACATTAGCCCTCTAGTGGATAAAAACATATATTGCATATATTTTATCAAAAATGTACATATATATGGAACAATCAAAGACCCATAGAATACCCAAAATATTGAAATACTTGTATATAACATAGAATAATGCTTTTATTAAGTAATATTAGTTACATTCTGGGAATTGAATTATTATTCTCACTAGGGATTACAGAAAAATGGATAAATCAAAATCCTTTTTCATGCCCATAGGGCCCTTAGATTTCAATTTATGGATCCAGTATAGCTCACGCTGTTTAAGCATGATCTCTCTATTACCTCCACGTCTTGGGATCTCTATCTGATCTATAATTTGAAATCTAAGTTGGGACACCTGGTGTTCTGCTTTAAGAAATGTTCAGCAACTGGAGATCTAATGTTTTTAGTTCTAATATTAGATTTAATTCATTTAATCTTTCCCTTATCTGGCGAGTTGATTCGCCTATATAAATACAGGTACATGGACATTTCAATAAATAAATACCATATGTTGTGTTACATGTGTAATAACCCTTAATGTAGAATTTCTTCCCAGTTCTAGGGTGTGTGAAAGTGGAGCCTTTGACCATATTGTTGCAATTCGAGCAACTTAAAAAGGTGAAGCAGTCTGTGTTCTTTTATCAATAAAGCATTGTCAACTCTTTTTATTAGATCCAATGTCTGCTTTTATAAGTGTATCCCTTAAATGACATGCCCTTCTATATACTGGCATAGGGGGCTGTTGGAACTCTAATATCTCAGGAAGGATTACAGATATGTAATATAGACCAATGTTTACAAAGAATCTTATGTATTTTTTTACTTAATATATGATAATCACTGGCAAAAATCATAATTTTTTCTAAAAATGTATCCTTCTTACCATCCCTTTTAGGGTTTTTTAATAATTCCTGCCTAGAGATTTTCATAACCTCAGTAATCTCTTTACAAATAAAATTGTGGTCATATCCCCTTTGAATAAATGCTTGGCCCATTTCCTGTAATCTAATCTCTGCAATTTAATCATCTGAAACTATACGTCTTACCCGCATCAATTGGCTTCTAGGTAATGATCTCTTCAAATGTGGAGGATCTGCACTCTGTTCATGTAGGAGACTATTCCTATCTGTACTCTTTTTGAAGAGATTAATACCCAGGTATCTTTCATATTTAATGACTGTAGTATCAAGGAAATCAATACATTTTTCACTGTGTACCAGATTTAAAGTGATATGTCTAGTGGCCGTATTTAGAGAGTTCACAAACCTCACCAGGGACCCAATGTCGCCTAACCACACACCAAATATATCGTCTATATAGTGCCACCAGGTGGCGCCATATAGTAAAAATGATTCATGTTAATAGACAAAAGTCTCTTCATATACATTTATAAATATATGTAATGCTCATGGGATACTCCTCTATCAGACCGAACTCGGCCAGTAGTCTTGTTATCCCGGCGTCGAGCCGGAATGATAGGGAATATCCCAGAGCAGAGAAAGTTAGTAAGATAAGGAGAGCAGCACTGACCACAGGCAGGATGGTCCCCAGCGGCAACGGCAAAGCAGTCCAAGGACACACCACTAGAATGGTCAAGGCAGGCAGGGTTCGGCAACAATAAAGCAGTCCAAGGGCACACCACTAGAATGGTCAAGACAGGCAGGGTTTGGCAACAATAAAGCAGTCCAAGGGCACACCACTAGAATGGTCAAGGCAGGCAGGGTTTGGCAACAATGATCAGTCCAGAAATTGAGGGGTTAAACAGGCAGAGTAGTCAGACAGGCAGAGTTCAGCAGCCGAAAATCAATCCAGAAATTCAGGGGACAAACAGGCAGAGTAGTCAGCAACAGGCAGGTTCAGCAACAAAAGATCAGTCCAGCAGTTAAAGGGTTAAGGCAGGTAGAGTAGTCAGTAACAGGCAGGATCAGCAACAATGGTATAGAATGATCTGTCACACCCAGGAGTACACAAAGTAACACCTATTCTTGGGCAGTGACAGATCGTTAGAGCAGGGTCTAAATAGGCGCAGGATTCGCGCCAGAGAGCTCCCAGCAGCATCAGGAGCGTGCGGTCATGACGTCAGCGCCGCATGCATCCTGAGCTGACACTGCCGCTGGCAACTAGCAGGAAGGAGACGCCAGGTCCGACACTGCCCCTGAAAATGAGCAGGAAGGAGATGCCGCGCCACTAGCAACGGCTAGAGTGGCGCAGCGTGACAATATATTGGTGTATGTAAGGGCGACATTGGATCCCATGGCTGTCCCCTGCAATTGTATATAAAATTGGTCTTGAAAAAGAAAATAATAACATCTCAAAATGATGTCCAATAACTGTAAAATAAAATCAATGTGTCTATTGTTGTATCTGCCTGATTGTAACAATGTCGACTGTACCGCTCCCATTCCATTTGAATGTGTAATGGAGGTATATAAGCTAGAAACATCTAAGCTACATAATATACTTTTATTAATCGGCACAGAGACATTCTCCAGTTTTCGGAGAAAATCTCCTGTATCCTGAATATATGAGGATGATTCAACAACAAATGATTTTAATATACTATCTAAATAAATAGAGATATTGGAAAGGACAGAACCAGTACTGGCCACAATAGGCAGACCCGGGGGGGGGGGGGGGTATCTAAGTTCTTATGAACCTTAGGTAAGTCATATATAACAGATGTCTTAGGGTCTCTACAAATCAGAAATTTTTCAGTTTTAGCATCAATCAAGCCATCCTTTACAGCCCTACGAATACATGTTGTAATCTCTCTCTCAATATCAAAAATAGGGTTGTAATCTATAGCTTTATATATGCTGCAATCAGCTAGTTGGCTCTTAATCTCTTCAATATAATAGTCCCTTTAAAGGACTACAGTTGCTCCACCCTTATTAGCTGATTTCAGCAAAATTTCGTTCCTGTTCTTAATAGTCTTAACAGCCTCAACATCCCTTCTAGTAAAATTACTCAATCCATTATTTTTAGCTGTTTTGTTTTTAACCTTATTAACATCATTGTGTACCAAAGATATAAATGTGTCAACACTTTTATCATAGACACCGGGAATGAAGCTGCTTTTATTTTTCAAACCCAAAGATTGTATTTTTAACTCCTTAAGTGTTGGCTCATTTACATCCTTAATGCAGCGTGCAGACATATTCCCCTTGGGGACAATACCATCACTCATAGAAAAGAATGATTTCAATTTAAGACTCCTAAAAAATTTAAACAAATCAATTTCCAAAAAAGTCACATTTGTTAGTTGGGCAAAATGACAGTCCCTTGTTTAGAACTTGCATTTCTACATCTGTAAGATCAGTTCCAGAGATATTAATTACCAAACCGTTATTAGATCGATTAGTCTCATCAGCCATATTCACAACAGGATACTCCTGCCTTCTATCAGTCTTTAAATTACATACAGACCTTCTAGGCAATAGCTCAATAGTAGCTATTTCTTCACCAGCTTTTTCATACAATTCCCTCTGCGTTGCTGCTTTTTGCCCTCTCCGATGTCTGCGTCCTCCTCGTCTGTGCTGTTGTTTCCTTCTGAGTCCCCCATAGCGGGAGAAGAGTTTCCTGATGTGTCGCTCTTTTTCCTGTATCCCCTTTGCTGTTGGCACCATCGTGACCCGGAAGTCCCGCCTCTTTCTCTCTGCATGGGATCGTACTTCAATCTGTACACCCGATTGGTGGAATAATCTTCTTCATCACAAAGGAATTTCTGTCTTTTATGTTCTTGTATAGTATTACGTAATTCACCCACTGTCTTTTTCTGAATAGTAAGTACTTTCTCCATATCCTCACTGGACATATTAGCCTTTAATTCAGCTTCCATTTTAAACAAATCAGCCTGATAAATTTCCAATTCTCCTTGTAAACAGGCAACAGTCAAGACCATTAAGTCCATTGAACACTTATTTAGTATGTGTTCAAACCTTTCAGAGTGGGGCGTACATTCATCCTTAATCCTCGTGGTATCCTACCAACCCGGTGGTATTCAGCAAGGGTTGTGGAATGAAGTTCATAGGCTACTTGTTTTTTAGACAGTTTATCAAACTTTTTCTTTATCAAGTCTTTAGGTATAACTGTAAAATAAAATCATTTGTCTATTGTTGTATCTGCCTGATTGTAACAATGTTGACTGTACCGCTCCCATTCCACTTGAATATGTAATGGAGGTATATAAGCTAGAAACATCTAAGCTAAATATTATACTTTTATTAATCGGCACAGAGACATTCTCCAATTTTCTGAGAAAATATCCTGTATCCTGAATTTATAAGAAATCTCTGGATCCCCTATCCAGGGTAGTGATCCGGGCTTCTTCCAGTTCAGTACATGCAAACATTTTGGAGTTAGAAGCATTAGAATTAGAATTATTTTCTTCCATCATGACAAAGTACAAGGAAAGAGATGTGCTAGTATAATGTAGAAATGTATATACTCTCCAGCAACCTCAGCTTACTGAGGTTATGAAAATTTATAGGCAGGAGTTATTAAAAAAAAATAAAAGGGATGGTAAGAAGGATAAATCTTTAGAAAAAAAAGATGATTTTTGCCAATGATTATCATATATTAAGTAAAAAAATACATAAGATTCTTTGTAAACATTGGTCTATATTACATATCTGTAATCCTGAGATATTAGAGCTCCAACAGCCCCCTATGCCAGCATATAGAAGGGCATGTCATTTAAGGAATACACTTATAAAAGCAGACATTGGATCTAATAAAAAGAGTAGACAATCCATTATTGATAAAAAAGAACACAGACTGCTTTCCCTGTTTAAGTTGCTCGAATTGCAACAATTTGATCAAATGCTTCACTTTCACGCACCCTAGAACTGGGAATAAATGTTACATTAAGGGTTATTACACATGTAACACAACATATGGTATTTATTTATTGAAATGTCCATGTGCCAGTATTTATATAGGCGAATCAACTCACCAGATAAAGGAAAGATTAAATGAACATAAATCTAATATTAGAACTAAAAACATTAGATCTCTAGTCGCTGAACATTTCTTAAAAGCAGGACACCAGGTGTCCCAACTTAGATTTCAAATTATAGATCAGATAGAGATCCCAAGACGTGGAGGTAATAGAGAGATCATGCTTAAACAGTGTGAGCTATACTGGATCCATGTTGGAATCTAAGGGCCCTTTGGGCATGAATAAGGATTTTGATTTATTCGTAAATAAGGTAAATAATATTACTTAATGATGGCATTATTCTATGTTATATACAAGTATTTCAATATTTTGGGTATTCTATGGGTCTTTGATTGTTCCATATATATGTACATTTTTGATAAAATATATGCAATATATGTTTTTATCCACTAGAGGGCTAATGTTTTTTTGAGATTGTAGGTCATTGTATATGACCACTAGGTGGTAATACATTTTGCATTTACCTGAGATTTTTCCAACACAGGTGTGTTAATTGTGATTAAGGGGAGGGATTTAAGGTTTATAAGGTGCAATTCTAGTATGTGATGTATACAACATGATTAAAGTGACACTGAACCCAACTTTTTTTTCTTTCATGATTCAGATAGAGCATGCCATTTCAATCAACTTTCTAATTTACTCCTAATTTTTCTTCGTTCTCTTGCTATCTTTATTTGAAAAAGAAGGAAGCCAAGCTAAGGAGCCAGCAAATTTTTAGTTCAGACCATGGACAGCACTTGTTTATTGGTGCTGTCCAATCAGCAAGGACAACCCAGTTTGTTCACCAAAAATGGGCCGGCATCTAAACTTACATTCTTGCTTTTCAAATAAACATACCAAAAGGATGAAGAAAATTTGATAATAGGAGTAAATTAGAAAGTTGCTTAAAATTGCATGCTCTATCTGAATCCCGAAAGAAAAAAATTGGGTTCAGTGTCCCTTTAAGGGATAAAACCCGAAACGTTGTTGTTCTATTTTTGGTTGGAGTAGATGTAAATAAATATACATCTTTTATTTTGGAGTGCTGCCATCTGTTTTCTTTTATTGCTCTGGCTCTAGGTCAAAGTAGGCCTTTTGAGGTTCTCCACTTAAAAAGGTGCAAGTATGCTCACCCACTCATCTGCTGGCCATCCTTCTCTTTCCGCTGTTCTCTCAAAGGCAAGAAGATACGCCTCAACATTGTTCGCTGCAGACATCTTTTGAATATAGTGACTATCTTGTATAACTTTAGAGCCTTGACAGCCACCAGCTGGATCAGAGTTCAGTCTCTCAGATATAGCTTGAATCTCTTGCTGCAAGGTGTATGTGGCATTCTGCTGTTCCTCACAAACCTTCCTGAATGTTTCTGCTTGAAATGTGACCATCTGTTGCACCAGCACTTCAGTACTCTCTTTCTGTGTTTTTGCCATAGCGTTCTCCATCTGTGCCAACACCAACTGCTGCAGAGCTGCACTTTTTTCTGCAGCTTTTCTATTGGCCTCCTGTTGCACAGCAGTAGACTGAATCAGTGCTTTAATAACTTCCTCCATGATGCTTGCAAATTATAAAACCCGTCTTCTCCACCACATGTAACAAGAATCTTTGGCAGCCACTGTCTTCTAGGGTTTAAATGCAATAGAGGACAATCCAGTTAAAGTTTTCAAAACTTTATTTTCTTCCAAAATAGCAAGATGATTTTAACAGCAGCATACAGTTTGTTCACAGGTAATGTACAATGATAAGCTTCTCTGCACAAGCTTCCAAAACAGTAAATCTCTGTCTGCAGCAATACAGATGTCCTTTACAGAATGTAACAGCAAACAGAAATCCAGCACAATGTTTAGTACATAATATTTTTCACAACAAATCATATCAGGCCTCCTGCCTGGCTGTAATCTAATTTAGCTAGAGAAATGCTTCCCTTTTAAACCCTAGGAGCAGTAATCATGAGCCACACCTGAGTGTAATTGTCTTAAGGGTAAAACTTTCTAGCTCTTACCCGCTATGTGGAAAACACACTTAACCCAATAACCTAATAAACACACGGACACCAGTTATGGGAGAAAAACCCCTTCCCCATCCGGGGATAGGGGTCGCATTTATTAAACAAATAACTTAATAATTAAATACCTTAATAACAAATAACTTAACGTTGGCCGGCAAGAAAAAGCACCCCTGTCCTACAACTCCGAAGCAAGGGGTGCGACCACCCTAAAGGAATGGGGACGCCCCCCCATTCCAACAGCCTAGGGGGCTTTTTTGGAGTGATCGTGCAGGGAGCCACAGAGCGTCGGCCCTTGCGGCTGGCATTGAATGTGCTCGCCTGTCCCCCCTCTCTTTTCACCCCCCAGGCTGTCCCTACCAGATGTTTGTCGCACCCCTTCTGCCACCGCAACAGGAACATGACCCCATGTTCCTACCCAACTAGAGTTGAGGGACCCCCAAACTACTAAGACAACGGTTCCTCAGCCAAAAGACTGTTAGTTCCAAAGGGGGGTCCCTAGAACAAAGGTTAAGGCACTTTGGGCTTACCAAGGTCCGAGTGACTATTCAGCCCCCAGCCAAAGTGATACTATTGCCAGCATCGCCCGCTCACCGTCAACTGGAACACACCAACCATAACTGGAACAGAGCATCTGTAGCTTCGGAGGGAAGGGAGGGAAGACAAGAAACAGGTTAGTGACCCTACTTCCTGCCTGCAGCCCTTAAAGGGACAGTATACTGTAAAATAGTTTTTCCCTTAATGTGTTTACAATTGCTTTTTTTACCAACTGCAGAGTAAAAAATGTATGAAAATTAGCTTTTTAAGGTTTATTTCTGTATATTAAAGCTCTGATTTTGTGTTTTGAAGCCACAGCCTAATAAAATAGGTTGATCTTGTAGGTATAATCATATCTCATTACTGTATCACATTGTGCACATATACCTGCTTCTTTATCTTATATCTGTCCTTAAAACAATCACCAGTACCTTGAGAGAACAATGGAAAATCAACATTTTATTACCTTCTCTCTGCTTTATCACACTGGGAGTGTAATTTCTTCTGCTGGCTGTGTTTACAAAGCTTATCTATAGCTGGTACGCGCGGCCACAAACTTTCAGAATAGGTGGGGATACCACATGCTAAATTAACAATTTCAAATGCCAATATAAGGGTAAAGGAGCTACTTGTAAACAATGTAATACACTCCAGCAGGTAAAGTAGATCATTGGGAACAAATTAAAGGGGAGAAAATTTTTGAGTAAACTGTCCCTTTAATATAGGTTCTGCAACATCCCCCTCTAGCTGTCAGACCAGCTAAGACACATACGGCTAGATTTAGAGTTTTGTCGGTAACGACCCGCATATCTAACGCTGGCTTTTTTCTGGCCGCACCTTTAAAATAACTCTGGTATTGAGAGTCCACAGAATGGCTGCGTTAGGCTCCAAAAAAGGAGCATAGAGCATATTTAACGCAACTTCAACTCTCGATACCAGAGTTGCTTACGGACGCGGCCAGCCTCAAAAACGTGCTCATGCACGATTCCCCCATAGGAAACAATGGGGCTGTTTGAGCTGAAAAAAAACCTAACACCTGCAAAAAAGCCGCGTTCAGCTCCTAACGCAGCCCCATTGTTTGCTATGGGGAAACACTTCCTACGTCTGCACCTAACACTCTAACATGTACCCCGAGTCTAAACACCCCTAACCTTACACTATTAACCCCTATTCTGCCGCCCCCGCTATCGCTGACCCCTGTATATTATTTTTAACCCCTAATCTGCCGCTCCGTAAACTGCCGCTACTTACATTATCCCTATGTACCCCTAATCTGCTGCCCCTAACACCGCCGACCCCTATATTATATTTATTAACCCCTAATCTGCCCCCCACAACGTCGCCTCCACCTGCCTACACTTATTAACACCTAATCTGCCGAGCGGACCGCACCGCTATTATTATAAAGTTATTAACCCCTACTCCGCCTCACTAACCCTATAATAAATAGTATTAACCCCAAATCTGCCCTCCCTAACATCGCCGACACCTAACTTCAATTATTAACCCCTAATCTGCCGACTGGAGCTCACCGCTATTCTAATAAATGTATTAACCCCTAAAGCTAAGTCTAATCCTAACACTAACACCCCCCTAAGTTAAATATAATTTTAATCTAACGAAATTAATTAACTCTTATTAAATAAATTATTCCTATTTAAAGCTAAATACTTACCTGTAAAAGAAATCCTAATATAGCTACAATATAAATTATATTTATATTATAGCTATTTTAGGATTAATATTTATTTTACAGGTAACTTTGTATTTATTTTAACCAGGTACAATAGCTATTAAATAGTTAAGAACTATTTAATAGCTAAAATAGTTAAAATAATTACAAAATTACCTGTAAAATAATTCCTAAACTAAGTTACAATTAAACCTAACACTACACTATCAATAAATTAATTAAATAAAATACCTATAATTATCTACAATTAAACCTAACACTACACTATCAATAAATAAATTAAATACAATTCCTACAAATAAATACAATGAAATAAACTAACTAAAGTACAAAAAATAAAAAAGAACTAAGTTATTTATTTATTTTATTATTATCGGTTATTTGTAGAGCGCCAACAGATTCCGCAGCGCTAAGTTACAAAAAATAAAAAAATATTTACAAACATTAGAAATATATTACAACAATTTTAAACTAATTACTACTCTAAGCCCCCTAATAAAATAACAAAGTCCCCCAAAATAAAAAAATGCCCTACCCTATTCTAAATTACTAAAGTTCAAGGCTCTTTTACCTTACCAGCCCTGAACAGGGCCCTTTGCGGGGCATGCCCCAAGAAGTTCAGCTCTTTTGCCTGTAAAAAAAAACATACAATACCCCCCCCAACATTACAACCCACCACCCACATACCCCTAATCTAACCCAAACCCCCCTTAAATAAACCTAACACTCAGCCCCTGAAGATCTCCCTACCTTGAGTCGTCTTCACCCAGCCGAGCCAAATTCTTCATCCAAGCGGAGCAAGAAGAGGTCCTCCATCCGGTAGAAGTCTTCATCCAAGCGGGGCAGAAGAGGTCTTCCATCCGATTGAAGTCTTCATCCAAGAGGCATCTTCTATCGTCATCCATCTGGAGCGGAGCGGCAGCATCCTGAAGACCTCTGACGCGGAACATCCATCCTGGCCGACGACTGAACGACGAATGACGGTTCCTTTAAATGACATCATCCAAGATGGCGTCCCTCGAATTCTGATTGGCTTATAGGATTCTATCAGCCAATCGGAATTAAGGTAGGAATATTCTGATTGGCTGATGGAATCAGCCAATCAGAATCAAGTTCAATCCGATTGGCTGATCCAATCAGCCAATCAGATTGAGCTCGCATTCTATTGGCTGTTCCGATCAGCCAATAGAATGCAAGCTCAATCTGATTGGCTGATTGGATCAGCCAATATGATTGAACTTGATTCTGATTGGCTGATTGCATCAGCCAATCAGAATATTCCTACCTTAATTCCGATTGGCTGATAGAATCCTATCAGCCAATCGGAATTTGAGGGACGCCATCTTGGATGACGTCCCTTAAAGGAACCGTCATTCGTCGTTCAGTCGTCGGCCAGGATGGATGTTCCGCGTCGGAGGTCTTCAGGATGCTGCCGCTCCGCTCCGGATGGATGACGATAGAAGATGCCTCTTGGATGAAGACTTCAATCGGATGGAAGACCTCTTCTGCCCTGCTTGGATGAAGACTTCTACCGGATGGAGGACCTCTTCTTGCTCCGCTTGGATGAAGAATTTGGCTCGGCTGGGTGAAGACGACTCAAGGTAGGGAGATCTTCAGGGGCTTAGTGTTAGGTTTATTTAAGGGGGGTTTGGGTTAGATTAGGGGTATGTGGGTGGTGGGTTGTAATGTTGGGGGGGGGGTATTGTATGTTTTTTTTTACAGGCAAAAGATCTGAACTTCTTGGGGCATGCCCCGCAAAGGGCCCTGTTCAGGGCTGGTAAGGTAAAAGAGCTTTGAACTTTAGTAATTTAGAATAGGGTAGGGCATTTTTTTATTTTGGGGGGCTTTGTTATTTTATTAGGGGGCTTAGAGTAGGTGTAATTAGTTTAAAATTGTTGTAATATATTTCTAATGTTTGTAAATATTTTTTTATTTTTTGTAACTTAGTTCTTTTTTATTTTTTGTACTTTAGTTAGTTTATTTCATTGTATTTATTTGTAGGAATTGTATTTAATTTATTTATTGATAGTGTAGTGTTAGGTTTAATTGTAGATAATTATAGGTATTTTATTTAATTAATTTATTGATAGAGTAGTGTTAGGTTTAATTGTAACTTAGTTTAGGATTTATTTTACAGGTAAATTTGTTATTATTTTAACTATTTTAGCTATTAAATAGTTCTTAACTATTTAATAGCTATTGTACCTGGTTAAAATAAATACAAAGTTACCTGTAAAATAAATATTAATCCTAAAATAGCTATAATATAAATATAATTTATATTGTAGCTATATTAGGATTTATTTTACAGGTAAGTATTTAGCTTTAAATAGGAATAATTTATTTAATAAGAGTTAATTAATTTCGTTAGATTAAAATTATATTTAATTTAGGGGGGTGTTAGTGTAAGGGTTAGACTTAGCTTTAGGGGTTAATACATTTATTAGAATAGCGGTGAGCTCCAGTCGGCAGATTAGGGGTTAATAATTGAAGTTAGGTGTCGGCGATGTTAGGGAGGGCAGATTAGGGGTTAATACTATTTATTATAGGGTTAGTGAGGCGGATTAGGGGTTAATAACTTTATTATAGTAGCGGTGCGGTCTGCTCGGCAGATTAGGGGTTAATAAGTGTAGGCAGGTGGAGGCGACGTTGAGGGGGCAGATTAGGGGTTAATAAATATAATATAGGGGTCGGCAGTGTTAGGGGCAGCAGATTAGGGGTACATAGCTATAATGTAGGTGGCGGCTCTTTGCGGTCTGCAGATTAGGGGTTAATTATTGTAGGTAGCTGGCTGCGACGTTGTGGGGGGCAGGTTAGGGGTTAATAAATATAACATAGGGGTCGGCGGTGTTAGGGGCAGCAGATTAGGGGTACATAAGTATAACGTAGGTGGCGGTCGGCAGATTAGGGGTTAAAAAAAATTAATCGAGTGTCGGCGATGTGGGGGGACCTCGGTTTAGGGGTACATAGGTAGTTTATGGGTGTTTGTGTACTTTAGAGCACAGTAGTTAAGAGCTTTATGAACCGGGGTTAGCCCAGAAAGCTCTTAACTACTGACTTTTTTCTGCGGCTGGAGTTTTGTCGCTAGATTTCTAACGCTCACTTCAGACACGACTCTAAATACCGGAGTTAGAAAGATCCCATTGAAAAGATAGGATACGCAATTGACGTAAGGGGATCTGCTGTATGGAAAAGTTGCGGCTGAAAAGTGAGCGTTAGACCCTTTTTTGAATGACTCCAAATACCGGCGGTAGCCTAAAACCAGCGTTAGGAGCCTCTAACGCTGGTTTTCACGGCTACCGCCAAACTCCAAATCTAGGCCATAGAAACTAATACACCTAGCAACTAAGTCTAAAGTTAACCCTTAAGTTGCTGCGCGCTTAATCAGCTCTCCACTTTCCTAAGGGCAAAACTTTCTAGCTCTTACCTGCTATGTGGAAAACACTCTTAACCCAATAACCCAATAAACACACGGACACCAGTTATGGGAGAAAAACCCCTTCCCCGTCTGGGGATAGGGGTCGCATTTATTAAACAAATAACTTAATAATTAAATAACTTAATAACAAATAACTTAACGTTGGCCGGCAAGAAAAAGCACCCCTGTCCTACACTCTTGCCGCCACTAAAAACAGAGGGAAGCCAGGGAATGTCTAATATTACCCAAAAAAAGATTGTTACCACTGTCAGAAAGGTGTACTTCGTCCATGCGGAAAAGCCCAGGGGAATCAATCCTAATGTTCTCGTGGGTGATGACCTTATCCCCTGCTGCTAACACAGCCTTGCCTATGTCTCTATTGAACTTCCTCTTCACCCTAAAACCTGCTTTCCGAGAGCTCATATGCCTCCAAACGTTCCTGGAAATAATTTGCGACCACACAATCCTGACCTCAGGAAACTTGGTCGACAACCACTTAATGTCCGCTATCATAACACTAGCCAGATCGCCCATGGGCATAGTCCCAACGTAATTGCCCCCCAGGTGCAAAACAATCACGTGAAGGCGTCCCCACCGCCTTCTGGCCTCTGCCACTTGTGTCGGCAACTCCGACCACATCATTCCTCGCTTGCCAAGCCACGAATGCCCATCCTTCTTGACGGCAACCCCAACTGTAAACCTCCTGCGCTTGCAGCTGCACGCAAGGCTGCCCAATGGACATACGAATGTCCCACAATCCACACTCTCTTGCACGGCAGCCCCTCACCTGTAATAATAGAGAAATAAAACAAACCTGGCTTCCCCTAAACCTAACCAACAACAAAACAAACAGAACTTTCTGAGAACTTTAATGAACAACGTTGTGCTTCAGTGGCCTTATATTTCTTAAATTTAGCTGAAACCCACCGACCCAAGAATTTGATTTCCCTCTCTGAAGACCCCGCCAAGGCCGCATCTGTGGCGTCCCTGATCCTGAATGAATGCGGGGCTACCACTGAGGGATCCTATCCTAAACTCGAAACCACTTTTTTCAAAACCACCCTAAACTGAAATCCCGATAAGAAGGAACCATTGTTGTGAACCAGAAACACCCCATCCACGCTCGGTCTGATTTCCATGTACCTTCTACAGCACCTACGGGCAAATTAATGGCTCCACCTGCGAGAGCAAATTGAGCCATCTACCTTTTCCCGTCTGATCTGTCTTGGAATGTGCCACAAATACCAGCATAACCTCCCTCTCAAATCTAACGTGATCCTTGAGCAGCGCTGACGCTATTGTAACCTTGGATGGAGCTACTAATTCACTGATATGTAGCGCAGCGAAGTATGCTAGAGAGAATGCAATTGCAAAGAGGACGACTTCATACTCTGAGCTGCAAACAGTCGGGAGGACCCGCATCATGCTACTTAACCTTTCTCTAGTGATTGGTTCCCTAATGTCTTTTTGAACCCCTGCCGCCCTATGCGCCCCTTTTATGGCTGCCCTTGCTAGAAAAGATTTAGATACATCAGGGATTCCGTATAGCTTGGAAAAGAACGAAATGGCTGCTGCCCTGCTGCCGATGGCACCAGGCGCCAGGCCTTTCTCGTGTAAACATGCAACCCACCGCAAAAAACTGTGCACACCCGGAGCTTTCCAGGACAATCCCTGTATGGACAAAAAAATCCTCCCATTCAGCCCAATACTTGCGGTACGATTGCCAGGTTTTCGCCGCCAGCGACCCTTGCAGTAACCTTAACGCAGTTCCCCAGAATTCACCACCTGCCAGAGATAAGCAGGACAAACATCACCCTGTGCCTCAGCAACAGGTGCTACCTCCCTAAACCTATCCCACTGGGCATCCGCAATGACGTTGCGGACCCCGGGAACATGCCTCGCTGTGAACGAAATGTTATGCCGCAGACAGAGCAAGACTAATTGGCGCAATACGTTAACCACTGGGGGGGAAGAAGCCCACAGCCTATTGATAGCGTGCACTACACTCAGGTTATCGCACCAGCAATTAACCTCCCGGTTCTGTAACCGCCCATACCATAATTCAACCGCCACTAAAATGGGGAAGAGTTCAAGCAGTGTTAGGTTTATTAACCACCCTGTGACGCTCCATGTGGCCGGCCAGGCAGCTGCACACCACGATCCCTCAAAATAGGCACCCAACCCATGACTCCCAGCGGCATCAGTGTACAAGTAGAGCTGTTGGCTGCTGATCGGTTTGGGTAACCAGATCCTCACGCCATTGAAATCGTGCAGGAACAAGAACAAAACTGCAAGGTCTTTCAGGATATCTAAAGAAATCCTCACCGGGGCCCTAGGTAACCTAAGTCCCCTAGTTGCCGCTTCCATCCTGCAATTAAAAATCCTACCCATCGGAATCACCCTGGACACGAAATTTAAGAGGCCAAGCAGAGACTGAAAGTCACGCAGTGTGGACCTCCCAGCCTCCCTGATAGCCTGAATGGCTGCCAATGCAGAGTCAACTTTTGCAATTTCAATGCCTAAGAAGACAATACGTGTACATGGGACTTCAGTCTTCTCAGTTGCCAGTGGAACTCCTAAACGCGAGGACAATTGAATCATGCTATCAAGCAGCCTAGCGCAATTCCCAGATCCCGCCCTACCCATCAGCAGGAAATCATCTAAATAATGGGCTACGAGCCCCAGCTCGGACTCGCGAACCACTGCCCAATGCAAAAATGAACTAAATAATTCAAAGTACGCGCACGATATGGCGCAACCCATTGGCAAGCAGTGGTCCACATAGTACCGATCCTGAAACCAGCACCCCATCAAATAGAAACTCCCCGGATGGATAGGAAGGAGGTGAAAAGCAGATTCTATGTCCACCTTCGCCATCTCCGCCCCTTCCCGCAGTAGGCAGTCTAAATGGAGCCCTCCCCCCGCCTGACTCACGACGCCTGGGGCAATCCGCGCCCGCATGGGGGCCGCCGCAATAGATGCAGACTTGACGAAAAAGACATTGCATTCCCTCGTCACACTGCTTCTCCTGAAACCTCCAACACTCTCTCCCACCACGCCTTCTAAACTGCCTAGTTGGTATATTTGGCATCGCCGGACTGTGCTATCTGACAACTCCAGACCTGAGAACAAATACATCTCCTTCATTCCAAAATTAAGAATGGGATTGGATTCCAACCTGCGCCTGAACTCAGCGTCGCATTGACGTCACGCTGTCCCCTTTGCTCTAGTATGAATGTCATTGATTACTTCCATGTACTTGAGGATATTGAGGTTATGTTGAGGATTAGCCTCCAAGTAACAGGAAGCTAACGCGCGGAAGCACCACATCCACTCCTCATAAGTCTCAGGTCTCTTAGCCTTCTTATCTCCTGATCCCTCTTCAACCCTCTCTTTCAAATCCTGAGCCAACCTAGACAGTTAAAAATTTTTGACATACCTCCCCTCCTTAATACGTCTAGCTATGCGCAGCTTGAGATGTGAATGCAGCGAGTGCATGATGCAAGGATAGGTATACGATGTGCTAGCCACTAGAGACTTGGAGGAGCTTGCTTGACTGCCAGCTAGGAAACTAGAGGCTGAAATTCCCTGGGATCCTGCTGTCCCACCTAAACTAACAGATCCTACCGCGCTACCCCCTTCGCATAAGCTATTTTCCTAATATATCTAAATAGCTTGCGCTGACCCTTGTCCTTAAAACCTGACGAACTATCAAAATCCCCTGTAGAGTAACCATCCTCCCCCCTAAAGTGTGGTGCAAGCAGGGTCTCACCAGTTCCTGCGGCCGCCTCAGCTCCAGATAATGCAGGAACAGCCACTAAAGGTGCAGGTCGTGGGGTCTGCCTCCCCTCTGGTATCACTGCTGTTTCTGAAGTCCCAGCTTGCATCTGTACTGGTGCAGCAGCTTCAGGTGCAGCCACTGTAGTCGCCGAAGATGCCATTGGAACCTGCAAAACAATAGGGCAAGTGGGGGTATCACTGGATTCAACAATGAGGCCTTCTGCCCCCTGCCCCTGAGTCTGCAATACGCCCAATCCCTGTAAACTGCCTGGCCATCTGGCTAGAAGCCTCTTTTTCAGGCTGGCTAAAATATTCATATATCCCCCTGATTTAGTTATGCATTTTCCAGTGGGGGTTAATTCTAATGATTGCTGCCCCTTTCTAACTGCCCCCCTCCTAGTTCGAGTGGTCTTTTTAACTCCTTGATCTTTTTTCCAAGGGCCTTTCCCTTTTTTCCCACCCTGCCCTTTCTTATAAGGTACCTCATCCCCCATGCACACATTGCCAGATCCGGATACCCCACTTACCTTAGTGGGGATCCGTGTGCTAACTGGCTTCCTTGTCCCCGTGGCTGAATCACCTCCAGTCTCTGCGCACTTGCTTTCTCTGAGCAAGATGGCGCAGAGACATGAAGGGCGTGTGACGTCACCAGAGGCGGAGTCAATGACGTCATGTGCGCACGAGGAGACAGAGGAGAAGACTGCATGGCTCCTAAGCCATGCGGTACAGAAGGCCCTGGATCCGCCTCTCCACCACTGACTATCCTCTGACCGGCAGTCAGAGGAGGAGAGTCGGATCGATCGGACAGCGCGGTGTCGCTAAGGAGTAGGGGGGACATGGGATCGTCAACCTGCCCCTGATGGAGTAACACCGGGAGGGCTGCAGGGCCAGGCCCCATATGTAAGAGGGAGGCAGGGGCCGAAAACGGCATGTTACTGGCATTAATAGTGGGAAACGAGGGCTGAACCAGGGGGAGATAATTACTCGTAGAAGGGGCAGAAAAATGAGCAGGGGTAGAGGAAAATATGGGCACAGTTAAAGAGGAGGAAAAAGACACAACAGGAACAGAAGAAGGGGAAGAAAAAATGACAGAGGAGGGAGCTGAAGCAGAAGGGAGAGATATAGAATAGGCAGGGAGAAAGGAAGGGGGAGCAGAAGCAGAGGCCAAGAGAGAATAAGTAGCATGGGGGAAAGGCATAGCAGAGGGGACAGAGGGAGAGGGAGGTATAATATCACCCATTGTATAGACTACAGATTTCCTTCTCTTTTCAGGTGACTGCTGTTCTTTGCATAAACGCATTGGAGCCCTGGAGGAGCAACGAGGCTTCACCATACTCCCACCTGCATCCCTTAATATAGGCTCTGCAACATCTCCCTCTAGCTGTCAGACCAGCTAAGACACTAACGGCTAGATTTAGAGTTCTGTGGCCAAAGGGGTGCGTTAGCTACACGTGCTTTTTCCCCCCCGCACCTTTTAAATACCGCTGGTATTTAGAGTTCACAAAATGGCTGCGTTAGGCTCCAAAAAAGGGAGCGTAGAGCATATCTAACGCCACTGCAACTCTCGATACCAGCGGTGCTTACGGACGCGGCCAGCTTCAAAAACGTGCTCATGCACGATTCCCCCATAGAAAACAATGAGGCCATTTGAGCTGAAAAAAAACCTAACACCTGCAAGAAAGCAGCGTTCAGCTCCTAACACAGCCCCATCGTTTTCTATGGGGAAACATTTCCTAAGTCTGCACCTAACACCCTAACATGAACCCCGAGTCTAAACACCCCTAACCTTACACTTATTAACCCCTAATCTGCCGCCCCCGCTATCGCTGACACCTGCATATTTTTTTTAACCGCTAATCTGCCACTCCGTACACCGCCGCTACCTACATTATACCTATGTACCCCTAATCTGCTGCCACTAACACCGCTGACCCCTATATTATATTTATTAACCCCTAATCTGCCCCCCACAACGTCGCCTCCACCTACCTACAATAATTAACCCCTAATCTGCCAACCGAACCGCACCGCTACTATAATAAATGTATTAACCCCTAATCCGCCTCACTCCCGCCTCAATAACCCTATAATAAATAGTATTAACCCCTAATATGCCCTCCCTAACATCGCCGACACCTAACTTCAAACATTAACCCCTAATCTGCCGACCGGAGCTCACCGCTATTCTAATAAATTTTTTAACCCCTAAAGCTAAGTCTAACCCTAACCCTAACACCCCCCTAAGTTAAATATAATTTTATTCTAACGAAATAAATTAACTCTTATTAAATAAATTATTCCTATTTAAAGCTAAATACTTACCTGTAAAATAAACCCTAATATAGCTACAATATAAATTATAATTATATTGTAGCTATTTTAGGATTAATATTTATTTTGCAGGCAACTTTGTATTTATTTTAACCAGGTACAATAGCTATTAAATAGTTAATAACTATTTAATAGCTACCTAGTTAAAATAATTACAAAATTACCTGTAAAATAAATCCTAACCTAAGTTACAATTAAACCTAACACTACACTATCAATAAATTAATTAAATACAATACCTACAATTACCTACAATTATCTACAATTAAACCTAACACTACACTATCAATAAATTAATTAAATACAATACCTACAAATAAATACATTTAAATAAACTAACTAAAGTACAAAAAATAAAAAAGAACTAAGTTACAAAAAATAAATTTTTTTTTACAAACATTAGAAAAATATTACAACAATTTTAAATTAATTACACCTACTCTAAGCCCCCTAATAAAATAACAAAGACCCCCAAAATAAAAAAAGCCCTACCCTATTCTAAATTAAAAAAGTTCAAAGCTCTTTTACCTTACCAGCCCTGAAAAGGGCCATTTGCGGGGCATGCCCCAAATAATTCAGCTCTTTTGCCTGTAAAAAAACCCATACAATACCCCCCCCCCAACATTACAACCCACCACCCACATACCCCAATCTAACCCAAACCCCCCTTAAATAAACCTACCTTATCTTCACCATGCCAGGTTCACCGATCCGTCCACCGAAGTCTTGATCCAAGCCTCTGAAATCTTGATCCAAACCCAAGCGGGGGCTGAAGAGTGACGTCCATCCTCCGACTGAAGTCTTGATCCAAGCGGGCAGAAGAGGACATCCGGACCGGCAAACATCTTCATCCAAGCCGCATCTTCTATGTTCTTCAATCCGATGATGACCGGCTGATCTTCAAGACCTCCAGCGCGGATCCATCCATCTTCACCGACGACTTCCCGACGAATGACGGTTCCTTTAAGGGACGTCATCCAAGATGGCGTCCCTCGAATTCCGATTGGCTGATAGGATTCTATCAGCCAATCGGAATTAAGGTAGGAAAATTCTGATTGGCTGATGGAATCAGCCAATCAGATTCAAGTTCAATCCGATTGGCTGATCCAATCAGCCAATCAGATTGAGATCGCATTCTTTTGGCTGATCGGAACAGCCAATAGAATGCAAGCTCAATCTGATTGGCTGATTCCATCAGCCAATCAGAATTTTCCTACCTTAATTCCGATTGGCTGATAGAATCCTATCAGCCAATCGGAATTCGACGGACGCCATCTTGGATGACGTCATTTAAAGGAACCGTCATTCGGCGAGTAGGCATCGGTAGAAGAGGTTGGATCCTGTTGGTTGGATGCCTGGGTTAGATTAGGGGTATGTGGGTGGTGGGTTGTAACGTTGGGGGGGTATTGTATGTGTTTTTTTTACAGGCAAAAGAGCTGAATTCTTTGGGGCATGCCCCGCAAAGGGCCCTTTTCAGGGCTGGTAAGGTAAAAGAGCTTTGAACTTTTTTAATTTAGAATAGGGTAGGGCATTTTTTTATTTTGGGGGTCTTTGTTATTTTATTAGGGGGCTTAGAGTAGGAGTAATTAGTTTAAAATTGTTGTAATATTTTTCTAATGTTTGTAAATATTTTTTTATTTTTTTTAACTTAGCTTTTTTTATTTTTTGTACTTTAGTTAGTTTATTTCATTGCATTTATTTGTAGGTATTTTATTTAATTTATTTATTGATAGTGTAGTGTTAGGTTTAATTGTAGATAATTGTAGGTATTGTATTTAATTAATTTATTGATAGTGTAGTGTTAGGTTTAATTGTAACATAGGTTAGGATTTATTTTACAGGTAATTTTGTAATTATTTTAACTAGGTAACTATTTAATAGCTATTGTACCTGGTTAAAATAATTACAAAGTTGCCTGTAAAATAAATATTAATCCTAAAATAGCTACAATATAATTATTATTTATATTGTAGCTATATTAGGGTTTATTTTACAGGTAAGTATTTAGCTTTAAATAGGAATACTTTATTTAATAAGAGTTAATTTATTTTGTTAGATTTAAATTATATTTAACTTAGGGGGGTGTTAGGGTTAGGGTTAGACTTAGCTTTAGGGGTTAATACATTTATTATAGTAGCGGTGAGATCCGGTCGGCAGATTAGGGGTTAATAATTGTAGGTAGGTGGAGGCGACGTTGGGGGCGGCATATTAGGGGTTAATAAATATAATATAGGGGTCCGCGGTGTTAGGGGCAGCAGATTAGGGGTACATAGGGATAATGTAGCTGGCGGCGGTGTACGGAGCGGCAGATTAGGGGTTAAAAAAATATGCAGGTGTCAGCGATAGCAGGGGTGGCAGATTAGGGGTTAATAAATATAATATAGGGGTCGGCAGTGTTAGGGGCAGCAGATTAGGGGTTCATAGGGATAACGTAGGTGGCAGCGGTGTGCGGTCGGCAGATTAGGGGTTAAAAAAATTTAATAGAGTGGCGGCGATGTGGGGGGACCTCGGTTTAGGGGTACATAGGTAGTTTATGGGTGTTAGTGTACTTTAGAGCACAGTAGTTAAGAGCTTTATAAACCGGCGTTAGCCCAGAAAGCTCTTAACTCCTGTTTTTTTCTGCGGCTGGAGTTTTGTCGTTAGATTTCTAACGCTCACTTCAGCCAAGACTCTAAATACCGGCGTTAGAAAGATCCCATTGAAAAGATAGGATAAGCAAATGGCGTAGGGGGATCTGCGGTATGGAAAAGTCGCGGCTGCAAAGTGAGCGTTAGACCCTTTAATGACTGACTCCAAATACCAGAGGGCGGTAAAAACCAGCGTTAGGAGCCTCTAACGCTGGTTTTGACGGCTACCGCCCAACTCTAAATCTAGCCGATAGGGACTAATACACCTAGCAACTAAGTCTAAAGTTAACCCTTAAGTTGCTGAGCGCTTAATCAGCTCTCCACTTTCCTTAACAGCTGTAAGGTATTCACAACTAAAAAACACTAATCACTTCCCTGGGGTTTCCTAGCAAAATGGTAAAGTGAAATGTATTAAACTTGGTGTAATATATACTCCCTCTATCACCAAACAAGACTTTCTGTCACAATATATATATATTTTATAAATATATATATAACACTCAGAGAAAGTGCAGCACTCACTAGCTAAGACTAAAAGCAAAATTGGAAGAGTTAGTTACTGCATCTGGCCAAATGAGGCAAGACCTTCTGTGAAAACCTGTACCTAACCTGCAGGACAGAGCTTGGAATATATTGCACTACTGACAATGTTTCCCAATTAAAATGCAGGTTACTTCAATGGAACGTCCAGCTAACTCACACCAAACGCCTACATCTATGTTATGTCAGCAATCTACCTTACTATTAAAGAAGAATAAAGGCAATGTTTCATTTATATGTATCCTATTGTACTTCATTTTAATTTAAGTATTGTATTAATTTTAAACAGCTTTTTTTATTTTTGCCTTTTTTTTTTTTTTAAATAAACCAATAATATTTTATATATATATATATATATATATATATATATATATATATATATATATATATATATATATATATATATATATATATATATATATATATATACACATTAAATTAAAATTGCATCACCTCTAAGGGGTAAATGCAGTATGCCAATAAGTATTGCAAAAACCCACTTACATATTCCTTGAAGTTTAACCAGTGCACAGAGATCTAAATAAATCAATGTACAAATGAAAGATATAAAAAGTAGATCTTATCCAGCACAAACTTATATTCGGCTGAAATCTATGTAAACTGGAATACAGTGAATAACGGGCATTACCAGGATTGTAAGCCAAACAAGGAAATATTTAATCCATTGAGAATATATGCAATCATCTGAGCAAACAATAGAGCATACCACTGAATCATACTATACAAAATATTATACTGGGTACCTCAAATACCACATACGTATCAACAATAAACAAAGTCTAGTAGAGCTCAACTGAAGTAATTCATGCAATCTGCTGTAGTGTAGCCTATTAAATGTTTGGTAAGTTTCAAATTTGATACATAATATATATTATTGACATCCAAATAGTATATCTAGTTACTTGTTCTTGTCGAAATTTTATGTATAAGGAAAAACTATAGGGAACTACATGAGCGTATCAATAAGCATCACAGAGACTTTGTTAATAGGAGAATTAAAAGTAGTAGTATAGCAAGACACTTTTTGGAACATCATAGTTGAAAAGATAATGATTTTTCGATGGATGGGACTTGACTTAATTGATTTTAAATCCAGAGGACAGTACAGCTAACTGTGAGTGCTGTTGAGTATTTGGGCTGTGTTGCAGGGTCATAGTATGTGTACCAGTCCAGTCTGAGAGTGCAGACACCTTCCGTGTTTTTTATATGTCTAGGGTGATTACATAAGTCTGTGAACCCTTGACTTGTTCCCAGTTTGTTTGATTGAGAGCTTGCATTGTATGGCTGTTTAGGGACCCAGGTTTTGGGAGAGACCTTGACGTGGTACCTGGGCTTGTCCCATTTGGCCAGATGCGGTAACTAGCTCTTCAAGTTTTGATTTCAATCTTAGCTGAGTGCTTGCAAGGGAGTTCTGGACTTTATATATTTATGTTATAAAAGACAGTAGCGGTGACTTTATAGTTTTACTGGCTACACTATTAACCCCTAATCTGACATATCCTCCATCGCAAAAAAAAACCGATTAGCTCACTTACCACTACAACCCTCCATCACAATTTACCCCTACACTACTTACAAAAAATAAAAAAACACTACCAATACAAAAAAATCCAAAAAAATAAAAAACACTACTAATAAAAGCCCTATCATAAAACTAATGTCCCCTCTAAAAAAAAAACTTATACTAAAACTTACTCTAAAAATTGCTCTGAAAAGGGCTTTTGTAGGGGAGGGAGTGCCCTACTTAATCACAGTAATCACAGCTCTTTTGCCTAAAAAAAAAATCAATCAGTAATGACGCAAAAATGTTATCTAAATGGCACACATGAACTGGCGCTGTCTAGCTGTAAAAAACTGTCAACATGTACTGAGAGAAGAGGAGGCATTGAAGGATTTAGAAATTAGCATATGTGCCTACCTAGGTTTAGCTTTCAACAAAGAATACCAAGAGAACAAAGCAAATTTGATGATAAAAGTAAATTGTTTAAAATTGCATGCCCTATCTCAATCATGAAAGTTTATTTTGACTAGACTGTCAATTTATAATTGTTTTCTTTGGGGCCTATCTATCAAGCTCCAAACGGAGCTTTATGGCCCGTGTTTCTGGCGAGTTTTCAGACTCGACAGAAACACAAGTTATGGAGCAGGGGTCTAAAGACTGCTGCCCCATAACCCTGTCTGCCGGTTTTGATGAGGCGGACAGGAATCGCTGAATACGAACGGGTTGATGGACACCTCCCTGCTGGCCGCGAGTCTGCAGGGGACGGCGTTGCACCAGCAGCTCTTGTGAGCTGCTGGTGCAATGCTGAATACGGAGAGCGTATTGCTCTCCGCATTCAGCGAGGTCTTGCGGACCTGACCTGCACTGTTGGATCAGGTCCGCAAGACCTTTCTTAAATAGACCTCTTTGCCTGAATCATGAAATAAACTTTAGGGGTTACATGTCTCTCAAAGTAACTTCATGATGAAATATTTCCCATTGGTGTACATCTTTAAACCATTTGTATGCTAGGTACACAGTACACATACACTTGGTATCAATACATATACGTTAACGTGTAGAGGAGTATGGCTAAACCCACTTAGATTGTTACTTTTCAGCTTATTTAAAGGGATAATGAATTTTTACCTTTATATACACACAGAGGTTGCAAAAGAATGCAAACATCTGTATAGGCTTATGAATGTTGAAAAAAAAATACTGTGTTTGTGAAAATAGTGTGCGTAATATCAGCAAGTCATAGGGCAGAAAGGCAAAAGGTGGAGGAGAGAAGGTTGTTGGAATTGTAGTGGGTGTTGAACAAATACTAAAGGGAAGATAAGGGAGTTTAAACAGAGGATAGATAGGAGATCATTGAAGCAAGTTCAAGAGTTAGATACATTGAGTACAAGAACATGAGAGGAGATGGGTTATAAAGCTTAGGGAATATCAGGATAGTCAATACTTTTGGGCATTATAAGCAATTAGAGGGGATCATATACTAAGCAACAAAAGCTGCTTTAACATCCTTCCTATTGAGAATGATGTTGTGTTCTTGTAAAGCAGCTCCAAATTTGGAGGGAATTTCTGAGCAAATCAAGTTTATTTTCAGAGATTATAAACCATTCATACAAACAAACACTCCTAATGATTTTGAATTGTAAATTATAAATTGACTGGAGGTTGATGATTGGTAGCCAGGGAAGAACAACTGGACAAATATAGAATAAAAAGCCTAAAGGGACAGTTTAAACCAGAATTGTTATTGTTTAAAAAGATAGATAATCCCTTTATTACCCATTCCCCAGTTTTGCATAATCAACACTGTTATATTAATAAACTTTTACCTCTGTGATCACCTTGTATCTAAGCCTCGGCAGACTGCCCTTATCTCAGTTCTTTTCACATATTTATGCATCATTCATAATTAATAAAGATTTTAACTATGTATTTACTGTAAATATTTCACATTTCAATGTTCTGCACATAGCAGAATATATTCTAAGTATTTATAAATAGATATTCCTATATATATATATATATATATATATATATATATATATATATATATATATATATATATATATATATATATATATGATTATATCTATACCTATAAATAATCATGTTTCTATAATAGGTATAGATATATATTGTACCAAAATACCATCATATATATGTAGAAATATGTATTTATGAATAAAAAGAACATATTCTGCTATGTGAATATCATTGGAATGCATAATCAACACTGTTATATTAATAAACTTTTACCTCTGTGATCACCTTGTATCTAAGCCTCGGCAGACTGCCCTTATCTCAGTTCTTTTCACATATTTATGCAACATTCATAATTAATAAAGATTTTAACTATGTATTTACTGTAAATATTTCACATTTCAATGTTCTGCACATAGCAGAATATATTCTAAGTATTTATAAATAGATATTCCTATATATATATATATATATATATATATATGATTATATCTATACCTATAAATAATCATGTTTCTATAATAGGTATAGATATATATTGTACCAAAATACCATCATATATATGTAGAAATATGTATTTATGAATAAAAAGAACATATTCTGCTATGTGAATATCATTGGAATGTGAAATATTAAAATTTTCATGTTGGGTTAGCACAAATGAGAATAATCAGTCCGGTTTGCGCAAGAGTGGTGTTTTTTTTCCACTTTTTTTTCTCCATTGACTTCTATGGTGGATTATGTGAACGTGCACGAGATATTCTAACTTCAGCTTTTTGTGCTTGTCGAGTTAGTGCTAAAGCAAAAAAAGTTTACTTTCAATTCATAATATGAGTGCAACCCAACAAGCGCAAAAAGCTTACTTCAACGCAATTAACGCTCAAGGTTTAATTTGCGCTCCACTCATAATCTGGCAATTTATTATTAAATTAGGACTTTCCTTTTTTTATCTGTTAATAAATATATTATTGTGGGTTCAGCCAAAATGTCCATTCTACATTTAAAATAAAACAGATTTTTAATATATTAAAAAATAACCAAAAATATTCACCTTATTTTAAATCCAATCCAAACAATTCTAATCCCAAAATGTACAATCCATCTGCAGAATATAAACATAAAACATACAAATAATATAGTCTGATCACTGGCAGCTTTTCCGGAAGTGAGGAGATATGTGGAAAATTAAATATAATTTGCTTGATAACAACAAAACTATAGTGAAATCATGTTGAGCCCAAAGAAGAAAAAAAAAGTAATGAAAGGTCAACATTTTCTAATTGAGAGGAAATTGGCTTTGCAAACAGAGGGCTGCATATTATAACTGTATTAATAAGTAGAAGCTTCCAGCTGTTCAGATTCTACCTTATTATGGTGATATAAGGGAAATGTTTTAACATCTAAGGATAAATGGTTCTCTTTAGTCATTGAAACAAAAAATGAATATTGAAAGATGAATCCTTAGTTCATTCTTTATTCAACAATGTAAAAAACTATATGTATACAGTTTAAAAAAATACAAAACATACATGTTTATATGTATTCTAGATATGTAGACATGAAACATAAGAACAAATTAAGATAAGTTACAAATGGAAACAAAAAGCATGCTAAAAAAATCTTTAAATGGAGCCAAAACAGAATATTTATTTCAGCTGGTGTTAAATATTTCCTACGTTTTTTTTGTTACAGTACAGGTTGACATATTTCTATTTTTATTTAATGATGTTCATCAACTTGGTAGTTTTTAGAAGAAAATTTGGTCTCATAGTAAGTGGTTTGCCAACTCTATCCCAATGGTATAAAAGCCTTGTTTTGGGCATGCAGTCTTCACCTGGGATTGACTCAGTTCCAAGACACCCAAATATATTTAAAAATATTTAATAAACTATTTAGTTTACATCTATGTCAGATTCCTATGTTTAGTTTATATTTTCTTCTTCATGTTTTTTTAAACTTGTATATGGATAGATAGATAGATAGATAGATAGATAGATAGATCAATAGATAAATTGATCGGTAGATAGATATATAGATAGATAGATGATAGATGATAGATAGTCAGAGGTTTGTCAGAGTTTATTCTTTGTTGGCTTCATAAGAATTAAGTTGATGAAAATATCAGAGGCACTAAAAATATAATGGCTAAGGAATTACATTAACAGCATTTCTAGTGGATAAGTTTATCTTCGGGCGATCATAAATACAATAAAGCCCGACAGAGATACTACTACTTGCTGATGAACAACTAAGAGAATCCATAGATTAGTTCTTATTCTTATACTGTTTTAATATGACAGTATAGTCATTTTCCTTTCTTGTATCTAAAAGAGAGTAATTTATGATGAATGATTTAAGGAGATATTGTTTTTATTTTTGTTGATTGCTTTCATCAGCATGAGCAATTGATCTTTCAGTATAAGTGCACAGGAAAAAGGCCCTGATGATGAGACTGATATGGCTGAAAAGGTGCATTTAACATAGAGGGCAGGGCTCTGAATATTAGAAATTCACAGCAATGCTTACCCATTACTCCCATGGAACGCCCATATATTTGTTATGCCTGCACTCTACCTTGCTAGCAAAGAACAAAACACATCTTCCTATTAAACCTATAGGAGCTGTGGGAATATAAGTAAATAAAATGATTTATTTATTTGTTTTTTATAGTATAATGCGATAATATGTATTTTAAGTATTGTCATGATTTGAAAAAAAAAATGATGTAGTTTGCATTTTTTAAATATTTTTTTTAGGAAGATTTATTTTTCGTGATATTAATATTTCATAGAAGACAGTAGCCATGACTTTATAGTTAATATGACTGCATTATTTCTAACATTGCAAAGAAATGAAGTTATATAAAATGATAAAGTTGTGGATACTTTCTTCTATGACCTATTAATATCATGAAAAATAAATCTTCCTAAAAAACATTCGCCTACATTTAGAGTTTGGCGTTAGCCGTCAAAACCAGCGTTAGGGGCTCCTAACGCTGGTTTTGGGCTACCGCTGGTATTTAGAGTCAGTCAGGAAAGGGTCTAACGCTTACTTTGCAGCCACGACTTTTCCATACCGCAGATCCCCCTACGCCATTTGCGTATCCTATCTTTTCAATGGGGTCTTTCTAACGCTGTTATTTAGAGTCTTGGCTAAAGTGAGCGTTAGAAATCTAACGACAATACTCCAGCTGCAGCAAAAAGCCAGGAGTTAAGATCTTTCTGGGCTAACGCCGGTTCATAAAGCTCTTAACTACTGTGCTCTAAAGTACACTAACACCCATAAACTACCTATGTACCCCTAAACCGAGGTCCCCCCACATCGCCGCCACTGTAATAAAATGTTTTAACCCCTAATCTGCCGACCGCACACCGCCGCCACCTACGTTATCCCTATGTCCCCCTAATCTGCTGCCCCTAACACCGCCGACCCCTATATTATATTTATTAACCCCTAATCTGCTGCCCCCAACGTCGCCGCCACCTACCTACACTTATTAACCCCTAATCTGCCGACTGGACCTCACCGCTACTATAATAAAGTTATTAACCCCTAATCCGCCTCACTCCCGCCTCAATAACCCTATAATAAATAGTATTAACCCCTAATCTGCCCTCCCTAACATCGCCGACACCTAACTTCAAGTATTAACCCCTAATCTGCCGACCGGACCTCATCGCTACTCTATTAAATTTATTAACCCCTAAAGCTAAGACTAACCCTAACACTAACACCCCCCTAAGTTAAATATAATTTTTATCTAACTAAATAAATTAACTCTTATTAAATAAATTATTCCTATTTAAAGCTAAATACTTACCTGCAAAATAAACCCTAATATAGCTAAAATATAAATTATAATTATATTGTAGCTATTTTAGGATTAATATTTATTTTACAGGCAACTTTGTATTTATTTTAACCAGGTACAATAGCTATTAAATAGTTAACAACTATTTAATAGCTACTTAGTTAAAATAATTACAAAATTACCTGTAAAATAAATCCTAACCTAAGTTACAATTAAACCTAACACTACACTATCATTAAATTAATTAAATAAATTACCTACAATTATCTACAATTAAACCTAACACTACACTATCAATAAATTAATTAAATAAAATACCTACAAATAAATACAATTAAATAAACTAACTAAAGTACAGAAAATAAAAAAAGAACTAAGTTACAAAAAATAAAAAAATAATTTACAAACATTATAAAAAGATTACAACAATTTTAAACTAATTACACCTACTCTAAGCCCCCTAATAAAATAACAAAGCCCCCCAAAATAAAAAAATGCCCTACCCTATTCTAAAATACAAATAGAAAAGCTCTTTTACCTTACCAGCCCTTAAAAGGGCCCTTTGCGGGGCATGCCCCAAAGAATTCAGCTCTTTTGCCTGTAAAAAAACACATGCAATACCCCCCCAACATTACAACCCACCACCCACATACCCCTAATCTAACCCAAACCCCCCTAAATAAACCTAACACTAAGCCCCTGAAGATCTCCCTACCTTATCTTCACCACGCCCGGTATCACCGATCCATCCAGAGGAGCCTCCGAAGTCTTCATCCAAGCCCAAGCGGGGGCTGAAGAAGTCCATCATTGGGCTGAAGAGGTCCATCATCGGGCTGAAGTCTTGATCCAAGCGGGCGCTGAAGAGGTCCATCATCGGGCTGAAGTCTTCTATCAAGCGGCATCTTCAATCTTCATCCATCCAGGGCGGAGCGGAGCCATCTTCTTCCAGCCGACGCGGATCCATCCTCTTCTACCGACGCCTACTCGCCGAATGACGGTTCCTTTAAATGACGTCATCCAAGATGGCGTCCCTCGAATTCCGATTGGCTGATAGGATTCTATCAGCCAATCGGAATTAAGGTAGGAAAATTCTGATTGGCTGATGGAATCAGCCAATCAGATTCAAGTTCAATCCGATTGGCTGATCCAATCAGCCAATCAGATTGAGCTCGCATTCTATTGGCTGATCGGAACAGCCAATAGAATGCAAGCTCAATCTGATTGGCTGATTTGATCAGCCAATCGGATTGAACTTGATTCTGATTGGCTGATTCCATCATCCAATCAGAATTTTCCTACCTTAATTCCGATTGGCTGATAGAATCCTATCAGCCAATCGGAATTCGAGGGACGCCATCTTGAATGACGTCATTTAAAGGAACCGTCATTCGGTGAGTAGGCATCGGTAGAAGAGGATGGATCTGCGTTGGCTGGAAGAAGATGGTTCCGCTCCACTCTGGATGGATGAAGATAGAAGATGCCCCTTGATAGAAGACTTCAGCCCGATGATGGACCTCTTCAGCGCCCGCTTGGATCAAGACTTCAGCCCGATGATGGACCTCTTCAGCTCGATGATGGACTTCTTCAGCGCCCGCTTGGATCAAGACTTCAGCCCGATGATGGACCTCTTCAGCCCAATGATGGACTTCTTCAGCCCCCGCTTGGGCTTGGATGAAGACTTCGGAGGCTCCTCTGGATGGATCGGTGATACCCGGCGTGGTGAAGATAAGGTAGGGAGATCTTCAGGGGCTTAGTGTTAGGTTTATTTAAGGGGGGTTTGGGTTAGATTAGGGGTATGTGGGTGGTGGGTTGTAATGTTGGGGGGGGTAAAAGGCAAAAGGCCCTTTTAAGGGCTGGTAAGGTAAAATAGCTTTTCTATTTGTATTTTACAATAGGGTAGGGCATTTTTTTATTTTGGGGGGCTTTGTTATTTTATTAGGGGGCTTAGAGTAGGTGTAATTAGCTTAAAATTGTTGTAATATTTTTATAATGTTTGTAAATTATTTTTTTATTTTTTGTAACTTAGTTCTTTTTTTATTTTCTGTACTTTAGTTAGTTTATTTAATTGTATTTATTTGTAGGTATTTTATGTAATTAATTTATTGATAGTGTAGTGTTAGGTTTAATTGTAGATAAATGTAGGTATTTTATTTAATTAATTTATTGATAGTGTAGTGTTAGGTTTAATTGTAACTAAGGTTAGGATTTATTTTACAGGTAATTTTGTATTTTTTTTTACTAGGTAGCTATTAAATAGTTCTTAACTATTTAATAGCTATTGTACCTGGTTAAAATAAATACAAAGTTGCCTGTAAAATAAATATTAATCCTAAAATAGCTGCAATATAATTATTATTTATATTGTAGCTATATTAGGGTTTATTTTACAGGTAAGTATTTAGCTTTAAATAGGAATAATTTATTTAATAAGAGTTAATTTTTTTCGTTAGATCAAAATTATATTTAACTTAGGGGGGTGTTAGTGTTAGGGTTAGACTTAGCTTTAGGGCTTAATAAATTTAATAGATTAGCGGTGAGGTCCGGTCGGCAGATTAGGGGTTAATACTTGAAGTTAAGTGTCGGTGATGTTAGGGAGGGCAGATTAGGGGTTAATACTATTTATTATAGGGTTAGTGAGGCGGATTAGGGGTTAATAACTTTATTATAGTAGCGGTGAGGTCAGGTCGGCAGATTAGGGGTTAATAAGTGTAGGTAGGTGGCGGCGAAGTTGGGGGCGGCAGATTAGTGGTTAATAAATATAATATAGGGGTCGGCGGTGTTAGGGGCAGCAGATTAGGGGGACATAGGGATAACGTAGGTGGCGGCGATGTACGGAGTGGCAGATTAGGGGTTATAAAACAATATGCAGGGGTCAGTGATAGCGGAGGCGGCAGATTAGGGGTTAATAAGTGTAAGGTTAGGGGTGTTTAGACTCGGGGTACATGTTAGGGTGTTAGGTGCAGACGTAGGAAGTGTTTCCCCATAGGAAACAATGGGGCTGCGTTAGGAGCTGAACGCTGCTTTTTTGCAGGTGTTAGGGGGTTTTTTTCAGCTCAAACGGCCCCATTGTTTCCTATGGGGGAATCGTGCACGAGCACGTTTTTGAAGCTGGCCGCGTCCGTAAGCACCGCTGGTATTGAGAGTTGCAGTCGCAGTAAATTATGCTCTACGCTCCCTTTTTGGAGCCTAACGCAGCCCTTCTGTGAACTCTAAATACCAGCGGTATTTAAAAGGTGCAGGAGAAAAAAAGCACGCGTAGCTAACGCACCCCTTTGACAGCAGAACTCTAAATCTAGCGGATTATAAATAAATAAAAACTTTTTAAAATTACAATGCTTAAAGTGAAAGTAAATCCTAGCATTTGTGAAACGCTAGAATTGACCATTGAAACAAATAAAGCATACTTTCATTCATGAAGTAATATAAGCAGCTCAGAACGGTGAACACTTTTTACAAATAAAGGAGCTTTCTGCATAAAGTATTTTATACTTCTTGAATGAAAGTCCCCTCTATTTTTTCAGTGGTCAATCCTAGCGTTTCACAAATGCTAGGATTGACTTTAACTTTAAAATACCTATTATCGCATTATACTTTAAAATACACATTCAGAAATCATTTTATATGCATATAAAGTGCCATTAGGTCCATCACAACCTAATCCCTAAAGCACCATAAAGCCCAACACAACCTTACCCCCGTACACTATTAACCTCCTTAACCCTAATGCAGCCTAACCCCAGTACACTATTAACCCCTTAAGAACCATAACCCCCAGCACAACCCAAACCCCACTGCCCTATTAACCCCTAAGTCACAATATTAAACAAACACCAGATATAAAAAAACACAACAGTAAACCTAAATAAAGTAAACAAACCATTAACCAAAAGTATACTACAATAAACTCCAAAAGGAAACAATTAGCAAACCACAAAGTAAACAAAACATTAACCAAAAATACACAACAATAAACAACAAATGGCAACAATTACAAACCAAAAAGTCAACAAATCGTTAACCAAAGTCTTCTGTTTTTTTCTTCATAAGATGTAATCCTCAAAGATAAAAAAATATGAAAAAACGCCAAAAAATCATATTAAGAAAATCCTCTTCTTTTTCTTCATTAGATGTAATTGGGGGGAATCCCCCCAAATAAAGCCACGAAGAAAAAAAAATCCAAAAGGTCCTGTTTTTTTCTCTATCAGATGTAATCCACATGGTGGTGGCTTGTGGTCCTCCTCAGCAGTGGCGGCTCCTCTGGTCAATGGTGGCTCCTGTGGTCCACCTTCACGGCAGCTCCTCTTGTTGTTAATTATTGGCTTTTGTTGTTTATTGTTGTGTACTTTTGTTTATTGGTTTGTTTAAATTGTGGTTGCTTATTGTTGTGAACTTTTGGTTAATGACTTGTGTTTTTTACTACATTTTGATGATTAGATAATGATATCCAGTTCTTTCTACAGCCCAAACCACTATAAAAATAATTTAAAAAAAAATCCAAAGTTCAGCACCTGGGAAAGATTCAAAGAGGTGTGCATGCTAAGGGGTTATACACCTTCACCTCAACTAATATCCAACAAAGCAAATAGCAGCACCACCAATTCCTTAAATGATCATTTATTCAGCCAGACTTCAAATAAACAACGTTTCAGACCCTTGTCCTTAATAATGTTTGATTATACTTACAATGATATCACATTTAAATAGCCATATAAGTACCACCCCAAAATACATATAAACATCTTACCATTACACATAGCGCCACCTAGGGGAAAAAAATTCATATAAACAAAATATTAAAGCACAAAAATTCAGTTCATAACTGCATAATATATGTATACTTTGTATACAATAAACAGTTCACCTATCAACCAGAACCAGTTAAAAGATCTACAGAAAAATTGACCTATCCAGATCTTTATTTATCCCCTCTGGCATTAATGTTCCTAGTTCATAAATCCAAAATGCCTTTCTTCTCATGAGAAGCTTTATATGGTCACCCCGACTCCTAGGGCATTTAGCCTGTTTCAAAACTTGAGATCTAAGTTGGCTCAAATTATACCCATCAGCCACAAAATTATGTGCTACTGGTGCATTTAACTTTTTTGTCCTAATATTACTTTTATGCTGATTGATCCACTCACGGACCATATGGGTGGTTTCGCCTATGTACCCCAACCCACAGTAACTTTTCATGAGATAAATTGCATAGTCAGTATTACAAGTATAATATCCCCAATCTCAAATGTTCTGCCTGTTCTTGGGTGGGTAAATACAGAACCCCTAATCAAACTATTACAGTTCAAGCAGTTAAGACAAGGGAAGCAACCTAAATTCTTCTTACCAATACAAATCTGTACTAGAGATTTAGATGGACCAATATCAGCCCCCCGTACCAAGTTATCCTTAAAGGGACATGAAACCCACATTTTTTCTTTCATGATTTAGAAAGAGAATGCAGTTTTAAACATCTTTCTAATTTACTTCTATTATCTAATTTGTTTTATTCTCTTGATATTCTTTGCTGAAAAGCATATCTAGATATGCTCAGTAGCTGCTGATTGGTTGCTGCATATAGAAGCCTTGTGTGATTGGCTCACCATGTGCATTGCTGTCTCTTCAACTAAGGATATCTAAAAAATGAAGCAAAATAAATAATAGAAGTAAATTGTAATGTTGTTCAAATTTGTATGTTCTATCTGAATCATGAAAGAAAGTTTTTGGGTTTAGTGGCCCTTTAAGGTTCATTTCCCTCTTAAAAGCAGGCATATGGTAATCTTTAAATTCTTGCACCTCAAGGTTGCGTAAAATGTGCCAATGGTGGTACAAAGTCTTTTGTACATATTTACTCCACTGGGAGTACTGAGTGACAAAAACTAACCTAGGTGATTTGCCTTTGTTACTATTTTAACAATGACTGTCTAGGGATCTTTAGGGTATTATCACCCATCTCCCATAGCCTCTGTTCTGCTCTAATTTTATCTGACACATTACGTCTAACCTGCAAAAATTGACACTTAGGTAAACATTTCACTAAGGCTCGAGGGTGACCACTAATAAAGTGTTGGAAACTATTGCAATCTGTCTCCTACTTATATAGATCAACAGACATCTTGCCATCACTTTTAGATACTTTAGATGTCTGTGTATATGTGTGTTTATATGTGTATATATGCATGTATACAGGGAGTGCAGAATTATTAGGCAAATGAGTATTTTGACCACATCATCCTCTTTATGCATGTTGTCTTACTCCAAGCTGTATAGGCTCGAAAGCCTACTACCAATTAAGCATATTAGGTGATGTGCATCTCTGTAATGAGAAGGGGTGTGGTCTAATGACATCAACACCCTATATCAGGTGTGCATAATTATTAGGCAACTTCCTTTCCTTTGGCAAAATGGGTCAAAAGAAGGACTTGACAGGCTCAGAAAAGTAAAAAATAGTGAGATATCTTGCAGAGGGATGCAGCACTCTTAAAATTGCAAAGCTTCTGAAGCGTGATCATCGAACAATCAAGCGTTTCATTCAAAATAGTCAACAGGGTCGCAAGAAGCGTGTGGAAAAACCAAGGCGCAAAATAACTGCCCATGAACTAAGAAAAGTCAAGTGTGCAGCTGCCAAGATGCCACTTGCCACCAGTTTGGCCATATTTCAGAGCTGCAACCTCACTGGAGTTCCCAAAAGCACAAGGTGTGCAATACTCAGAGACATGGCCAAGGTAAGAAAGGCTGAAAGAAGACCACCACTGAACAAGACACACAAGCTGAAACGTCAAGACTGGGCCAAGAAATATCTCAAGACTGATTTTTCTAAGGTTTTATGGACTGATGAAATGAGAGTGAGTCTTGATGGGCCAGATGGATGGGCCCGTGGCTGGATTGGTAAAGGGCAGAGAGCTCCAGTCCGACTCAGACGCCAGCAAGGTGGAGGTGGAGTACTGGTTTGGGCTGGTATCATCAAAGATGAGCTTGTGGGGCCTTTTCGGGTTGATGATGGAGTCAAGCTCAACTCCCAGTCCTACTGCCAGTTTCTGGAAGACACCTTCTTCAAGCAGTGGTACAGGAAGAAGTCTGCATCCTTCAAGAAAAACATGATTTTTATGCAGGACAATGCTCCATCACACGCGTCCAAGTACTCCACAGCGTGGCTGGCAAGAAAGGGTATAAAAGAAGAAAATCTAATGACATGGCCTCCTTGTTCACCTGATCTGAACCCCATTGAGAACCTGTGGTCCATCATCAAATGTGAGATTTACAAGGAGGGAAAACAGTACACCTCTCTGAACAGTGTCTGGGAGGCTGTGGTTGCTGCTGCACGCAATGTTGATGGTGAACAGATCAAAACACTGACAGAATCCATGGATGGCAGGCTTTTGAGTGTCCTTGCAAAGAAAGGTGGCTATATTGGTCACTGATTTGTTTTTGTTTTGTTTTTGAATGTCAGAAATGTATATTTGTGAATGTTGAGATGTTATATTGGTTTCACTGGTAAAAATAAATAATTGAAATGGGTATATATTTGTTTTTTGTTAAGTTGCCTAATAATTATGCACAGTAATAGTCACCTGCACACACAGATATCCCCCTAAAATAGCTATAACTAAAAACAAACTAAAAACTACTTCCAAAACTATTCAGCTTTGATATTAATGAGTTTTTTGGGTTCATTGAGAACATGGTTGTTGTTCAATAATAAAATTAATCCTCAAAAATACAACTTGCCTAATAATTCTGCACTCCCTGTACATATACCTGAATACACATATATATGTATGTATGTATATATATATATATATATATATATACACAGTATATATATATATATATATATATATATATATATATATATATATATATATATATATATATATATATATGTATATATATATATATATATATATATACACACAAATTTAGACATATACATTATATATCCATTATAGCCCTTTTCATTCAAATGCCTTGTCATGTTGTACAGTATATATGAGTGTAACACTTTATTTTAATGTATTATGTTGTGTTTGGTGCACATTTGTATTTTTAGCTCTTACTCTTTGCACTAGGACACCACTCCTGCAAACCCGATGACACAATAAATTTGTGCTTGTTTGAACATGTTTACTTTCAACTTGTAATATGCACTTATCGCAACTTGCACTAACAATAGGGAGCCACTTGTAATCTAGAACACAGTTTTTAATTTTGCTTTAATAAATTAAACAATAACACATCAGTGAATTCTATTTCCCATTTAAGGCACAGTGGGAGTAAAACTATTATTATTAACTAAATAACAGCTAGATTACAAGTTTGGCGTTATGATTGAAAAAGCAGCATTATGACCCATAACGCTGCTTTTTCCCTAACACTGCTATTACAAGTCTTGTAGGTATAGGTGTACCGCACACCTTTTATTCTGTCACGCAACATCAGTACCGCACTTTTAAAAAAGTTATTTTTCAATGGAACTCTCATAGCGCCGGTATTACGAGTTTGCCTGGTAGGCCAAAAAGTGAGCGATACACCCTATACTGACAAGATCTGTACCGCGATCTGAAAGTCAGTAGTTATGAGTTTTACATTACAAAGCTGTAACATAAAACTCATAACTAAAGTTTTAAAAAGTACACTAACACCCATAAACTACCTATTAACCCCTAAACCGAGGCCCTCCCACACCGCAAACACTATAATAAATTTATTAACCCCTAATCTGCCGCTCCGGACATTGCTGCCACTATTAAAATGTATTAACCCCTTTTCTGCCACTCCCCGACATCATCGCCACTTTAACAAAACTATTAACCCCTAAACCACCACTCTCCCGCATCACAAACACTATTTAAATATTATTAACCCCTAATCTGCTGTCCGCCCACACCGTCGCGATAATAAACCTATTAACCTCTAAACCTCAAGCCCCCCACTACTAAATATACTTAAATAAACTATTAACCCCTAAACCGCAAGCCCCCACAACTAAATATACTTAAATAAACTATTAACTCCTAAACCGAAAGACCCCCTAACTTTATATTAAAATTATAATTTCCCTATTTTAAATTAAATTAAAACTTACCTGTCAAATTAAATAAATTAATTTTAAACTGATAATTAAGCTAAGATAATTATTAAACTACAATTAAACTAGCTACCAATTAAATTAAAATAAACTACACATTAAAAAATTCCTAACACTACTCTAAAAATTACAAATAAGTATATAATTACAAAAAAATAACTACATTACAGAAACACTAAATTACGAAAAATAAGATACAAATTATCAAAAATAAAAAATAATTGCACCTAATCTAATAGCCCTATCAAAATGAAAAAGCCCCCCCAAAATAAAAAAAAACCTAGCCTACAATAAACTACCAATGGCCCTTAAAAAGGCCTTTTGTGGGACATTGCCCCAAAGAATTCAGCTCTTTTACCTGTAAACAAAATACAAACAACCCCCAGGACAGTAAAACCCACCACCCCCACAACCAAAACCCCAAATAAAATAACTAAAACAACCTAAGCTCACCATTGCCCTGAAAAGGCATTTGTATGGGCATTGCCCTTAAAAGGGTATTTAGCTCTTTTACATGCCCAGACCCTAATCTAAAACAAAAAAAACACCCAAAAAAACCTTAAATAACCCTAATGCTAACCCCCGACAATCCACTTACAGTTATTAAAGTCCCTCTTGAAGTATCCATCCAGCCAGCAAGAAGTCTTCATCCAGGCGGCCTCTTCGATCTTCATCCAGCCGGCATGGAGAGGGTCCATCCTGAAGACTTCCGGCCAGAGCATCCTCTTCATATGGTTGCTGCCGTAAACTGGAACTTCAATGCAAGTGACGTCATCCAAGATTGCATCCCTTGCATTCCTATTGCCTGAAAGATTTCAATCAGCCAATAGGATTAGAGCTGCTAAAATTCTATTGGCTGTTCCAATCAGCCAATAGGATTTGAGCAGCTCTAATTCTATTGGCTGTTCCAATCAGCCAATAGGATGATACCTCAATCCTATTGGCTGATTGGAAAAGCCAATAGGATGAGAGCTGTTCAAATCCTATTGGCTGATTGGAACAGCCAATAGGATTTTAGCAGCTCTAATCCTATTGGCTGATTGAAATCTTTCAGCCAATAGGAATTCAAGGGACGCCATCTTGGATGACTTCACTTGCATTTAAGTTCCATTTTACAGCGGTGACCGTATGACGAGGATGCTCCACGCCGGATGTCTTCAGGATGGACCCGCTCCATGCCGGATGGATGAAGATAGAAGAGGCTGTCTGGACGAAGACTTCTTGCCGCCTGGATGAGGACTTCGCTGGCTGGATGAAGATCGAAGAAGCCGCCTGGATGAAGACTTCTTGCCAGCTGGATGGATCCTTTAAGCGGGACTTCAATAACTGTAAGTGGATCATCAGGGGTTAGTGTTAGGTTTATTTAAGGGTTTTTTGGGTGGGTTTTATTTTTAGATTAAGGTCTGGGCATGTAAAAGAGCTAAAAACCCTTTTAAGGGTAATGCCCATACAATTTCAGGGCAATGGGGAGCTTAGGTATTTTTAGATAGTTATTTTATTTGGGGGGGTTGGTTGTGGGGGTGGTTGGTTTTACTGTTGTGGGGGAGTTTGTATTTTTTTTACAGGTAAAAGAGCTTAATTCTTTGGGACAATGCCCCTTTAAGGGCCCTTTTAAGGGTCATTGGTAGTTTATTGTAGGCTAGGGTTTTTTTTATTTTGGGGGGCTTTTTTATTTTGATAGGTCTATTAATATTTTTTATTTTTAAAATATTTTTAAAATAAATACAAACTTACCTGTGAAATAAAAATAAAACCTAAGCTAGCTACAATATAACTATTAGTTATATTGTAGCTAGCTTAGGTTTTATTTCACATTTAAGTATGTATTTAGTTTTAAATAGGTATTATTTAGTTAATAATTGTAACTTCAGTTTAGCTCTATTTTAATTATGTTAAAGTTAGGGGGGATTAGGGTTAGGTTTAGGGTTAGGTTTAGGGGTTAATATAGTTTAATTTAGCGTGTTGTGATGTGGGGGGGCTGGTGGTTTAGGGGTTAATAGGTTTATTTAGTTAATAATTGTAAATTTAATTTACCTATATTTTTATTACGTTAAAGTTAGTGGGTGTTAGGGTTAGGCTTAGGGTTACGTTAGGGTTAGGGGTTAATGGATTTATTTAGTGGTAGTGATGTGGGAGGTCAGATGTTTAGGGGTTAAAAACTTTAGTATAGTGGCGGCGACATCGGGAGCGGCAGATGAGGGGTTAATAGTTTTATGTAGGTGGCGGCTATGTTGGGGGCGGCAGATCAGGGGTTAATAACATTATGTAGGTGGCAGCGATGTTGGGGACGGCAAATTAGGGGTTAATAACTGTATGTAGGTGGTGGCAGATTAGGGGTTAATAACTGTATGTAGGTGGCGGCAATGTTGGGGGCAGCAGATTAGTGGTGTTTAGACTCGCGGTTTTTGTTAGGGTGTTAGGTTTAAACATTATTTTCTTTTTCCCCTTAGACATCAATGGGGCTGTGTTACAGAGCTTTTGTTTCCGCGATCACAGGTGTTAGGCTTTTTTTTTTGGCCAGCTCTCCCCATTGATGTCTATGGGGAAATCGTGTACGAGCAAGTCAAAGCAGCGCTTGTTTTCGGTGCGGTATGGAGCTCAACGCCACCATATCGCCCGCACAAGCCTGCTTTTTCAAAACCTGTAATACCAGCACTATAGGGAGGAGAAATAACGCCACTTTTGTGGCGGTCGTTAAAATCCCTATAGCGCTCAAAACTCGTAATTTAGTTGTAAGAGTACAAGAGAAGAATATAAAATGTTTGAAATAGAAATTTTACATGTAAAAAAAAAAACTAAGTGCAGACAAATAGAGGAGCAAAAACGTTTGGGCAAATAAGGGAGATGCCTGGAAATAAGTTAGGGTTGGCAACTATAGTGTGTTTTTGTGTAGTGTGCGTTATTATAAGGCTTCTATGCAGTTCTATCCTATTATATAATAAATACATTAGGTAGGTGGTTACTATTTTTATCTCAAACACCTACTAATCATAATTGCCTGAGATTTCTCATTATAAAAAGGAATTCTTTGAGTAGTACTGTATATTGCCCTTATTTTGTTTCCTCTTCTCGCTGCAAACACGTAGTAAACACTTAAGCTGTAAATAAACTAACACAGCTTGCAATAAAAAATGCTTCTTCTTATGGAATTTTACAGGCACTGCTGTGCATTGAAAACTAATTTCATATTTGTTTTAAAAAAATCAAATAAATGAACAAATAAAAAGATTTTAACTTTTTAGCGCTTATTTCTCATGTTTGTTTTGTTTTGTAATTTATGTCAAGTGATGTCAGACACAGCACTTTTCAGAGTAAAGCTAATTAAAAAAAATGAAAAAGAGGTTTGCAGAGCTAGATCTTAGCCTGCTATAATAATCTTCTTTATCATCAACTAAGGTATATTTCTCCTTTAAAAACAATATTGAAACAGGTTGACATCATATGCATACATTATAAATATATTAGCAACGGATAACATTTTATGGAGGTTACTTGAGACAGAGACGTTGTCAAAATTAATGATAATCAGAGGGGTCATAAGGAGGAATGTCATACATATTCATTTGGCGTTCTTGGAACTAGCTAGAGTGTCCTGGGAAAACACATTTGGATTTTATATCAAAATTAGAAACATTTAAAAATTGGGTTCACAGTACGTCGTTCCCAAATGAATAGCTCAGATGGGCAAAAATTTACTGAGTACTGAGGTGTGAGGATAAAGTCATCTTCAGAATAAAATATGGTATCTGTGTACATTTTAACCCATACAGTATATGTTGCAAATGACATATGAGAAGGGTAGGGTTAATGAAATGCTGCAAATTGTAATTAGATTTATATATTTTTTAATAAACTATATATTGTTATTTAGTGGTTATATTAACATGTTTTATACAATTTTAAAATATTCCACAGCACTTAATAATGGTACACCAGATAAATAATATAGGATAATACAGAAGAAAAGGGAGTATAGAGTCTAGCAGAGGACAACATGAACTGTCTAGTAAGGTACTTGTGAGGGTTGAATATTCTTTTTATTTAATGCTGATCATAGACCAGATTTTTATGAAAAATCCTAACCATCCCCCAGAACACCCAGGGTCATCCCCTCATTCGTGCCTGCAAACTCTCCAAGACACCTCTTGTTTTATGTAGTAACAAGTCTACTTTTCTATAATTAAACAGACGTGAATATTTTGCAATCATGTTTCTGCACTTGGTGGGGTGGTAATTGTTTTAATGCTCATTTCATGTGTTCAAGGTGGGAAAGTAGCAAATCTATAGAAATGATAGGTAAAGGAATGCTCAATGAATTTCAAAACACAATAAGGCCCCTTGGGACTTATATGAATCTAGTCCTAAAGTTTGCAATATGGATGATGCTTTAAAAAAAAAATCTCCATTTTTTTTCTCTGTAATTTCTCCTTCAACCAATAGCAGGTTACTTACATGTCCTATTTGTGATCATTAAAAGTTTTTTATATTGTAAATATTTCAATGTACCATAAAAGTATAAGCATATATGGCACACCTTGTCAAAACAGGATTATATATGTTATTGTACCAAATCAATATATTTGTTATATTTGTTGCAAGCTACTACAACAGTATCAACATACGTTTACAACTTTTGTGTTTATTAACCCGGATCTAAGGTTACAAATGTAATATTTAGACATATAACAACAGGGGATGTTTTCATGAACTATACCTTGCTCTCTGTTTATTTATTGATGGGTTTTTTTTAAAGTGGTTTTATTGAAGATGCGTCTCTTCATTTTAAGCACCCCTGTCTTCTTAATATACATTACCCAACGAAAACACAAGTCATAGGACAAATTTGATTTGAACATAAACCACATGTGACTAAAAACAAATCATTTACTTGCTCCCAAAAGATCAGTGAATGATTTGCTCTGACATCATTCAGTACCAGCCCCGTATTTCTGCTAAACCACAGCTGTCTGTTGATTACTTTAAAATCTATATATTTCACACGAGAGGCATATTTCGACTCTAAGAGTGATAGTTGAAGGTTTCTAGACAAAATATTGCAGCTATTGCAAGACACATAAGTCAAACAATAGGACATCAGATGCTATTTTGTTGTTTTTCTAAAATGCCAGTCTCATAAAAAAATGAGAACTTGTATTACTGACAAAGGACTAACTGTTATGCAAGTATATGATGGTACTGCACTGAAAAAATATAGCAACAATAAATTAATCAAATATCTATTTTAGCAACTTGATCCTACACAATTCTTTATTTGTGCAGTTCACTAAATAGCAGTTACTCAATATGATCAGACATAAGTGAGTTTTTCATCCCAACCTGTTGAGCGGCTCTTGTATGATGGTTGATCTGCTTCTGTTGATAGACATAAGGATGCTGCTACATTGAGGTTCTGGTGCTAGCAATAGTAACTTGCTTTAGGATCTAAAATGTGCTACTTTGGCATGTAGGGTATGTTAAGGTTAAAAAGTAAAATATACACTATGAAAACGTATATTCTTTTTATGTATTGCAACATTTGTACTACTACAATTATTAATTACATTGCTAATATATAATTACTATTAGGATACATCCAGTTTTAGAAGTTCAGACATAGAGAAAAATTCTCAGAGTACAATGATGCATTAGCAGGTTGTAAAAATAGTGGATTGCCTTTAAAAACAGAGATGATTGCTCACTCCCATTGTATACTTTTATGATCTCTCATCACTGACTGTCATATACATAATGAAGCTTTCACCTTGTACGTAAGTTTGTGTATTTTTTTACATAGTTATGAAGTGCATGCAGGCGGTATTTAATGCACTTCAGCGGAGGACTTCATATGAGGTAAATGAAGTTCTTGCTTGACCCTGCAATTAAATACTTGGATAATTTGCCTAAACATTGTGGTTGCAATATTGTCTAATGGCTTGACTCACTCATGCTGTCAATGACCACTATATTTTGGGTCCTTGTTGTGTCATTCAATATATTGTAAACAGTGATAGTGTAGGACAATAATATAGTAATTGCAGTTAGTGTTTAATGTAGGTTTAGGAATAGGGCTAAAGTTAGAGATACACTTAGTTTTTAATGCTAGGTCTAGGTTTAGGCATAGGGGCCAATTTAACAATGTGTGGACTGACATGATCTGCTGTAGCTTATCATTGCACAAGCAGTTCTAGTGAAATGCTTGTGCAATGCTGCCCCCTGCAGATTTGCGACCCCATTGTATCCGATCAGGTTGATTGCTGTCTGCAGCCTCAGAGGTGGCGGACGAGTTAAGGAGCAGTCGTCTTATGACCGCTGCTACTTAACTTTCGCTTCAGGCTGACCTGAAGCGGAGTGGGTCGGAAGCAGCATCCACTGCTTCATAAATCGACCCCATAGGGTTAAAGTTATTGCAAAGTTTTGGGTTAAGGTTATTTCAAGGGTTAGGATAACCATCAGTTCTAGAGTTAAGTTTATCACTTGAGTCTGGGATACAGACAGGTATCCTTTGTTGAAAAGCATACCTAGATAAGCTCAAGAGCTGGGAGATAGCTGCTGATTGGTGGCTGCACATATATGGCTCTTGTCATTGGTTTGTTGATGTGCTCAGTTAGTTCCCAGTAGTTCATTGCAAATCCTTCAAAAAAAGATTCCAAGAGAATGAAGCAAAATTGGTAATAGAAGTAAATTGGAAAGTTGCGTAAAAATGTATGCTCTAAATTGTAAAATACATTCTTCAGAGAATATCTCAAGCAGCTTTTCACATGAATTTTGCGCCTTTCTATTCCAAAAGTTTTGACCACTGGAACAATTTGTTGACCTCTTTTGAATGCCATATCTAGAATGCTTACATTTTTCTTTTTAATATAACAGTTCCTGGGCATGTTTAATTCACAGACTCATTTCCTGGTTTAAAAATATTTCAAATGTAGCTCAAATCAAACATTTAAACTATAGAAATTACACACAGTTAAATACATTTATCAGACGGTTTATTTAAGAGTGCTAAAAAGAATATAACATTTACAAAACTCTGGACATAAAACAGTGGTCTCAGAGGTCTCACTTGAGACTGGGCCCACACCTCTATAGGGGCTATCTGCATTGTATTATTTCCAAGATAACCATCAGCTTCTTTTTCTTGTATGTGTCTGCCAACTCAGCTGTACAAAAAAAATTATCATAATTAGACAAATCAAAATATTTTTTTATATTAATTTATATTGTGACAGAAAATGGTTCATCCCACTGTGCATCGCCAGTTTGTCACGGAAAGGGTTAACCGAACCTTTCCTCTTTTTACTACTTTGCAACAGTCTAGCCACTCCAGGCAAGCTTGTGACTTAGTTCAGTGGGTGCAAGGGTTAACAAATACTCTCTCGTCTGTGCTAGACCCAGAAAAATATCCAAACACCCTTGAATGCCACCCACACTATAGACTATCTATACTCCCACCACATTAAGATTATTATATGGTAAATCCTAAATATAAATCTAGACAAACAGACTAAAAATCCCAAAACACAATTTGGAAGAATCAATCTAAAAAAAAAAACCAATAATGTTCTCACTAGTTTCTTTGGTAACATGGTACAGTTATAAGGCAAAGGAAAAAAACTTAATATAGGAATATTTAATTATCAGCAAAAAGAGTAACAGTACATTAATATAAAAATGGAATTAACATACACAAATACACAATTTAACCATATTAAAATAAAGAGGAGAACATAAAACAGAACCTATAACTTTACCAGAATAGTCTCTGTCCCAGGGAAATGGCAGAAATGGGGTCAATCAATCTGCACTAGCTTCCCATGTGAAAGACAATATTATTCTGCTAAATTCACTATTAAATAATTTTTTTAGGTCATGTTTCTGACCAAGCCCCTTCCAAAGTGGGCAAAGAAAGAGCTACACATTTTTTTATGGCAGGCCGTAAAACCAAACTGCAAGTCCTGGCTGATATTATAGGATACCTTATAATTTTATTTATGTTTATACAATACACATACACTAAGAAGCAATCCCTTTGTGACATCATGAGGATTATTTTGATACCAAATATGACATGTTTGTCATATTTGGCCCTCCGGTAACATAAATGTAGTCAACAAATATCTTGAGAATCCTAGAGTTTCAACTCTAATTGAGCACAGGTCTCTGTCTTGATAGAGGGCACTGTCTTCTGTCTCTCTGTGCTGACAGTTTGACCCATAAAGATCACTCTCCTGAGAAGACAGAATTGCACCTTATCTCTGATTCATCAGATGTAGGTAATAAAAACCATTCTTCCCAAAAACCTTGCCTTTTTTCTGATAAGAAGTTGCAAATAGCATGGAAATATAGGGCACAGAAGAAAAAGAAAATAAATAAAAAAAAAACCCTGACATCCTCATGAGGTCTTCATAACATATATGATTTATATTAATTACACAAATCATTAAAGGGACAGTACACTGTAAAATTGTATTTCCATTAATGTATTTTAAATAACTTGTTATACCAACTGCAGAGTATAACATATTTAAGAAATTGCATTTTCATGCTTATATGTGTATATGAAGTAGCTGATTGTGTGCTTTGAAACCACAGCCTATTACAATGGGTTGAACTTAAAGGTGATATCAGATCTCATTATGTTATAACTTTCTGTACACAGACTTGCTTCCTTATCATATTTGTCTGGAACACCAAAGCTCAATACATAGAGAGAACAATGGACAATTATAATTTTATTGCTTAACTATCCTGCATCCCACTGAGAGTGTAGCTTCTTCTGCTGGCTGTGTTTACTTAGACTTGTCAATAGCATATACTCCAGTATCAAAACTTTCAGTATAGGTGGCTATACCACAGGCTAAATCAGCTATTTCAAATGCTGAAATAGTAGTAAAGGAGCTACTTGTAACCAATTGAATACACTCTAGCAGGTAAAAAGGATAATTGGGAATAATTTAAAGGGGAGAAATCTTTTGGGTGAACTGTCTCTTAAGTGATATTACCAGTTATGTGAAGAAACTTGTATGTATATACATTAGGCACCTCTTCAACATAGAATCAATTCAGTGCCATGTTTTATTCCTAACTGCATATATTTTGTTTTTGTGTAGGTATAAGAATGCATTAATCTACTGGCACTTTGACAACAACATTTATATATGAGGCCTTATTTGCTATACTTGCTAGTGCAGCATTTTAATCTAACTGTTTTGGGACATAAATATATACTGCATGCACTTTTCAGACATTTTTCTTTTCAGACATTGGTTCTTGGCTTTAATTTAAAAAAAATGCTCTATTGATATAGAGCAATTTATTTTTTAATTTGATGTCCCTTTAAACACATCCGTCTTGAAACAATATTGATTATTCTTACACCTAATTCAATGTTATATTTGTAAAAATGTTGTGAAAATGGTTGTTGTGGTTGTGAAATGGTTATTTACATACATTTTTATTAGGATTTATTAGCTTAAATTCGTAGATGCTCATAAGGTTGCTCAGAGATTAGTCTGTAGATGTGAGATTATGTTCATTGAGTATCTCTTCGCCAATATTTTCTACAGATTTGTTAGGAAGAGTTACATCCATTAACATCAATGTTTGCGTTGGCAATATTTTTCTATGAGCCATTAGTTTCATAAATGGGTTTTATTGAATAAAGGCAATTATCTTTTTTTATTTTATTATTTTTGAAATATTAAATTAAAGGGGCAGTCTACTTAAAATTGTTATTGTTTAAAAAGATAAATAAACATTTTATTACCAATTCTCTAGTTTTGCATAACCAACACTCTAAGCCCCTGCAGACTGCCCCTTATCTCAGTGCTTTTTACAATCTTTCATTTTAGCCAATCAGTTTTTGTTCTTATATAACCAATATCATTCTCCATGGGAGTAAGCACAAAGTTATCTATATGGCAAACATGAACTATCACTGTCTGACCGTTGTGCAAGATTTAAAAAGCCCTGACATAAGCGGGTACTGCAAAGGCTTAGAAACACGCAAACTAAAAGGTGATAAAGTATATTTATATTTAACAATGTTCGTTATGCAAATCTGGGAAATGAGTAGTAAATACGTTAACTATCTTTTTAAACAATAAAAAAAATCAAGTAGGACTTTAACTTGCAAAAAAATAACATCATGTTTTAGTAATAGATTTACAATAAGTTACTAGTTGATTGGAATATATTAATATAAACGTTTGCATATCCAAATGATACATGCATAGGCCTAGATTATACTGAAGTTTTAAACTTTACTTTCTAACAATGGCAACAGCGCAGCCCAAATTGTCATTAATCTTAATTCAATATAATAGAGATTTATATTGCTATCATTGGGTAGTAAATGTGAAAACTGCAATAAAATATATACGTGCTAAAAAAAAAAATTAAAGAGTGCCTAATTAAATTATGGTTTAAGAAATTGTGTGAATTTAAAAAAAAAGTATTTTTTATAAATTCATTATAGTTGTTTAACCCCTTAAGGACCACAGCACTTTTCCATTTTCTGTCCGTTTGGGACCAAGGCTATTTTTACATTTTTTGCGGTGTTTGGCTGTAATTTTCCTCTTACTCATTTACTGCACCAACACATATTATATACCGTTTTTCCCGCCATTAAATTAACTTTCTAAAGATAACATTATTTTCATCATAACTTATAGTTTACTATAAAAATTTTTATAAAATATGAGGAAAAAATGGAAAAAAACACACTTTTTCTAACATTGACCCCCAAAATCTGTTACACATCTACAAACACGAAAAAACACCCATGCTAAATAGTTTATAAATTTGGTCCTGAGTTTAGAAATACCAAATGTTTACATGTTCTTTGCTTTTTTTGCAAGTTATAGGGCAATAAATACAAGTAGCAATTTGCTATTTCCAAACCACTTTTTTTCAAAATTAGCGCTAGTTACATTGGAACACTGATATCTTTTAGGAATCCCTGAATATTCCTTGACATGTATATACTGTATATCTTTTTAGAAGACATCTCTTCGCCAAAATTAGCGCTAGTTACATTGGAACACTGATATCTTTTAGGAATCCCTGAAAATTCCTTGACATGTATATATATCTTTTTAGAAGTATCTCTTTGCCAATATTTTCTACAGATTTGTTAGGAAGAGTTACATCCATTAACATCAATGTTTGCGTTGGCAATATTTTTCTATGAGCCATTAGTTTCATAAATGGGTTTTATTGAATAAAGGCAATTATCTTTTTTTATTTTATTATTTTTGAAATATTAAATTAAAGGGGCAGTCTACTTAAAATTGTTATTGTTTAAAAAGATAAATAAACATTTTATTACCAATTCTCTAGTTTTGCATAACCAACACTCTAAGCCCCTGCAGACTGCCCCTTATCTCAGTGCTTTTTACAATCTTTCATTTTAGCCAATCAGTTTTTGTTCTTATATAACCAATATCATTCTCCATGGGAGTAAGCACAAAGTTATCTATATGGCAAACATGAACTATCACTGTCTGACCGTTGTGCAAGATTTAAAAAGCCCTGACATAAGCGGGTACTGCAAAGGCTTAGAAACACGCAAACTAAAAGGTGATAAAGTATATTTATATTTAACAATGTTCGTTATGCAAATCTGGGAAATGAGTAGTAAATACGTTAACTATCTTTTTAAACAATAAAAAAAATCAAGTAGGACTTTAACTTGCAAAAAAATAACATCATGTTTTAGTAATAGATTTACAATAAGTTACTAGTTGATTGGAATATATTAATATAAACGTTTGCATATCCAAATGATACATGCATAGGCCTAGATTATACTGAAGTTTTAAACTTTACTTTCTAACAATGGCAACAGCGCAGCCCAAATTGTCATTAATCTTAATTCAATATAATAGAGATTTATATTGCTCTCATTGGGTAGTAAATGTGAAAACTGCAATAAAATATATACGTGCTAAAAAAAAAATTAAAGAGTGCCTAATTAAATCATGGTTTAAGAAATTGTGTAAATTTAAAAAAAAAGTATTTTTTATAAATTCATTATAGTTGTTTAACCCCTTAAGGACCACAGCACTTTTCCATTTTCTGTCCGTTTGGGACCAAGGCTATTTTTACATTTTTTGCGGTGTTTGGCTGTTATTTTCCTCTTACTCATTTACTGCACCAACACATATTATATACCGTTTTTCCCGCCATTAAATTAACTTTCTAAAGATAACATTATTTTCATCATAACTTATAGTTTACTATAAAAATTTTTATAAAATATGAGGAAAAAATGGAAAAAAACACACTTTTTCTAACATTGACCCCCAAAATCTGTTACACATCTACAAACACGAAAAAACACCCATGCTAAATAGTTTATAAATTTGGTCCTGAGTTTAGAAATACCAAATGTTTACATGTTCTTTGCTTTTTTTGCAAGTTATAGGGCAATAAATACAAGTAGCAATTTGCTATTTCCAAACCACTTTTTTTCAAAATTAGCGCTAGTTACATTGGAACACTGATATCTTTTAGGAATCCCTGAATATTCCTTGACATGTATATATATCTTTTTAGAAGACAACCCAAAGTATTGATCTAGGTCCATTTTGGTATATTTTGTGCCACCATTTCACCGCAAAATGCGATCAAATAAAAATAATTGTTCACTTTTTCACAATTTTTTTCACAAACTTTAGGTTTCTCACTGAAATTATTTATAAACAACTTGTGCAATTATGGCATAAATGGTTGTAAATGCTTCTCTGGGATCCCCTTTGTTCAGAAATAGCAGCCATATATGTCTTTGGCATTACGTTTTGGTAATTAGAAGGCCGCTAAATGCAACTGCGCACCACACATGTATTATGCCCAGCAGTGAAGGGGTTAATTAGCGAGCATGTAGGGAGCTTCTAGGGTTAATTTTCTAGGGTTAATTTTAGCTTTAGTGTAGTGTAGTAGACAACCCCAAGTATTGATCTAGGCCCATCTTGGTATATTGCATGCCACCATTTCACCGCTAAATGCGATCAAATTAAAAAAAAATGTTACATTTTTCACAATTTTAGGTTTCTCACTGAAATTATTTACAAACAGCTTGTGCAATTATGGCACAAATGATTGTAAATGCTTCTCTGGGATCCCCTTTGTTCAGAAATAGCAGACATATATGGCTTTGGTAAAGCTTTTTGGTAATTTGAAGGCCACTAAATGCCGCTGCGCACCACACGTGTATTATGCCCAGCAGTGAAGGGGTTAATTAGGGAGCTTGTAAGTAGCTTGTAGGGTTAATTTTAGCTTTAGTGTAGTGTAGTTGACAACCCAAAGTATTGATCTAGGCCCATTTTGGTATATTTCATGCCACCATTTCACCGCAAAATGCGATCAAATAAAAAAAATTGTTCACTTTTTCACAAACTTTAGGTTTCTCACTGAAATCATTTACAAACAGCTTGTGCAATTATGGCACAAATAGTTGTAAATGCTTCTCTGGAATCCCCTTTGTTCAGAAACAGCAGACATATATGGCTTTGGCGTTGCTTTTTTGGTAATTAGAAGGCCGCTAAATGCCGCTGTGCATCACACGTGTATTATGGCTAGCAGTTAAGGGGTTAATTAGGTAGATTGTAGGGAGCTTGCAGGGTTAATTTTAGCTTTAGTGTAGAGATCAGCCTCCCACCTGACACATCACACCCCCTGATTCCTCCCAAACAGCTCTCTTCCCTCCCCCACCCCACAATTGTCCCCGCCATCTTAAGTACTGGCAGAAAGTCTGCCAGTACTAAATTAAAAGATATCTATTTTTTATTTTTATTTTTTAGCATATTTACATATGCTGCGGTGTAGGATCCCCCTTAGCCCCCAACCTCCCTGATCCCCCCCCCAAACAGCTCTCTAACCCTCCCCCTCTACCTGATTGGGAGCCATCTTGGGTACTGGAGGCTGTTTGCCAGTACCCAGTTTACAATAAAATAGATTTTTTTAAAACATTTTTTATGTAATGTAGCTTCTCCCCCCTCAAAGACCAACCCCCACACCCTCCCAGATCCCTTAGATCATTTTTATATGCCCCCTTTCTCCCACTTATTAATATATATTTTTTCTGTAGTGCAGCAATTCAAACCCACTCCCTTCCTGTGCACGCGCCCGCCCGCCGCACCCCGTGCACGCCCTTCCGTGCGTGGCCCCGGCTACCCTGCCCACTTCTTCAGCCAAGAAGCCATCGATGGCTGCCCACCCGCCTCCCACATCGGCTCCCACCCACAAACTATTGCGGCCATCAATGTCCGGTGCAGAGAGGGCCACAGATTGGCTCTCTCTGCATCGGAGGGGTAAGAGAGGTTATTGCAGGATGCCTCGATATCAAGGCATCACTGCAATAACCGGAAAGCAGCTAGAAGCGATCAGGATTGCTTCCACCGCTTTTCCAGACCGACAACGTAGACCGTACATCCTCGGTCGTTAACTGAATACTAAATGAGGATGTACGGTGTACGTGATCGGTCCTTAAGGGGTGAAAGGGATACTAAACCCAAATATTTGCTTTTATGACTAAGATAGAGCATGCAATTTTAAGCAACTTTCTAATTTACTCCTTTTATCAACTTTTCTTCGTTCTCTTGCTATCTTTACTTAAAAAGCAGAAGTATAAAGCTTAGGAGCCCTCCCATTTTAGGTTCAGCACCCTGGATAGTGCTTTCTTATTGGTAGCTACATTTAGCAAACCAATAAGCAAACATAACCCAGGTTCTTAACCCAAAATGGGCCTGCTGCTAAGCTATACATTTCTGATTTTTAAATAAAGATAGCAAGAGAACAAAAAAAATGATAATAGGAGTAAATTAGAAAGTTGCTTAAAAATGCATGCTGTATCTGAATTATTAAAGAAAGATTTGGGTTTAGTATCCCTTTAAGCTTTTTATTTATTGCAAAATAAAAATCTATTTTGATTTACAATCTGGACAAGATTACAAGTCGCGCCGTATGAGTTTTCCGCAAGCGATATGCTCTTTTTGCAATAAATTTTCATTGCTCAGATATTACAAGTCTTCAAAAATCATGATTGCACATGCGCAATCACCTTTTATGCAACAATCCTTTCCCACTCGAAGAGCTATAGATAACAGTTTTCAGCAACATAAAAGTTTCACAAAACACTTCAAAAATACTTTACAAAGTACAATTATTAACACTGTCTAATAAAAATGATTTTAAAAAAATATGCACACAAAAGTTGTAAGGGCTCAAAGATAGGAGATCTTGGGTGTTAGAACAAAAAAACAGACAAAGGAATTTTACATTGCCATACATACACATACATAGAGAAACAGGGATTTATATGTATATAGATTTGTTTAACTATGGAAATAATGAAACTATTTCACATTACAATCTTATGCACATTAAACAATATCTCATAGGGATTTTCAATGAGATATCTAGACATATACAGTATATACTCATATACATATCTCGCTATAAATAGATATATGAGTCCAAAAATCATCACATATGTAGAGAAATATTTATTTATAGATAAATAGAACATATTCTGTTAAGAAAACATTCTCGCAATCTGAAATATTCACATTTTCATGTACACTTTTCGAGGAGAATACGTCATGGGCTTTGCACAACAGATTAGGATTTTTTTTTTTTTTTTCTACTTGTCTTCTCCATTGACTTCTATAAGGGAATACGTGAACACGCACGCAATTTAACTTTTTGGATTACGCAGGTTAATGCACACGTAAAATAAGTTATTTTGCAACTTAAAATACCGGTGCAACCGCCAAATGTGGAAAAGCCATAATGCGCACAGTGTTTACGCAACTGCAAAAAACAAATTTGCTGCGCGACTTGTAATCTTGCCCAATCTGTGTGCTAAACACATCATAAAAATATATATAAATATACACAAATATATATGTATGTATTTAAAGATATATCTATAGATGTGTAATGAATGTATTATAGTATTGTTAAAACTGATGTACATTGCACTGTTACCTACTGTAAAAGTACAGACTGTATGTAAATAATGTGTGATTGCTGTTTTATAAAAAAAAAACACTTCAATTTATTCTTGAAATTCTAGCAGGACGTGGGTTAGGCTCTACAGTGAGTGAGGTTAAACTGATAGATGAGGAAAAAGAAACCCAGTAAAAATTGAAGGATATGAGAGAGAAAAATAACAGAGAAATGAGTCGAGGGAATAATAAAATAAGAGAGAGAAGTTAAACCAGTGACCCTTGTCAGCAGCGAAAAGAAGGAGATTAGAAAATGTTTCATGCTAATTTCCATGGAGATTTCTTTAATTTATCAAAAATTACTTTCTTCTACTTTGATTTGTGTGTCCGCCTGCCCCCTTGCTGCCTTCAGTGGGGTGGTCTTCCTCGTCACGCCATGCTGACTGTGGATCTCCTGTGCCCCACGCTGGGCTGAGGCGTCATGAGATTACTGAAGCAGGGCTGACATCTCTATCAGCTCTGCCACAAGACTGGCCTTTCCCTTCTGTTTTCTTTTTTCCTATTGCAGCAGGTTTGGGATTCTTGTCACATGATGGCTTCATTGGGGCCTTGCGCTGAAGCATTTCACCTCTCTCTTGATCCTTTCAGCTTGGTTCTTGCTGCTGCCTGGAATATCAAAGAAGATTTGAGGGTCACTGAACCATGGACAGGATGTATAAAGCCATCAGCTTGCCTGGCAGCATCAAAACAATCCTTAAAAACATACACTGTGGATGCTTTTTGTACTTATGCTACATATTAGAAAATAAAAATAGTCGCTGAAAGCAATGTTTGCAGCTATAAACTAGAGATGATACAATCCCGGCTGGATTTTAAAAATAAACACAATTGATGGGAATACGTATATTGGATTCGATTAAAAGTGGTGCGCTAAATACATTTTTCGCTTAAGTGCTCTACCTGTGCTCAAAGTAAAAATGTATTGCTGCCGGGTTAGCACGCATATTACGGATTAAAAGCATAAAGTTAGCGTGCAAGGGAAAATTCTATGCATGCTAACTTCAGGATTTTGGATACAACGAAGCACTGACTTCTCCCCATTGACTTCTATGGGGTACGCTCTTAAAAAAAACCCTCTATCCGATGTTAGACCAAATGTGCTAAACCCAAAGTGAGTTATGAATACTTTACATTCCAATGTTCTTCAGAGAGAAGAAAATTTTATTTTTATGTAAATAAATATATATACATATATATTTTAAATAAGAACTTTTTTATTCTATGTGAAGAATATTGGAATTTAAAATATTTCTATTCAAAAAACCTTTTAAACACATTTAAAAGGAATAAAAATTATATTGCATGTTTCGAGGTATTTGACTATACACATATATACACATATAGAATATAGCCCTTAATTTACAATGAGGTTAGGTTCCAGAAGAAATGGTTGTAAATAGAAACCAGTGTAAATTAAAACCCGGTTTATTATAATGTAAATCATAGGGAAGAGAGCGAGTTACATTCAAGGCCCCTCTCAAAATTGGCATAATACATTATATTTAATGAATGCTAAACAGCATTATAAACAGTATGAAATAATCACACAACAGGGTAGGGGGAGATTGCTGATGCTCATACAGGCAAGAGCAGAGACAAACACCCTGAGTTGGAAAACTGCCCACATATCTATGCAAAGTTCAGCACTCCCTGCCCCTGGAACTTTCACTCACTCACTCACTCACTCACATCGGACCCACCTTTCATACCACCACGCCTACTATCTTATGAGGATTTTAAATTTGCTTTGCTACTCAGCTTCATCACATGAGTTACGTGACTCTTACATTTCAATCATATGTATGTAGAAGCACAGTGCTGCTCAGCATCCCTGTGCCACTGGATATAAAAAGTGTACACACCCTTGTTAAAATGTCAGGTTTCTGTGATGTAAAAAAATGAGACAAAGATAAATCATTTCGGAACTTTTTCCACCTTTAATGTGACCTATAAACTGTACAACTCAATTTAAAAACAAACTGAAATCTTTTAGGTAAAGGGAAATAAAAATAAAAAACTAAAATAATATGGTTGCATAAGTGTGAACACCCTTTTATAACTGGGGATGTAGCTGTGTTCAGAATTAAGCAATCACATTCAAAATCATGTTAAATAGGAGTCAGTACACACCTGTCATCATTTAAAGTGTCTCTGATTAACCCAAATAAAGTTCAGCTGTTCTAGTAGGCCTTTCCTGACATTTTGTCAGTCGCATCTACAGCAAAAGCCATGGTCCGCAGAGAGCTTCTAAAGCATCAGAGGGATCTCATTGTTAAAAGGTATAAGTCAGGAGAATGGTACAAAAGAATTTCCAAGGCATTAAATATACCATGAAACACAGTGAAGACAGTCATCATCAAGTGAAGAAAATATGGTGCAACAGTGACATTACCAAGAACGGGATGTCCCTCCAAAATTGATGAAAAGACGAGAAGAAAACTGGTCTGGGAGGCTGCCAAGAGGCCTACAGCAACATTAAAGGAGCTGCAGGAATATCTGGCAAGTACTGGTTGTGTGGTACATGTGACAACAATCGCCCGTATTCTTCATGTATCTGGACTATGGGGTAGAGTGGCAAGACGGAAAACAAACATCCAAGCCTGGCTAAATTTTGCAAAAACACATCTGAAGTTTCCTAAAAGCATGTTGCAAAAGGTGTTCTGGTCTGATGAAACCAAAGTTGAACTTTTTGGCCATAATTCCAAAAGATATGTTTGGCGCAAAAACAACACTGCATATCAGCAAAAGAACACCATACCCACAGTGAAGCATGGTGGTGTCAGCATCATGCTTTGGGGCTGTTTTTCTTCAGCTGGAACTGGGGCCTTAGTCAAGGTAGAGGGAATTATGAACAGTTCCAAATGCCAGTCAATATTGGCACAAAACCTTCAGGCTTCTGCTAGAAAGCTGAACATGAAGAGGAACTTCATCTTTCAGCATGACAACGACCCAAAGCATACATCCAAATCAACAAAGGAATAGCTTCACCAGAAGAAGATTAATGTTTTGGGATGGCCCAGCCAGAGCCCAGACATCAATCCAATTCAAAATCTGTGGGGTGATCTGAAGAGGGCTGTGCACAGGAGATGCCCTCGCATTCTGACAGATTTAGAGTGTTTTTGCAAAGAAGAGTGGGCAAATCTTGCCAAGTTAAGATGTGCCATGCTGAAAAACTCCTACCCAAAAAGACTGAGTGCTGTAATAAAATCAAAAGGTGCTTCAATAAAGTATTAGTTTAAGGGTGTTCACACTTATGCAACCATATTATTTTAGTTTTTTTTTTTTATTTCCCTTTACCTAAAAGATTTCAGTTTGTCTTTCAATTGAGTTGTACAGTTTATAGGTAGGGATGGACGAATGTGTAAATTTTCGAATTCGAATGTTAGAACGAATGTTATTACCGAAATTCGAATTATAAATCCGAATGTTGATAAGAACGAATATTCTTAAAAATTCTGTAATCGAATGCTATTTACAGTTTTCGAATGTCACTTTCGAATTCGAATGTTTATAATTATATCGAATGTCCACATTTGAAATTTCGAATTTAACATTCTATTTAACAAATACTATTCAGAAGTTCAATAGTTCATGTGGTAGGGAGGGAATCTAGTAAATTGATACATAATAGATACAAATATATAATTTTGAATGTTTCTATATAGAATATTGCATAATTCGAATATTACATTTAAAGAAAGCATTAGAAATACTATTACAAATATAAATTAGAATTTTTCGAATGAATATTTTCAAATGTAAACGTAAAATTCAAAACCGAACATTTGAAAATCGAATGTTAGAATGTTATGTAAACATTCAAAATTTGATTCAAACGAACGAATGTGTTAAAATTCGTTTCATTTTTCGAATGTTGCAAAACATTCGCCCATCCCTATTTATAGGTCACATTAAATATGGAAAAAGTTCTGAAATTATTTATCTTTGTCTCATTTTTTTACATCACAGAAACCTGACATTTTAACAGGGGTGTGTAGACTTTTTATATCCACTGTACATTGGAGCCCTTCCCAGTCAAACATCTTGCCATATACCTTATCCCTTTAAGACATTTAATAATTATATTATATAATATTATATTTGTATTAAAAAGCGTATATATGTATGTAATGGAATATGTATGTAATATGTATGTATGGAATAGGGGTTAATAATTTTATTTAGGTTGCGGCAATGTCGGGGGCAGCAGATTAGGGGTGTTTAGACTCAGGGTTTATGTTAGGGTGTTAGGTGTAAACGTTAGTGGTTTTCTACTATATAAATCAATGGGATATCTGGCAGCATCGAACACAAGCTTTCGCTACTTTCAGACTCGCAGAGAATAGCCGCGAGTGTACCTGTTAACTATTTGATAACTTTGAAAAAATGTTAAATAGTGCCGAATGTGTATTTGGAACATGTGTAATGACGTAAGCAACGATCTGTGTCGGATTGAGACCGGCGGATAGTATGTTACGTCACAGATTTCAAATTTTGACGGTCTGTAGGCTTTGATAACTAGGTCAAATCAAGCTTGCCACAATTACGCTGCCGAATTCCAGCGTATTTGTGGTTGACAGCTTGATAAATATCCCCCTAAATCTGTATTTACTACATATGGTGTGATGAATGGTTTAAAAAGTCATACTACATACATTTTTTATATGAATTAATTTAGAAGTAATATATAAAGGCTGTGCATGACAGAAACAATGCTTCACAAACAGACCACTATACAGTTCACTACAAGTAACAACATTTGTATGGTGGTCTGCTATATTCATTAATGTATAGTTCAAGGGACGGATTTATCAAGGGCCAAATCGACCCTGATGCCCCTGTTTCCGCACGAGCCTTCAGGCTCGCCGGAAACAGCAGTTATGAAGCAGCAGTCTTAAGACCGCTGCTCCTTAACTGGTCCGCTGCCTCTGAGGCTGCAGTCTGCAATCAGCCCGATCCTATACGTTCGGGTTGATTGCCACCCCCTGCTAGCGGCCGATTGGTGGCGAATCTGACCTATGCTGTCGGCATTCAGTGATGTCTGGCAGTCATGATACGCTACATGATATTTATTGCATTCAAGCAAATACTTTTTAATTTAAGCTAAAACATGTTGGCATGCAGAAAACCTTAATTTACATACAGTTGCAAGAAAAAGTATGTGAACCCTTTGGAATGATATGGATTTCTGCACAAATTGGTCATAAAATGTGATCTGATCATCATCTAAGTCACAACAATAGACAATCACAGTCTGCTTAAACTAATAACACACAAAGAATGAAATGTTGCCATGTTTAAATTCAACACACCATGTAAACATTCAGAGTGCAGGTGGAAAAAGTATGTGAACCCTTGGATTTAATAACTGGTTGAACCTCCTTTGGCAGCAATAACTTCAACCAAACGTTTCCTGTAGTTGCAGATCAGACGTGCACAACGGTCAGGAGTAATTCTTGACCATTCCTCTTTACAGAACTGTTTCAGTTCAGCAATATTTTTGGGATGTCTGGTGTGAATCGCTTTCTTGAGGTCATGCCACAGCATCTCAATCGGGTTGAGGTCAGGACTCTGACTGGACCACTTCAGAAGGTGTATATTCTTCTGTTTAAGCCATTCTGTTGTTGATTTACTTCTATGCTTTGGGTCGTTGTCCTGTTGCAACACCCATCTTCTGTTGAGCTTTAGCTGGTAGACAGATGGCCTTAAGTTCTCCTGCAAAATGTCTTGATAAACTTGGGAATTAATTTTTCCTTCGATGATAGCAATCCATCCAGGCCCTGACGCAGCAAAGCAGCCCCAAACCATGATGCCCCCACCACCATACTTCACAGTTGGGATGAGGTTTTGATTTTGGTGTGCTGTGCCTCTTTTTCGCCACACTTAGGCCTAGATTTGGAGTTCGGCGGTAGGCTCCTAACGCTGGTTTCGGCCGCCCGCTGGTATTTGGAGTCAGTGATTAAAGGGTCTAACGCTCACTTTTCAGCCGCGACTTTTCCATACCGCAGATCCCCCTACGCCATTTGCGTATCCTATGTTTTCAATGGGATCTTTCTAACGCCGGTATTTAGAGTCGTTTCTGAAGTGAGCGTTAGAGCTCTAACGACAAAACTCCAGCCGCCTGAAAATAGCAGGAGTTAAGAGCTTTCTGGCTAACGCCGGTTCATAAAGCTCTTAACTACTGTACCCTAAAGTACACTAACACCCATAAACTACCTATGTACCCCTAAACCGAGCTCCCCCCACATCGCCGCCACTCGATTAAAATTTTTAACCCCTAATCTGCCGACCGCCACCTACGTTATACTTATGTACCCCTAATCTGCTGCCCCTAACCCCGCCGACCCCTGTATTACATTTATTAACCCCTAACCTGCCCCCCACAACGTCGCCGCCAGCTACTTAAAATAATTAACCCCTAATCTTCCGACCGCAAAGCGCCGCCACCTACGTTATCCCTATGTACCCCTAATCTGCTACCCCTAACACCGCCGACCCCTATATTATATTTATTAACCCCTAATCTGCCCCCCTCAACGTCGCCGACACCTGCCTACACTTATTAACCCCTAATCTGCCGACCGGACCTGAGCGCTACTATAATAAAGTTATTAACCCCTAACCCGCCTCACTAACCCTATCATAAATAGTATTAACCCCCTAATCTGCCCTCCCTAACATCGCCGACACCTACCTTCAATTATTAACCCCTAATCTGACGACCGGAGCTCACCGCTATTCTAATAAATGTATTAACCCCTAAAGCTAAGTCTAACCCTAACACTAACACCCCCCTAACTTAAATATAATTTACATCTAACGAAATAAATTAACTCTTATTAAATAAATGATTCCTATTTAAAGCTAAATACTTACCTGTAAAATAAATCCTAATATAGCTACAATATAAATTATAATTATATTATAGCTATTTTAGGATTAATATTTATTTTACAGGTAACTTTGTAATTATTTTAACCAGGTACAATAGCTATTAAATAGTTAAGAACTATTTAATAGTTACCTAGTTAAAATAATAACAAATTTACCTGTAAAATAAATCCTAACCTAAGATATAATTAAACCTAACACTACCCTATCAATAAAATAATTAAATAAACTACCTACAATTACCTACAATTAACCTAACACTACACTATCAATAAATTAATTAAACACAATTCCTACAAATAAATACAATTAAATAAACTAGCTAAAGTACAAAAAATAAAAAAGAACTAAGTTACAAAAAATAAAAAAATATTTACAAACATAAGAAAAATATTACAACAATTTTAAACTAATTACACCTACTCTAAGCCCCCTAATAAAATAACAAAGCCCCCCAAAATAAAAAAATTCCCTACCCTATTCTACATTAAAAAAGTTACAAGCTCTTTTACCTTACCAGCCCTGAACAGGGCCCTTTGCGGGGCATGCCCCAAGAATTTCAGCTCTTTTGCCTGTAAAAGAATAAATACAATACCCCCCCCCAACATTACAACCCACCACCCACATACCCCTAATCTAACCCAAACCCCCCTTAAATAAACCTAACACTAAGCCCCTGAAGATCTTCCTACCTTGTCTTCACCATCCAGGTATCACCGATCCGTCCTGGCTCCAACATCTTCATCCAACCCAAGCGGGGGTTGGCGATCCATCATCCGGTGCTGAAGAGGTCCAGAAGAGGCTCCAAAGTCTTCCTCCTATCCGGCAAGAAGAGGACATCCGGACCGGCAAACATCTTCTCCAAGCGGCATCTTCGATCTTCTTCCATCCGGTGCGGAGCGGGTCCATCTTGAAGCAGGCGACGCGGATCCATCCTCTTCTTCCGTTGTCTCCCGACTAATGACGGTTCCTTTAAGGGACGTCATCCAAGATGGCGTCCCTCGAATTCCGATTGGCTGATAGGATTCTATCAGCCAATCGGAATTAAGGTAGGAATTTTCTGATTGGCTGATGGAATCAGCCAATCAGAATCAAGTTCAATCCGATTGGCTGATCCAATCAGCCAATCAGATTGAGCTCGCATTCTATTGGCTGATCGGAACAGCCCTATGGGGCTGCGTTAGGAGCTGAACGCTGCTTTTTTGCAGGTGTTAGGTTTTTTTTCAGCTCAAACAGTCCCATTGTTTCCTATGGGAGAATCGTGCACAAGCACGTTTTTGAGGCTGGCCGCGTCCGTAAGCAACTCTGGTATCGAGAGTTGCATTTGCGGTAAAAATGCTCTACGCTCCTTTTTTGGAGCCTAACGCAGCATTTGTTTGAACTCTCGATACCAGAGTTAAATTTATGGTGCGGCCAGAAAAAAGCCCGCGGAGCGTTAACAGCCCTTTTACCGCCAAACTCCAAATCTAGGCCATAGTGTTGTGTGTTTCTTCCAAACAACTCAACTTTGGTTTCATCTGTCCACAGAATATTTTGCCAGTACTGCTGTGGAACATCCAGGTGCTCTTGTGCAAACTGTAAACATGCAGCAATGTTTTGTTTGGACAGCAGTGGCTTCCTCTGTGGTATCCTCCCATGAAATCCATTCTTGTTTAGTGTTTTACGTATTGTAGATTTGCTAACAGGGATGTTAGCATTTGCCAGTGACTTTTGTAAGTCTTTAGCTGACACTCTAGGATTCTTCTTCACCTCATTGAGCAGTCTGCGCTGTGCTCTTTCAGTCATCTTTACAGGACGGCCACTTCTAGAGAGAGTAGCAGCAGTGCTGAACTTTCTCCATTTATAGACAATTTGTCTTACCGTGGACTGATGAACAGCAAGGCTTTTGGAGATACTTTTATAACCCTTTCTAGCTTTATGCTAGTCAACAATTCTTAATTGTAGGTCTTCTGAGAGCTCTTTTGTGCGAGGTATCATTCACATCAGGCAATGCTTCTTGTGAAAAGCAAACCCAGAACTGGTGTGTGTTTTTTATAGGGCAGGGCAGCTGTAACCAACACCTCCAATCTCATCTCATTGATTGGACTCCAATTGGCTGACATCTAACTCCAATTAGCTCTTGGAGATGTCCTTAGTCTAGGGGTTCACATACTTTTTACACCTGCACTGTGAATATTTACATGGTGTGTTCAATAAAAACATGGCAACATTTCATTTTTTGTGTGTTATTAGTTTAAGCAGACTGTGATTGTCTATTGTTGTGACTATGATGATCAGATCACATTTTATGACCAATTTGTGCAGAAATCCATATCATTCCAAAGGGTTCACATACTTTTTCTTGCAACTGTATGGTTTACAACAAATATTTTGCTCATTTACATCTACACAATTCCAAAAAAAAAATATATAACCACCACTCTGACCCCTTGATATGCATAACAAAGCTGTACAACTAAGCTGTCCACATGACATGTGTAAGTTTTTTCAATCAGTCTTCAAAGATTAACTAGCATACATTAAAGGGACATTAAAGGGATAGTTTACTCAAAAATGTTCTCCCCTTTAATTTGTTTGCAATGATCCACTTTACCTGCTGGGGTGTATAAAATTGTTTACAAGTATTTCCTTTACCCTTATAATGGCATTTGAAATAGTTGATCTAGCCTGTGGTATCCCCACCTTTTCTGAAAGTTTTTGGCCTTAGGTCCAAGCTATAGATAAGCTGCATAAACACAACCAGCAGAATATATTAAACTCCTAGTGGGGTATAGAAGAGATAAGGTAATACAATGTTAATTTTCCATTGTTCTCTCCAAGTATTGGTGATTGGTTTATGGACAGATATAAGATAAAGAAGCATGTATATTTACACAATGTGATAAAGTAATGAGATCTTATTATACCTACATTTATTAGGTTGTGGCTTCAAAACACAAAACCAGCAAATTCATATACACAAATAAAGCATAAAAAGCAAATCTCATACATTTTATACTCCGCAGCTGGTAAAAAAAAGTAATTGAAAACACATTAAGGGAAAAATAATTTTATAGTATACTGTCCCTTTAAACACCTCTGGCATTTTTGTGAAAGTTGTGCTTTGTTCCACCATCTCTATAGAGACCAAAAAGCAAAATCTGCAACCTACGATCTCAAAAGGCTGCAAATTGCCAGCTACTTGATTTGCAGGGTTACAGAATTTGCTTTTGGCCTTCTAGGGAGCATAGCACAAGAAACATTTTTACAGAAAAGCAAGAGGTCCTTTTTAGCAAGATATTTTGCATGCTACTATATAACCTCTTTTTTTTTTTTCACACGTCAAGAGCTCCATGCAGAGTATATAGAGTTGTAATAAAGGAAGAAGGGGAATTAAAAAATAAAATAAAATAATAGAGGCTGATTCCCCAACCATTAACTCATGTATCAATATTTAGGGCCAGATTACAAGTAGAGCACTAAATATCGCTTTCTACAAAGCGATATTTGCGCTCCACTGTGTAATACCTGCGCACGCTAATGGGTGCTGGTATTCTAAGTTAACAGTAATGCGAATGCTGGAAAACATTGCTCTAACAATAGCGCGCTTCCATAGTCTCCCATGGGAGCCTCGATCTTATGCCGACAGAGACGGCATCAGAACCTAAGTGCAGCGAGGGGGATAAGTAGCATTTTTAAATATTTATGTATATGAATATATACATATATACTTATGTGTTAATATGTTAACACATAGATATATATGAATATAGTCATATACATATACTGTATATATATTTACTGGGAACACACGGTTCCCATATACCACAATGTAAAGGCACTTTTTCAGTACCGTTTTCTTTTCTAACACCCCACTCTCACCAACATTAGACCCCGAAATTAGTGCAGTTATTTTTAAAAAATGCTACTTTTTTAATAAAAAAACTATAATTCCCTCTATTTTGAGGGCATTTGGGGCACTTTTAGAAAATTAACCAAGGATCAGATCTCTGGTTAATTTTCTGAGTAGTAATTGCTACCCTGAGCTCATGGTAGCAATAACCAGCCACTTGGTTGGTAAATTATCACGCGCCCACAAACGAGAAAATTTGCCCGTTTTCTGGTGCACCATAATTTAGCGCTCCATTTCTAATCTAGCCCTAAATGTTGGAGTCATCTTTTTGCACCTCTAAATATTTTGGTCCAAAACAATACTAATACAGGTCTGTGGAGTAGACTGCAGAATTCCTAAACAAATTACATTTACATCTTTTTTAGTTCCCATAAGGAATATGAGTTTTATTAATTTCTAAAATTTTATTTTGCCCATAACTTTGCAAAGCTTTAAATCTATTATTTATAATAATTTGAAATATTATAATTTTAAAATACAAAAAAGTCTATATTGAATGCAAAATAAAGGTTTTAGGGCATTTTTGTTGAAAAATGTGAGCAGTTATCCTTCAGCTAATTTTTTTTTTACTGTTAACTAAACCAATCGGCATCATCAGTGCTGAGTTTACAGTTTGCTTTACTGTGATTTTTCTGTATTTAACCATAATTGCACAAGATTGTATACTAAGAAGCATAGGCATCACTACAGGGGGCAGGGGGGGGGCATTTCCCCCCATAAAAATTCCTTGCCCCTCCAAGTGCCCCCCCACTGAATTAAACACATTTGTGTGATAGATCCAAATTTAGAGGTCTCAGGTCTATCCTGTTGTCCCAGTGGCTAGTGAGACTGCCTGCTTCAGTCCTCCATTGCCGCACCTGTCACTAGCGCTTGGCACATTTAATTTTTTTTTTAGATTTCTTTCTGGGATCTAGCTGCTTCTACCATATTGCAAGATTAGCAGCTAGTTCCCACTCAGCTAAATAACCCTTGCTTCTTCCGTGATTACAAGCAGTGAACAAATTAAATATCACAGAGAGCAGAAGGCAGTTAGGCAGAGCTGATCATCAGAATGCAATTTTTTTCTTCCTAAAAATAATCTGCATAATTTGATCACAGCAGTCACTGCCTGCTGTTGTGACATCACAGGTTCTTTAACCGGATGGGAACTAGTGATTACCATCTCAGCTCTAATATGCCAGATTCTGCAAGGTATTTTTTAACTTTGATTTATTTTAATTATTTCTAATACTGTTCTTTGGTAACATATATGAGAGCACCAATACACATGTAGTATATATTAATACACACAATATTATCAAAGAGAGAAGGAAAAAAGTAAAGCTATTTACAAGGACTCTATGACCCCATACTATGCATACGTTCCGCTTAAATGATACAAAACACACAAGTGGGTGTAAAGGCCGTAGCCCGCATTTATTAAATCTTTTATAAAGATATAACTATATTAAACAAAATCCTTTTAACTCAATAACACAATAAACCCCATAACCTGGGTTGTTTGCCCACAGAGCTGTACCTTCCACTGGCATATCACCAGGTACATCTCCCCCAACTCTCTCCCGCCTCTTTAGGGAGGTACCCATTTACCTAACCTACTGAAAAGACAAGCACCCCGCCACAGCTCGTCAATGACGAGCCACCCCCACCCGGGCTAAGGCCTTTTGCACCCCTTCTTTGATGTTAAAATTAAAGAGGTGCAAGCCCACCTCATTGAGGTGTACCCCATCCTTCAAGAAAAAACAACGACCTGTCTCCCCCTCAAATTCTACATGGCAAATGCCAAACCCTCCAATTCTGCCCACAAAACTGGTGACCGTCCTGTTAATCTTCTTTCTAGAGGACTCTAACTTCCTGAAATCCCATGCCGCCCGCCACACCGATCGGGGTTCAATATCAGACCAAACAATTATTAGCCAAGGGAATAATTCCCTCAATCTCCCCAAATCCTTCCTGATCTTATCCACCAAGTCTTTTTGGGACAAAAAACCCAAATCATTGCCCCCAGCGTGGATGACCAAAATATCTGGGGGCTGGAACAACCTAGCATGGTCTACCAGTACCACCTTCCTAAGAACTTGGTCCCACCTTAGTCCTCTAACCCCTAGCCATCGCAACAACACTTCCTCCTCCTGAAACTTCAACTGAGCACCTTCATCCATCACCGCCGCTGCCTTCCGGGCCCAATATATATATAGGAATGGCCCACTATCCAATATTGTATAGGACCTATAAAAGAAAAACATACTAAGCCACCAGGTCTGGTCTAACATATAAACGGAAACATCCAGACTTCCAATCCTCTTTATCACGCTCTCCCCCAGCCCTAAACTAGCAGCTTCAGTGGCAGCCCCAATCCGGAACGAATGCGTCCCGAATTCCTCCGCCTTGAACCCCAAGCCCTTTAATGCCCTCCGAAGCACTGCTAAAAATTGAAAGCAAGATAAACTCGAGCCATCACTGTGAACAAACAACGGCAACTGAGCACCCGGCCGGATCTCCAAAAATGCCTTCATGTTGGCTACCGGGCACCCTGCCCCTTGTGCTTCCCCCAGTTTTATCAACCTACCACGCCCCTCTTGGTCCGTGTCCACTTTTTTCCTACAGATCCATTTCACCGCCAACTGGATAAAAAACAACTTCGTCAAGTCTTCCCACCCCAACAGTCTAAACAAAAACCTCAAAGCTGCCATATTCCTCCTCACCAACGCCCTAGAGAGCCTTCTCTCACCCCATTCCCCAATCCATGCCATTAAACCTTGAATCCATCCTTCCCTAGACACCACTATGCCCCTAGCTGTCAGAACCTTCAACCATTGCTTCCATGTTCTAACATAAGCACTCCACGTACCTGGAGCTAACGCTCCCCTTGCAACTCTGATTAGCTCCAAGCCTCCAGCTCCAGCAAGTCCGGCGGGCAACTGATTCCTTCCTTCTCCGCTTCTGGCACCACTTCCCGAAACCTCACCCACTGAAAGCGAGAAAGAGCATCAGCCACAGTATTCAGATAACTTGGAACATGCACAGCGTGAAACAGCACATTCATCCTCATGCAGTCCAGCACAAACAGCCTCAACAGGCGGACCACCGGCAGGGAGCAAGACGTCAGTTTATTAACCGCAAATACTACCCCCAGGTTGTCAGAATGGAATACCACCTTCCTATCCTGAAGTCTATCTCTCCATACCCTCACTGCCACCAGTAGGGGAAAAAGCTCCAAAGAGACCAGATTCTTCGTCAGACCTTTTGCAACCCAACTGGCTGGCCATTTTCCGGCCACCCAGCTCCCCTGGCAGTAAGCCCCAAAACCTAGGGACCCCACTGCATCCGTAAACAGGTGCAGCTCCTCGTTGGTTACCGCTTTACCTTGAACCAAAGCCCGCCAGTTAAATTCTGCCAAAAATAACAACCATATTCTCAGATCATCCTTCAGGTCTGCTCCCAAAACAATCCATGACTTAGGGCCCGTGACTCCCGCTGTGGCCATGGAGAGCCTCCTACAGAAAACCCTCCCCACTGGGATAATTCTACAAGCAAAATTTAGCTTGCCCACCAATGACTGGACCTCGCACAACCGAAGCCTTCGCTTCCCAATTGCCCCCGCTATGACCCCTTTTAGGTCAATTAGTTTGTCCATAGGCAGTCGGCATTCCATCCAAATGGAATCAATTTCAATCCCCAGGAAACTCAATGTGGTGGCCGGACCCTCAGTTTTGTCATGTGCCACCAGGATTCCAAATTCATCAGCCACCTTGAAGAATTGCCCCAGTAGCTGCCCACAATCTGATTTCCCGGCGGCCCCAACAAATAGGAAGTCGTCCAAATAATGGACGACCGATGACAACCCCGAACGCTGCCTTACCACCCACTTCACAAAGGTGCTGAACTTCTCAAAGTATGCACACGATATGGAGCACCCCATTGGGAGACAAAGATCCACATAAAAGGAACCCTGGAAAGAACAACCCAGCAAATGATGACACACCGGGTGCACTGGTAAAAGCCGAAAGGCAGCTTCCACGTCCACCTTCCCCATCAATGCGCCAACGCCAGCCTCCCTTACCAACCCTACCGCCTTATCAAATGACGCATACCTCACTGCCGCTATCACAGGGTCAATGCCGTCATTGACCGAGGGCCCCTTCGGATACGATAAATGGTGGATCATGTGTAATTGCCCTACCGCTTTTTTGAGCACGACCCCCAGCGGAGATACCCTCAAATTTCAGAAAAACGGGTGCGAAAAGGGGCCCGCCATTCTCCCCAACGCTACTTCTTTGTCAATTTTACCCTGAACCACCTCCGGCAAATCCTTTGCCGACTTCAGATTTCCTGAAATTTGAACCCCCTGCTTCTCCTCGAATGGAATCCAGAACCCTGAGCTAAAACCCGTAAGCAAGAGTTCCGCGTCCCCCGCCCTACCCTGTACTTTAGCGAACCGTTCTAACCAAGGTACCATCTTTCCTACCTTCACCGGAGTCCTGGCCCTTAGCAGCAACCTCGCCTGATTTTCTACCTCCCCCGTTTCTCTTGAAATGGGGAGGTAGTTTATACTGGAAGCAGAGTCCCTTCCTGATGGCCACTGCAGCTCCCCCCCCACTGTTACCAGATGCTGTACCGCTGCCCCCCGATCCTCCGATGCCATGAAAGGACCCCCGCAAAGGAGTCATTAACTCCAGCCATATCCCCATGTCCCTGTCGTCCCACCGCATCTCCGGTCGTACCGCCATACGCTGCTGAAACTGCTCATCGTACTGCCACCACGCTAAACCCCCATAAGTTCGATAAGCCCCCGAAATCTCGTCATGATAGCAGAACAATGCAGAGCATTGCTCTGGGAACTTCTTGCCCACCACCGCCGCCAAAATATAGAACGCCTTGGACCAATTGGATAGAGTTTTTGGCAATTTACGATATCTCTTCTTCCTTTCGTCCTCCTCCTTCTTCTCCTTGTCTCCTTTTGTATCTTCTTTTATCTCGAGCACCTGTTCCAATGGCAACAGAGAAAATATTTCCAAGAACTCTCTCTTCCATATATTCTCCTTAAGCTCCTGAGTGAGATGAATCCCCAACGGCCCAATCGAGCATAGACAGGGCCTCCTCAACGCGGTCTCTGGCACCTTCAACACTCCCCCATTACTAGTAGTCCCTCCTGACACCGGCGCAGTTCCCCCTTGACCTTGTCCCACAGTTCCCGATCCTTGACTCTTCCCCACTGGTGCCCCCCCCACACCCCAAGCTGCTGCAACGTTCCCCTGCTACCCCGCCAGCCGTCTCTCGAACTGCATAAGCAGATCCCTCATACCACTCATCACACTCTGCACACCTAATCCATGCTCTCCTCCAGCCACGCCTGTGTCAATGATAGCACCCTCACCTCTGTTTCTGGGTGCCATTGTAGCTCCTGCTACTCCCATTGCTTCTGCAGCTATCCTTGTCCCAGCCTCAGGCTGCGTTCTAGTCTCCTTTTCTCTGGGCATATGTGTTCGCCTCCTCTGGGATGGCGATCGAGATCTCCTCCTCCGACTGCTCCTCTCACGTGACCTATCGAGCCTCCCCCACGTGGGCGATTGCCTTTCCCTCTGCCGTTGCGTTCTCTCCCTGGGCGACCGGGATTTCTCCCTTCACCTTTCGGCTCCCGACCTTCTTGGGCTGCGGCGCACCAGGGAGTCCTCTCCCCGAGGCCGTGTCTGCAAAGAGGAGACAGTGAAATCCCTAACCTGCTCCCCACCCCCGCCACTCCTAATACTCCCTTCCCTAGACCCTACCCCTTTCCTACCTTCCACGCTCCTCCCTCTACCATCCCGCCCACTTCCCCCGGACCCCAAGGATCTAATCAGCTGCTCTAAGGCGGCCAGGTCCCCTACCTGCCATGTGCCCACCGGTCCATTTGAAGGTCCCTCTCCAGGATCATCCGATTCCAGATCACTGTAGGAATAGTCTATCCACAGTGCGTCTCCATCCAGGTCCTGTCTTGCCGCCTCAGCAGAGTCATCTGCCCCACCACCCCTCTCCCCCTCCAGCTCCTCCTCACCACCTGCAGGAAACAAATTTGACACATGATCACAGCCCTGACCAACCCTAATTTCACTCCCTCCTCTGCCCCCCTTCCCCTTTTTCCCTTCCCCTTATCTCTAGGAACCCTGCATAACCCTCGCCTCCTCCTCCCCCCAGGGACCCCTTGCACTGACGACCTGCAGCTCCCCCTTCCTAACACTCTGCACCTTCCCCTCATCGCCCCTACCCCTACCTTCTTATTATACCTGCTACAATCTCCCCCTCCCCACGGAAGGGGCCCTTGCACAGGGAATTCCCCGCTGACTCCTGCTACCCCAGGATCTGCTCCCCCTAATCTGACCACCGTCTGCCTTCCTATCCCCCTTTGAGCCTCCAATACTATACCTCCGGGTGCCCCAGATACAGGGCTCCCCCCTACCACCTCCTCACTATGGCCCCTTGCATTCACATTTGTTCCCCCCCAGGAGTCACATTCCCCGTACTCCTGGGTTCCCCTGCCCCCTTCCTAACACATTTCCCAGTCCCCTTTCGGCCTACCAGTGTCCTCCCTTTTTCCAGAGCCACCCCTTGCCGCTCATCTGTCTCCTCTCCCTGCTCCCTCATAGATGCAGCGGTCAGGGGAGCTCCCTCCCCCGCCGTGACACTGGTCGCCTGGGCTGTAGGCCTCCTCTCTGCGGCCGCCGGTACCCGCCCACTCCTTCCATGATCGAGGCCCAGCCCCTCACCCCGCCCGGCCTTATCTGCCGTACTGCTGCTCCCGACTGGCGCCTTCCTCGTGGCCTCCTCACCCGTCGCACGCGCTGCCTCCTGCGACCCGCCTCTTCCTCTCACCGACCGGCGCCTGGGCTCAGGATCCACACGCTCAGGCCCAGCGCCGCTTCTGCTCCTCCTGCTCCTGCCGTCGCCTGGGGACAGCCGCTCCGGAGGCCTCGACCGCCGTTGCGGCCTGCCGTGGATCGTCCCGCCTTCTGCCGCCGTGGATCCAGGTCCGGGAAGATGTGCCGCAGCCAGGTAAGATTTCAGCCAGGCCAGGCCTCTTGTCTCTGCTATCCGCTGCACTTCCTCTGCAACGTCGCTCATCCTCACAGCCTCTGCAACCGCAAGCCCAGGAACCAACTTCACCTTGTGGTTGCAGGGACTGAACAGAGGATGAGCCGCTTCCGTACGGCCCTTAAGAACCCCAGGACTGCTCCACTGCTACGATGGGGGGTCACTATCCCCTACGTCAATGCTCTCCTCCAGGGAGCTATTATGTGTCATTTCTGATTATCTACTCACATTGGTAATTAACAGGGAATTGTACAAATTAAACTTAACTTTTACTAAACATAAGTTAAAAGAGCTTGTAACTCACTTTTAGTAAAAATTATTATGTTTTATTTGTACAATTCCCTGTAATTACAAGTGTGTGAGTAGATTATTAAGAAATTACACATGATGACAGTCCTTTGAATATTTTACTTTTTTCCTTCTTTCTTTGAGGGAAATTGGTATATTAAAATATATATTAAAGATATAAGGTACTCCTCCACTACATATATGTATAAAAGTGTAGATACGTATAATTAATGCATGTGGATCTCTTGAAGGATATTGCAATTATTTTTTTCAATACATATAGTATATACCTATATATATATATATATATATATATATATATACTGTATATTATTATATATATATATATATATATATATATATATATATATATATAGAGAGAGAGAGAGAGAGAGAGAGAGAGAGAGAGAGATGCAAAAAAGAAGCACTCACTGAATTTTCTTCAAAAAGTGGCAAAAGGTTTTAATGCAGTTTGTGACGTTTCGGGACAGCAACAGTCCCTTCCTCTGACTATACACAGTATATATTATTTAAACTTCTTTACCAAAGCCAATATGTTGCTCCTCACATAAATGCAGTAAAGTATTTTCTGTGTGCTCTGGTAAACATACAAATGCAAAGTATTTCATTGCATAATGATAATTAAAAAAAGCCTTACTTATTATTTTTTAAATTACAATGAGGTATTACTTACAGGTACTATCAGCCTATATAGTCCTATTGTTGTTTTAGGTTTTGTATATACAAATCACAAAGCATTATCATTATATATACACACAATTTAATGACAAATAAAAATACCTTTCTACAGAATCAGAAATAATTTGCACAAATGTATGTATGTATGAATGTGTGTGCATAAATTTGTGTGTGTATAATAGTACCCGTGGGGAGGCAGAAATTACAAGCGCCTTGGTGCTGAACCCAGGCGTGCAGTGAGTTACTGGGAGGGCGTCAGGCCTAGCGCTGGCTATTACTCTTTAACTCCTCACTCTTAAAGCCCATGAGCAGTAAAGTGCATGCTACACTTTGATTTTTCCTTTCAGTAAAGTGCATGCTACAGATTGGGCTTTTTCAGAGCAGACAGGAAACGTGTGCCACTTGACGTTGCTCTTTTCTGCAGTAGACAGCGCTCTTTACACCATTGCAGTGCAGACCGAGCCCTGCAGTGCTATTACAGAGCCAGGTAACTGTCACTGGAGGAGTATAGCGCTAAGCGCGGGAAATGGCCTTCAAAAGTTGTTCACCCTATACTGCAGCACTATATTTGCAGCAGGAGGTAAGAATCTGGTTTTTTTTTATTCTCATAATCTGCTCAGTATTAAATCGGTGATGTACAAATATAGGGCAAGGGGGGGGGGGGCAAAGTGTTGCTTAACTTATTCTTTTGTTTCTGCAAATCTCCTGTTAATATCCTTTTTGCCTTGATTTTTTTTCTTTGCTCCTTAATTGTTTACTTTAGTTCTCAGAGACTGAAACATAAAACTGAGATGCAGAAGAGAAAGAAAAAACAAGGTTTAAAGGATATTAACCAAATATGTGCCTTTAAATCTAAATCTGCCAGACTCTTTAGCAGCCTGATGCACAGTGTTGCTTGCTAACTAATACGTTCTACTTTCTGCATGTATTTTGTTTTTGCTGCCCTTTTTTCCTTGTTTTTTTTCTCTGCCCCTCAATTGTTTGTTTAGGTGTCAGATTAAAACCTAAACGCACAACTGAGGTGCAGATAAAAATAACAAGGCAACAAGATATTAACAAGGATAATGGTAACATATTTACCAGACTCTGGGGGGTAGTTATCAAGCCGTCTACTTTTCTGGCTTCGCCGGCCCAATACGTCCGCCTAAGCTCGCCTACCTTCGCCGCCGCGGACCTTGAATACGTTCGCCTAAGTTATCAAATAAAGCTGTCAAAAAGCCGCGGGGCGATGAGCAGCGGACTGTGAGAGTTATCACTCATCCGATCTCGCTGCCCTTCGGCTTTTTCCCAGCTTTATTGCTAGCCTGTCACTAAGCACCCACACTAAACTGCACTGTTCTACCCCCTATACCGGCGCCCCCGGAGCCCCCCGCAACTAAAAAAAGTTACTAACCCCTAAACCGCCGCTCCTAGACCCTGCCGCAACTCTTATAAATGTATTAACCCCTAAACCGCCGCTCCCGGACACCGCTGCCACCTACATTATACCTAGTAACCCCTATCCTGCCCCCCCTATACCGTCGCCCTCTATTATAAAATTATTAACCCCTATCCTGCTGATCCCGCACCTCTCCGCAACTAAATAAATAGTTTAACCCCTAAACCGCCGCTCCATGAACCCGCCGCAACCTATATTAAACCTATTAACCCCTATCCTGCCCCCCCTACACCGTCGCCACCTATAATAAATTTATTAACCCCTAATCTGCCCCCCCTACACCGTCGCCACCTATAATAAATTTATTAACCCCTATCCTGCCCCCCACTACGCCGCCGCCACTGTAATAAAATGATTAACCCCTAAACCTAAGTCTAACCCTAACCCTAACGCCCCCCTAACTTAAATATTAATTAAATAAATCTAAATAAATTAACTCTTATTAACTAAATGAATCCTATTTAAAACTAAATACTTACCTTTAAAATAAACCCTAATATCGCTACAATATAAATAATAATTATATTCTAGCTATCTTAGGATTTATATTTATTTTACAGGTAACTTTGTATTTATTTTAGCTAGTTAGAATAGTTATTAAATAGTTATTAACTATTTAATAACTACCTAGCTAAAAGAAATACAAAATTACCTGTAAAATAAATCCTAACCTAAGTTACAATTAAACCTAATACTACACTATCATTAAATTAATTAAATAAACTACCTACAAATAACTACAATTAAATACAATTACATAAACTAACTAAAGTACAAAAAATAAAAAAAGCTAAGTTACAAAAAATAAAAAAGTTACAAACATGTTAAAAATATTACAACAATTTTAAGCTACTTACACCTAATCTAAGCCCCCTAATAAAATAACAAACCCCCCCAAAATAAAAAAAATCCCTACCCTATTCTAAATTAAATAAATTTCAAAGCTCTTTTACCTTACCAGCCCTTAAAAGGGCCATTTGTGGGGGCATGCCCCAAAAAGTTCAGCTCTTTTGCCTGTAAAAGAAAAATACAACCCCCCCCCAACATTAAAACCCACCACCCACATACCCCTAATCTAACCCAAACCCCCCTTACAAAAACCTAACACTAATCCCCTGAAGATCATCCTACCTTGAGTCGTCTTCACTCAGCCGAGCCACCGATGGAACTGAAGAGGACATCCGGAGCGGAAGAAGTTAATCCTCCAAGTGGCGCTGAAGAAATCTTCCATCCGATGAAGTCATCATCCAGGCGGCGCTGAAGAGGTCTTCTATCCGGGCGAAGTCATCTTCCAAGCCGGGTCTTGAATCTTCCTTCCGCCGACGCGGAACCACCTTCTTCACCGACGGACTACGACGAATGACGGCTCCTTTAAGGGACGTCATCCAAGATGGCGTCCCCTCAATTCCGATTGGCTGATAGGATTCTATCAGCCAATCGGAATTAAGGTTGGAAAAATCTGATTGGCTGATGTTCCGATCAGCCAATAGAATGCGAGCTCAATCTGATTGGCTGATTGGATCAGCCAATCGGATTGAACTTGAATCTGATTGGCTGATTCCATCAGCCAATCAGATTTTCCTACCTTAATTCCGATTGGCTGATAGAATCCTAATATTTTTAACATGTTTGTAACTTAATTTTTTATTTTTTGTAACTTAGCTTTTTTTATTTTTTGTACTTTAGTTAGTTTATGTAATTGTATTTAATTGTAGTTATTTGTAGGTAGTTTATTTAGTTAATTTAATGATAGTGTAGTATTAGGTTTAATTGTAACTTAGGTTAGGATTTATTTTACAGGTAATTTTGTATTTCTTTTAGCTAGGTAGTTATTAAATAGTTAATAACTATTTAATAACTATTCTAACTAGCTAAAATAAATACAAAGTTACCTGTAAAATAAATATAAATCCTAAGATAGCTATAATATAATTATTAATTACATTGTAGCTATCTTAGGGTTTATTTTACAGGTAAGTATTTATTTTTAAATAGGAATAATTTATTAAAGTATAGTGTAGTGTTAGGTGTAATTGTAACTTAGGTTAGGATTTATTTCACAGGTACATTTCTCTTTATTTTAGCTAGGTAAGCTATTAAATAGTTAATAACTATTTAATAGTTATTGTACATGGTTAAAATAAATTGAAAGTTACCTGTAAAATAAATATAAATCCTAAGATAGCTAGAATATAATTATTATTTATATTGTAGCTATATTAGGGTTTATTTTAAAGGTAAGTATTTAGTTTTAAATAGGATTCATTTAGTTAATAAGAGTTAATTTATTTAGATTTATTTAATTAATATTTAAGTTAGGGGGGCGTTAGGGTTAGGGTTAGACTTAGGTTTAGGGGTTAATCATTTTATTACAGTGGCGGCGGCGTAGTGGGGGGCAGGATAGGGGTTAATAAATTTATTATAGGTGGCGACGGTGTAGGGGGGGCAGATTAGGGGTTAATAGATTTATTATAGGTGGCGACGGTGTAGGGGGGGCAGATTAGGGGTTAATAAGTTTAATATAGGTGGTGACGGTGTAGGGGGGGCAGGATAGGGGTTAATAGGTTTATTATAGTTGCGGTGGGCTCCGGGAGCGGCGGTTTAGGGGTTAATATGTATAGAGTAGCTTGCGGTGGGCTCCGGGAGCGGCGGTTTAGGGGTTAATATGTATAGAGTAGCTTGCGGTGGGCTCCGGGAGCGGCGGTTTAGGGGGTAATAACTTTATTTAGTTGCGGCGGTGTAGGGGGGGTCAGGTTAGTGGTGTTTAGTCTCGGGGTACATGTTAGGGTGTTAGGTGCAGACAGCTCCCATAGAAATCAATGGGATGTCTGTCAGCAGCGAACTTGTACTTTCGCTATTGGCCAGACTCCCATTGATTCCTATGGGATCCGCCGCCTCCAGGGGTGGCGGATTGAAAACCAGGTACGCTGGGCCGTAAAAGTGCCGAGCGTACCTGCTAGTTTTATGATAGCTAGCAAAAGTAGTGAGAATGTGCCGCACTTGTGTGCGGAACATCTGGAGTGACGTAAGAATCGATCTGTGTCGGACTGAGTCCGGCGGATCGATGCTTACGTCACAAAATTCTACTTTTGCCGGTCTCGAGCCTTTGATAACTAAGGCGAATCAGCCTCGCCACAAATACGCTGCGGAATTCCAGCGTATTTGAGGTTGACGGCTTGATAACTACCCCCCTCTGTCTTTAGCATTACAATAGATGCTTCTGATTGAGTGTTTTGAGTATGACTTAATCTGTTTGTGCTGTGTGAGTGTGTGCCATGTGTGTATATGTGTATGCGTCTGTGTGGTGAAAATGATTAGTGCCCCCCCAGTTTTGACTGTGGTATCTTATGTGCCCCCCCCTATATATTGTTTCTAGAGTCGCCACTGCTAAGAAGGGAAATAAAGTGACTGTGCACATGCTAGATGATCACTCCAATGCAAATCCTGGGGCTAGCATCCTGATTAGTTACTTTCCAAGGGGTGTGACTGCTGAGGACATTTTGTGGTAAAATTTATATTTTTTATTTAGAAATTTCCATGTGATAATTTCTAGTTAGCTTTCTAGTTAGCTTTTTACAGATTTGCTGATTTAGCAATTTGGTAACATGTCCCTTTAAGTCACTTTAGCCTTCAGATTTCATATTCTGTTTTGTAATACTGTATGTAGAAAAACAAATTTAAGTAGCTAAATTAAATGCTGAATGTGTCTCACAGTGTAGATGATTAGGTAGAGCAGGTGTTTTAGTTGCTCCCTTTTGTAGCTGTTTACATACTCCACAGTTACCAATGAATATTTTTTGGATATTAAATTAAAGGGATACTAAACCAACATTTTTTCTTTCATGATTCAGATAGAGCATGCAATTTTAAGCAACGTTCTAATTTACTCCTATTATAAAAATGTTTTTGTTCTCTTGGTATCTTTATTTGAAAAGTCAGGAATGTAAGCTTAGGATCAGGCCCATTTTTAGTTCAGCACCCTGGGTAGTGCTTGCTGATTGGTCGCTACATTTATCCACCTTTAGTGACAAAACTTAAATTAAAAATGTAAAGCATTCTAAGAAGTTGAATGCTGATAGATTATGTTTCACACTTCATATACTAGAATGCTACATTAGGATCCCCATTTGAACCTAATACATTCATCTACTCTACTTTAGGTTTGCTCCCTGGAATAAACATTAGATGTCACACTTCTAAGTTCCACTACAGAATCTAAATACACCAAAATACCAACTTACTTTTTTTCATCCCCTAAAAATTTCTAAATCTCACTTGTCTACAACATAGATAAATTTGAAACAATTCAATTAGGTTAGTGGAGTACAATCGGCCATTGAATGATTAAATATGGTATCAAAGGGACATAAATTTCAAACTTTCATGAATGACAAAGATCATACAATTTGAAACCATTTTTGTTCTGAGTATTCAGGGAAATTTGTTTCCCCGTATATTTGGTGACTGCATTATTTGGTATTTGTTTAGTTCAAAATGAGACGATCACTGAATTTTCATTAATAATTTACATTCGTTATCGTAAAAAAAAATGTAAATGTTTCAAAGCTACAGCTAAAAAGTTCACCTGTAGCTACAATACTTACCTTAATGTGCTCTCCAGAGCATGGAGAGCGTGCTAAGGTAAATATTAAACCCTTTAAAAAAAAAGTAACATGAATGAAGGCTGATGCCCAGGCCTACTGAATCATGACAGAACAAAAAGTGTGTTTCATGTCAGACCGCGGCGAGAGGCTGCCTGTGGAGACGCGGCTGCCTCGCGCGAGCGGGATCCGTCCTGGGGCCCCCTCCCCCCTGGAGGGATGCCTCCCCCGCCTGGCCCCATAGCGCAACGGATTCTCCACTCTGACCTCAGAACTGACGAGGCGACCCGCCATATTTAAGCATATTACTAAGCGGAGGAAAAGAAACTAACCAGGATTCCCCCAGTAGCGGCGAGCGAAGAGGGAAGAGCCCAGCACCGAATCCCCGCTTACCCGGCGGGAGCGGGAAATGTGGCGTAAGGGAGGCCGGTCCGCCCCATCGCCGCATGGGGGCCTGAGTCCTTCTGATCGAGGCCCAGCCCGCACACAGTGTTAGGCCGGTAGCGGCCCCTGACGCAGCGGGACCCGGCCTCCCCGGAGTCAGGTTGTTTGGGAATGCAGCCCAATGTGAGTGGTAAACTCCATATAAGGCTAAATACTGGCGCAAGACCAATAGCAGACAAGTACCATAAGGGAAAGTTGAAAAGAACTTTGAAGAGAGAGTTCAAGAGGGCGTGAAAACATCAAGAGGTAAACAGGTGGGGTCTGCGCCGTCCGCCCGGAGGAATCAACCCGGTGGGAGCGCCAGGGCACCAGGGCAAGGGTCTGTCCGCCAGCTCTCCCGCAGGGCGCACATCCTCCACGGCGTTGCGCCGTGACCGGCCCCGGATCGGCTAGGAAGGCCCAGGGGGGGAAGGTGTCCAGGCCCGTCCTTCACCATCACCCAGGGCTGAGGAAGCAGACCGCTGCCGTGCCCTCCCCCTCCATCCCTGCTATCCCTGTCCCTCTCCTACCTTTGCCAGGGAGGGGGTGGGGGCGGGCCCGGGGATGGCGAAGGGGGGATGGGGCCCCCCGCTCCCGGCGTGGCTGTCAACCAGGGCAGACTGCCAAGACGGGAGGGCCCACAACCCGGAGCGGACGCCAGTGGCCCCACGGCGACACCGGTGACCCACCCGACTCGTCTTGAAACACGTACCAAGGAGTCTGACGTGCACGGGAGTCGGAGGGATGTCCAACAGACCCCGCAGTGCAAAGAAGGTGAAGGCCAGGGTGTCCCGGCCGAGGAGGGATCCTGCCACCGTGCGTGGTGGGCACACCGCCGGCACATCTCACCTGCCCCGCCGGGGAGGTGGTGAACTATGCCCGGGAAGGGCAAAGCCAGAGAAAACTATGGTAGAGGTCCGCAGCAGTCCAGACATGCAAATCAGTCATCCGACCTGGGTATAGGGGCGAAAGACTAATCGAACCGTTTAGCAGCTGGTTCCCTCCGAAGTTTCCCTCAGGATAGCTGGTGCTCACGCAGTTTTATCCGGGAAAGCGAATAATTAGAGGTCTTGGGGCCAAAACGATCTCAACCTATTTTAAATGGGTAAGAAGCCTGGCTTGCTGGCCTGGAGTCGGGTGTGGAATGCGAGCGCCCAGTGGGCTACTTTTGGTAAGCAGAACTGCGCTGCGGGATGAACCGAATGCCGGGTTAAGGCGCCCGATGCCGACGCTCATCAAACCCCAGAAAAGGTGTTGGTCGATACAGACAGCAGGACGGTGGCCATGGAAGTCAGAATCCGCTAAGGAGTGTGTAACAACTCACCTGCCGAATCAACTAGCCCTGAAAATAGATGGCGCTGGAGCGTCGGGCTCACACCCGGCTGTCACCGGGGACCGGAGCTGCGGGGCTTTGACTGCAACGAGTAGAAAGGCCACCACAGCGTGCACAGAAGCCCCTGGAAAGAGCCCGGGCAGAGCTGCCACAGGTGCAGATCTTGGTGGTAGTAGCAAATATTCAAATGAGAATTTTGAAGGTCGAAGTGGAGAAGGGTTCCATGTGAACAGCAGTTTAACATGGATCAGTCGGTCCTAAGAGATAGGCAAGCACTGTTTGGAAGGGACGGGCGATGGCCTCCTTCTCCCTCGGCCAATCAAAAGGGAGTTGTGTTCAGATCCCCGAACCCTCTGCGACAGAGACGGGCGCCTCCGGGGCGCCTAGTGCGGTGACGCGACCGATCCTGGAGAAGATATGGGGAGCCCCCAGGAGAGTTCTCTTTTCTTCATGAAGGGCAGGTCGCCCTAGTGGAACAGGTTCGCCCCGAGAGAGGGGCCCGCGCCTTGGAAAGTGTTGCGTGTCCGGGGGCGTCTGGCAAGCTCTCTGCAGCCCTTGAAAATCCGGGGGAGAGGGTGTAAATCTTGTGCTGGGTCGTACCCATTTCCGCAGCAGGTCTCCAAGGTGAACAGCCTCTGGCATGTTAGAGCAACGTAGGTAAGGGAAGTCGGCAAGTCGGATCCATAACTACGGGATAAGGATTGGCTCTAAGGGGGTTGGTCGGGCTGCCACGCTCTCTCCCTACTCCCCCTCCCCGGGGGAGAGGTGACGCAAGGAGGAGGGGGACCCGGGGCAGCGCGGCGGGGCCGGGGGGGCGGCGCACGGCCTTGGCCGGCGCCTAGCAGATGGCTTAGAACTGGCACGGACCAGGGAATCCGACTGTTTAATTAAAACAAAGCATCGTGAAGGCCCGAGGCGGGTGTTGACGCAAAGTAATTTCTGCCCAGTGGGGAGTATGGTTGCAAAGCTGAAACTTAAAGGAATTGATGGAAGGGCACAACCAGGAGTGGAGCCTGTGGCTTAATTTGACTCAACATGGGAAACCTCACCCAGCCCGGACACGGAAAGGATTGACAGATCGATAGTGCTTTCTCGATTCTGTGGGTGGTGGTGCATGGCCGTTCTTAGTTGGTGGAGCGATTTGTCTGGTTAATTCCGATAACGGACGAGACTTCTCCATGCTAACGGTTGGCGTCCAACTTCTTAGAGGGACAAGAGGCATTCAGCCATGTGAGATCGAGCAATAACAGGTCGCATGCGTGCTGCACTGAACAAATCAGCGAGTTCCTACCTTTTGCCGGCAGGCGCGGGTAACCCGCTGAACCCTGTTCATGATAGGGATCGGGGATTGCAATTGTTTCCCACCAACGGGCAATTCCCAGTAAGCACGGGTCATAAGCTTGCGTTGATTAAGTCCCTGCCCTTTGTACACACCGCCCATCGCTGCTACCGATTGGATGGTTTAGTGAGGTTCTCGGATCGGCCCTGCCGGGGTCGGCGATAGCCCTGGTGGAACACCGAGAAGATGATCAAATTTTACTATCTAGAGGAAGTAAAAGTCGTAACAAGATTTCCGTAGGTGAACCTGCAGAAGGATAATTAACGGGACAGGGAGGACCCGGCGGCGGGTGACCCCCCCCGAACCGAAAATGAGCCGCGGGAGACCAGAGTCTGGAGGTGGCAGGCGGGCGGGCAGGGAGACCTCCCGTCCCCCCCACGCTGGATCCCGTCACTGAAGTGGGAGTGGCGGAACCGGGGCGGGACACCGAACGAGGGGAGTGCAGATGGGATGTGGGACAGAGAGGGGGCGGCTGCAGGAGGGGGCGAGACAGGTCAGAGACGGGGGCCCTGGGAGGAGAGAACTCCACACCAGCCAGGATCCCCCCCAGTGCTCGGCCCGAAGTGCCCGCCCCAGGAGAAGCGCTCACCCTCGGCTGACATGGCCCGCCCGACCATCCTCCCCTTGGAGGAAACCTTCCCCTCCCCGGCCGTCCCGAGTACCTGGCGCATCCCCGCCTCGCCCGCGAGGGCCGGGCAGGCGCGGAGGTCTCTCGAGGACCCGAGCCCCTCTCCCCTCCCGGGCCAGGCCCCATCAAAAAGCGGCAAGCGAGCTCCGAACCCTCAGCCGGTACGGTCCCCCTCCCAGGGGCGGGGGCCCATGCCCGCCCCAGCCAACCCTTTCGAGAGATACACAGAGAGCGAGCAATAAACTTAAAGGGACAGTTTATACCAGAATTGTTATTGTTTTAAAACAGATAACGTCTTTACTACCCATTCCCCAGCTTTGCACAACCAATATTGTTATATTAAAGGGACACTGTACTCAAAAAAATTATTTTGTGATTCAGATTGAGCATGAAATTTTAAGCAAATTTCAAATTTACTCCTATTATCAAATTTTCTTCATTCTCTTGGTATCTTTATTTGAAATGCAAGAATGTAAGTTTAGATGCCGGCCCATTTTTGGTGAACAACCTGGGTTGTCCTTGCTGATTGGTGGATAAATTCATCCACCAATAAAAAAGTGCTGTCCACGGTACTGAAACAAAAAAAAAGCTTAGATGCCTTCTTTTTCAAATAATGATAGCAAGAGAATGAAGAAAAATTGATAATAGGAGTAAATTAGAAAGTTGCTTAAAATTGCATGTTCTTTCTGAATTACAAAATAAAAAATTTGGGTTCAGTGTCCCTTTAATATACTTTATAACATTTAAACCTCTAAATTTCTGCCTGTTTCTAAGCCACTACAGACAACCTCTTATCACATGCTTTTTTATTAGTTTTTTTATTAGCTTTTCACAACAGGTGACTGCTAGTTCATGTGGGTCATATAGATAATATTGTGCTCATGCCCATGGAGTTGTGGCTGACACTGCAATATTGGCTAAAATTCAAGTCAATAGATAATAAATTAATAATTAGCTATGTGATCAGGGGCTGTCAAAAGAGGTTTAGATACAAGGTTATCACAGAGGTTAAAAGTATATTAATATAACCATGTTGGCTGTGCAAAACTGGGGAATGGGCAATAAAGGGATTATCTATCTTTTTAAACAATAACAAATTTGGAGTAGACTGTTCCTTAAGGAATCCTTAACCCACACTTTTTTTTTTTATCTATGTCACTGTGCTTTTCAAGGGTTAATGAGAACAATAAAGATTTTCTTCACTACTGTTTTATCAATAATGATTACCCAATTCATAAGTTTATAAACAGGCAGAGGATGGATAGGACATTTTCTAACTACTTCAACAATGGACTTATCTTCAAAGTTATGGCTCACCCAACCAATCTATTAAAATGCTCTTACTACTCATGCCATTATGCCGATAGCCCCCAAAATAGATTATCCTTTTATACATCTTCAAAAATATTTCAGTGGTTACCCAGCCTAAAATCATGTCACTTTCCTAAATATGCACTCAAGCTCTGAAGCCACCTAAAACTACCAATACTACCCACATAAATTGAAATGACTCTGTTCATTCATTTATTAAAGCACACTTATTTTTAGTTATTTTTTTAAAAGGCCTAAACTTTTAAAGTTCAGGTGACCTTTATTCTTACTGAATTATGTTACATATTTTTAGTCTTTTTTCTGTATGTTATTATAACCCTCTTTCTGTGTGATTCTTCTGGGAAAATGTCAAAAAGACGATAAACAAGAAAAATGCCTAATGGGAGTATTATTATATTTTGATAGGCATAAAATATTTTTTATAATTTATTTTAGTACATTGTTTATTCTAACATTTTAGTGTCTTAGATAATAGTGCACATAGAAAGTGCTTCTCCAAAAATGACTCCCATGGTGGTCTACAAGTTCATTAGAAGCAATTTTCTTCAAATATGTAAGTAAAACATACCATCAATAACGATTTAAAAATTAAAATGACTTCTCAATAAATATATTTTAATGGATCAGATTCTTAAAATGTTACCAGCACAGTATGAGATATGAATTGTCTCATTCCATAGTAAAAGGCAATTATGTTGATGTGTTCTAATTAAAAGAAAACAATCCCTGCTGTGTGTTATGTATTGTTCTAAAAAGTTCATGAGATGAAGATCACAGCATATATTATAAATACTATGATTCCTCTGCAAGATAGGCATAAATATCTGAATCAGAGATTTTCAAATCCACTTATGTAGGGCAGCTAATAGGATAGGTCTGGCACTAAAAATCAAAGTGACTAATGTAAAATCATGCACCCTTGCCCAAACAGAGATTTGCTAAAGTTCTACCTGTGAAGACACTAAGCACTGGATTGATCTCAAAAAATGAAGTTTAGTTTGAAACTAAAGTATTAGGGCTTTATTTTCCCCTTAAACCAGGTGGAATGCTGATCCTTGAAATTATTTCCTTTGGGTAAGGATCTTATCTCGGATCATTTGCAGGTAGTAAACCAGAAGAGATGTTGAGAAGTTGCTTGATGGTGGAGGTAGATGCAGAAGGTATGGACATGGCCCTCATCTTTCATATGTATTTTGAGCATGTTGGATACATTTGCTCATCTGTAGTGGGGGGGGTCAGTATACAATGTGACCTGTCTTTTCTCCTGTATGGCTGGGATTTTTCCTCAAATCATTTGGCACCTGTGAATAAGAACCTGTATGCCAAAAAGGGGATTTTTTTAACTTAAGCCGTCCTCTGTATGCTGTAGAAGGAAATTGTAGGTAAATGCTTTAATATATGGTCCCATAATGTGTACAAAGAACACAATTGTCCAAGTGAACATATTGTGAAATACCTACAAAATGCAGACACAAATAATTGAAGAAAATAGGCGTCATATAAAAAACATTATTGCTGTATTCCTGTGATCTTTTGCTGGACAGCTCTGTACAAAAATTATATTTATTGATAGGTAATTATCTAATTTTAATCATTTTGGTTAACAACCTGCATACATCAATATTTGTTTAAACAAATGTTTGATTTGTGCCAAGTAAATATTGAACATTTCATCCCAAACATATTTAACCATATTCCAGTATTCTTTTTAAATATTAAATTTGAAGTAACATAACTTATACCCAAATGCTACTTAGAAAATGCAAACTGTTTAGTGAAAATATAAAAAACAAATACATTTTAGAAATTTTATCTGCCAAGCTTATTCTGCCTATTTTTTCTATCTGTATTGTATCTGTTTGTGTCTCTGTTGGGCCTTTACCTGATTATACCATCATAATGTATCTCATTTGCCTATACCAGTATATTATATCCTGCTAACCATTATTTAAATATTGCATCACTCTTGCCTGGTCAGGCCTGGGCATGAACTACCTAAAGAACCAACCCCTGGAGATTCTAAGAGGGTCTTTTAGGATTTCATGCAACCCCTTTCAAGAATGAACTAGTCCCAAACCTCACAGTTTTCAGATATTGTGTATTTATAGGGTAGTACCTTCTTCTAATACAGTATGTCCAGACCAGTATTGTATGCAGAGCAAGAAAGGATAAGATCATTGAAAAAAATCAGGTACTCTTGCACTTGATAAGCTTTTTAGGGTCAACTTATTTAACCCTAGATTTTATGGTCTAGAAACAGCCCTTGTACCATCTTGACCACTCTCTGCAAATTATATCTGCCTATATATTTTTTAACAGTTTCTGATTGCAATGTTTATTGCCTATAGTTCGTATCTACATACTAGTTACCTAACTTGTATTCTGTCAGACTTTAACCTCATTCACTTCTTGTCACTATCTCAGCTCTGACCCTGAACTGTTCTCTCTCCTCTGAATTTGTCTTTACATTGTTATCTTTATTAATCATGATGTGTCTGTACTTTATGGGGGCGATTTAACAAGGGCCAAATGGCCCTGAATGTAACTGTTTCTGCTTGAGCCTTAAGACCGCTGCTCCTTAACTTGTATGCCTCCTCTAAGGTGGTGGACATAAATCCGCCTGATCGCATACGATCGGGTTGATTGACACCCCCTGCTAGCGGCCGATTGGCGGCTAATCTGCATGGGGCGGCATTGCATTGCACTGCTTGTGGCTCTGGTGAACTGCTTGGGCAATGATAAATGCTGACAGCGTATGCTGTTGGCATTTATCGATGTGTGGCGGACATGATCCTCTACAGCGGATCATGCCCACTCCTGTTTTGTTAAATCGGCCCCTATATATCGATTTACATCAATAAAGCATTTAAAGTTATTTCTGTCCGGCCAGCTCCTTCCTTAGCTTATAGTCAATCACATTCAGTACCTCACACACAACAAAATGTAGATTAAAAATATGGAAACTATTTTACATAAATACAGGGAGTGCAGAATTATTAGGCAAATGAGTATTTTGACCACATCATCCTCTTTATGCATGTTGTCTTACTCCAAGCTGTATAGGCTCGAAAGCCTACTACCAATTAAGCATATTAGGTGATGTGCATCTCTGTAATGAGAAGGGGTGTGGTCTAATGACATCAACACCCTATATCAGGTGTGCATAATTATTAGGCAACTTCTTTCCTTTGGCAAAATGGGTCAAAAGAAGGACTTGACAGGCTCAGAAAAGTCAAAAATAGTGAGATATCTTGCAGAGGGATGCAGCACTCTTAAAATTGCAAAGCTTCTGAAGCGTGATCATCGAACAATCAAGCGTTTCATTCAAAATAGTCAACAGGGTCGCAAGAAGCGTGTGGAAAAACCAAGGCGCAAAATAACTGCCCGTGAACTGAGAAAAGTCAAGCGTGCAGCTGCCAAGATGCCACGTGCCACCAGTTTGGCCATATTTCAGAGCTGCAACATCACTGGAGTGCCCAAAAGCACAAGGTGTGCAATACTCAGAGACATGGCCAAGGTAAGAAAGGCTGAAAGACGACCACCACTGAACAAGACACACAAGCTGAAACGTCAAGACTGGGCCAAGAAATATCTCAAGACTGATTTTTCTAAGGTTTTATGGACTGATGAAATGAGAGTGAGTCTTGATGGGCCAGATGGATGGGCCCCTTGGCTGGATTGGTAAAGGGCAGAGAGCTCCAATCCGACTCAGACGCCAGCAAGGTGGAGGTGGAGTACTTGTTTGGGCTGGTATCATCAAAGATGAGCTTGTGGGGCCTTTTCGGGTTGAGGATGGAGTCAAGCTCAACTCCCAGTCCTACTGCCAGTTACTGGAAGACACCTTCTTCAAGCAGTGGTACAGGAAGAAGTCTGCATCCTTCAAGAAAAACATGATTTTCATGCAGGACAATCCTCCATCACATGCGTCCAAGTACTCCACAGCATGGCTGGCAAGAAAGGGTATAAAAGAAGAAAATCTAATGACATGGCCTCCTTGTTCACCTGATCTGAACCCCATTGAGAACCTGTGGTCCATCATCAAATATGAGATTTACAAGGAGGGAAAACAGTACACCTCTCTGAACAGTGTCTGGGAGGCTGTGGTTGCTGCTGCACGCAATGTTGATGGTGAACAGATCAAAACACTGACAGAATCCATGGATGGCAGGCTTTTGAGTGTCCTTGCAAAGAAAGGTGGCTATATTGGTCACTGATTTGTTTTTGTTTTGTTTTTGAATGTCAGAAATGTATATTTGTGAATGTTGAGATGTTATATTGGTTTCACTGGTAAAAATAAATAATTGAAATGGGTATATATTTGTTTTTTGTTAAGTTGCCTAATAATTATGCACAGTAATAGTCACCTGCACACACAGATATCCCCCTAAAATAGCTATAACTAAAAACAAACTAAAAACTACTTCCAAAACTATTCAGCTTTGATATTAATGAGTTTTTTGGGTTCATTGAGAACATGGTTGTTGTTCAATAATAAAATTAATCCTCAAAAATACAACTTGCCTAATAATTCTGCACTCCCTGTATCTGATAATACAAGAAGTTGTATATAAAAAAATTGCTACAAAAGCAATACAATCAAGAGCTGTGTAACATAAAATATTGATCAGTGTATTATGACACATTGTCATATTATTTCTTTGCATCAAGTATTACAATGGGCTGTTGCGCTTTTAATTGCAGCCCTCTGCAGCAAAGGCTAAGGGATATTTTCTTAAGGTGTTTGAAAGACTAAAATTAACTGTGAATAAACTACATGAAAAGTAAAAAAAAAAGTGTCTATGCTCCTTTAACAAATGCTGTGCAATCTTTTTACAAATGTTGTCACCTTTGTTAGTTAAACACTGTGAAGCAGATCTCTGTATTTGTACTCATCTTTCTGGCATGGAAAGAGTCCAGCAAATATAACAAAGTAGTTTTTTTTTTTTTTTTTACTCAAAATGAAATCTGTTTCCTTGGCTTCCAGAGGAAACAGTGGTGACAAAGTCATTAAATGATTTACTTTGAAAGGAAATTAAATATGCTCCCCTAGGAACCACCGGCATGTAGATAGAAGGAAGTAAAAGTTTACGGCAGGGTTCTCTATTACTAAATATATGGCCCTTTCTGGACCAAGTAAATACTTACCATGCTTGTTTTATATTCCTATCACCTTTTTGATTGTTGCTTTTAAGGATGAGGAAGTTATTCTGGGTTTCAGACTACTGTAGCATTTATTTTGTTTGAGTCTACATAGAAAATGAGAAAAGAGTGAGACAGGCCCCTTATATAATATCAGTAACGCTCTTTCTATTGTTTTGTTTTATAACATATTTTTTTCTTCATACAACATGGTTCATTTTAATCATGTTGTATCCCAGCAATGCCCCAATGGAACTGTTAAATTGCCTGTTCCCCCTAACTATTTCTCAGGTGCCTTACCTCCCTCACCATCTACACATTATGGCCTAAAGGGTACTTATTAGCGAGCAAAGCACAAACTCATTTGCAAGTTTCTGATATTTTTACTGCTCTAACCTATATTAGTCAAAAGTGAAAACAACTATTGCAAGGTTGCAGAAAACTAACACTCTGTATGCTTTTCAAAACGAGTTGAAATTTAAACTCTCGCTTGCTTTACAAATCTATGTTTAACCCTTGTACTCAAGTGATAATCACATTAACAACGGGAAATAATAATCAAAATTAAAAGCTCTGGTAAAGTCATTGTGACTGCTCATGCAGGACTTCAGAAACCAGAAAACTTACCTCTTAGGTTTTATTTTCAAACTATTCCACATTTTTTAGCAAAGAACACTGATTTTGTGTGAAGAGGAAACACAATATTGTCATTTTAGTGTACAATTAGTTTCCCCATATGTTTACAATGACTTATACCAGATTCAGAGTTTAAAATATATGGAAAATTGCTATTTTACGTATATTTTTTTATATGAAATAACATTAGCTATCTCTACTAATTGAAACGACAACCCAATAACTAAATTGGGCTGATCTTGCAGGAAGAGCAGATCTTGTCTGTTCTGTATAAACAGTGAGATCAGCACTTTGAGAGAACAATTGAAAAATGAACATTTTGTTATCTCCATGTTTAGCTAAAAATAGAATAAAACTAATTTAGATTAATTCATTTCAAAACATAGTTAAATAAATAGTAGTTTCTGACACCCATATCCTTTAATGTTCACAAAATCAGTAAATGAGCTCAGCACCCTGTGGTATTATCTCTCTCCTCTTTCACTAGTGGTGCACATGGTTAGGAGTTACTGTTACCCCCAAAACAGTAAAGTATCCAAAAAGTATATGCATGATTAAGGCCATAGAAGCCGAAACGTCACATTTGTCATTTGATATGAAAATAAAGGTATAATTTTCTGAAGATTATCTTTGATGCTGTGGACTTTTTGGATAATATCATTTAATGAGGAACACTAGCCGTGAATGCTAAGATGAATAGTGTAATAAAATAAACCACATATTTAACTTTATGTTTAATATTAGCCCTCAGCTGTTTCATTTAACATTCATGAGTTACTGTTATATATTTTCTTTTAGTCACTTTATATTACATTTCATTAAAGCAGAATAACACACTAAAGTTTACACTTACTTTAATGTATAATATTTATATTATTTATTATATATGAGCTGGGCACAAACACATATTTAAGTAACTAAAAACAAACAAATGTGTTTATCATCTTAGTCATTCTATACAAATACAAAATAGTGTATAATTGCTGTCACGATACCAACAGCATAGCCTACAGATTTTGTTTGTTTTTTGGTGGTAAGTCAACTTAAGTTTTGCCTTTGATTAATTCTTGATCCATATAAATTCACTTTTATCACAAGAAAACTGCATACATGTCAAAAAAAAAATTAGCAAACATATTTTATTTAAAAGAGTTCAAGCTGTATTGCATACAGTTAGCTGCTGTAACACTTTGCCACTGTATCAATCCACTCTTAAGAGATTGCCAAGGACATATTTCTAAGTCTAGTTCATATATATATTGGACCTGAAGTGTTAATGCTGTGGGTTTATTTAAAACTCTCTATCAAGTATGCTCAGGAAACCACTCATATTGCCCGGAGCAAATAAGAAAGTTGGATATCATAATTTAGCTGACAGCTTCTGGTTTGTGAAAGACCTGTGACAAGTGTTAATCACAGCATTACCTTTTTCCCATGTTTGGGTGTAAGTCATCTTAAGTTGAATTTCAAGTGGTTTAATGTCCTTCAACAACATCTCATGAAAGATGTTGTTGAAGGATGCAGTGAGATTTATTTCTATGATTTACACATATCAAAGAATTAGAATTATGCAGACATTCAACGTCTTGCAACAATGCATCTTGCTTGTACACTAAATGAGTTCACAATATTTTGCTGCTAAAACCTGACCTTGAGAAAAATTTCTTTGAAAAAAGAAGAACCTGTTTTATACTCTATACTCTTTATGAGGAAAAGAAAGGGATCATGGAGTTTAAATACCATATTTTGTATTTGCTTAAATTCACATAAAACAACTGGAAAAATAAGGCAAATAATATATTTGCCACCTTTAGGTGATGTGGTCATCTTACATATAATTTGATCTATGTGACTATGGTTACTTTAGAGACACATAAAAAATATGCATTATTTTGAATTAGGTGAGCTGATGTGATATTAAAGGGACAGTCTACACCAGAATTTTTAATTGTTTTAAAAGATAGATAATCCCTTTATTACCCATTCCCCAGTTTTGCATAACTAACACATTTATAATAATATACTTTTAACCTATGTGATTATCTTGTATCTAAGCCTCTGCAAACTGCCCCTTTATTTCAGTTCTTTTGACAGTCTTGCAGTCTAGCCAATCAGTGCCTGCTCCCAGATAACTTCACGTGCACGAGCACAGTGTTATCTATATGAAATACGTGAACTAACACCATATAGTGGTGAAAAACTGTTAAAATGCATTCTGAAAAGAGGTGGCCTTCAAGGTCTAAGAAATTAGCATATGAACCTCCTAGGTTAAGCTTTCAACTAAGAATACCAAGAGAACAAAGCAAAATTGGTGATAAAAGTAAATTGAAAAATTGTTTAAAATTACATGCTCTATGTGAATCATGAACGTTTATTTTGGCCTAGACTGTCCCTTTAAAGACATATAGCTAAAGGGAAATAAATAAAACAATACCTCATATTAAGATGGAATTTGCTCTCCAATGTATTTGTCTATACTCAGGCAATTATGTGATTTTGCCATTATGCGCATAATTAGTACATTTAAAAAAATTTTAGAACAAAATATTTTGATGTTTTTTTAGGAATTATAAGATACCCTTAATTATTATTTTTATTGCGGAGCCCACGCTATATTAGAAATCTTAATTACGATCCTATAGCTGCATCTAATTTTTCTCTTGGATGCTTCTTGCTATATTTTTGTTTCCCTCTACTTGTGGCTCTTTCTCTTTAACTCCACTGTAGAGTAAAAAGACGTAGCTGCATCAGGAAAATTCTTGCAATTTTGCAATATTTTATTCAATGACTATTTACAAACAACAAAGTTTCAACAAGATTAAGGGATAACCCCCGAAACGTTGTTGTTATGCATAGACATTGAATAAAATATTGCAAGAATTTTCCTGCTGCGGCTACGTCTTTTTCCTCTAAAGTGGACTTTATTGGTGTTGGCTGACACCGGTGGCTAGGACAGGGTGGCTAGAACAGGGAGTGTGCTGAATAGCATGGTATATTATGATGACCTTTTTTCCCTTGAGTTTTAGATTCCTTTTCCATATCTTCTAAATGTTGCTTTATTATTGTAATGAGATTTATAGTTAAAAAAAATGTTAATTATAAAATTATTTAGAATTATATGCAAATTATTTATTGCACACATAATAAAATTATAGTATTGGTTTAGTAAGAAAAACATAATTTATGCTTACCTGATAAATTCCTTTCTTCTGTTGTGTGATCAGTCCACGGGTCATCATTACTTCTGGGATATAACTCCTCCCCAACAGGAAATGCAAGAGGATTCACCCAGCAGAGCTGATATAGCTCCTCCCCTCTACGTCAGTCCCAGTCATTCGACCAAGAATCAACGAGAAAGGAGTAACCAAGGGTGAAGTGGTGACTGGAGTATAATTTAAAAGATATTTACCTGCCTTAAAAACAGGGCGGGCCGTGGACTGATCACACAACAGAAGAAAGGAATTTATCAGGTAAGCATAAATTATGTTTTCTTCTGTTATGTGTGATCAGTCCACGGGTCATCATTACTTCTGGGATACCAATACCAAAGCAAAAGTACACGGATGACGGGAGGGATAGGCAGGCTCATTATACAGAAGGAACCACTGCCTGAAGAACCTTTCTCCCAAAAATAGCCTCCGAAGAAGCAAAAGTGTCAAATTTGTAAAATTTGGAAAAAGTATGAAGCGAAGACCAAGTTGCAGCCTTGCAAATCTGTTCAACAGAGGCCTCATTCTTAAAGGCCCAAGTGGAAGCCACAGCTCTAGTGGAGTGAGCTGTAATTCTTTCAGGAGGCTGCTGTCCAGCAGTCTCATAGGCTAAACGTATTATGCTACGAAGCCAAAAAGAGAGAGAAGTAGCAGAAGCTTTTTGACCTCTCCTCTGTCCAGAATAAACGACAAACAGGGAAGAAGTTTGGCGAAAATCTTTAGTTGCCTGCAAGTAGAACTTGAGGGCACGAACTACATCCAGATTGTGTAGAAGACGTTCCTTCTTTGAAGAAGGATTTGGACACAAGGATGGAACAACAATCTCTTGATTGATATTCCTGTCAGTGACTACCTTAGGTAAGAACCCAGGTTTAGTACGCAGAACTACCTTG